>NC_041233.1:59959586-60014007 GCF_002837175.3 Physeter macrocephalus
CCCAGACCGGGGCGCGAACCCGGTTCCCCTGCATCGGCAGGCGGACGCGCAAACACCGCGCCACCAGGGAAGTGAAGCCTTCTTGAATCCCCTACCTCCACCCCACCTGCTCTAGCCCAGCTGACCCAGGTCAAGGCAGATGCGTTCATATCTGGTGGATGAGATGTAAGCAGAGGTGTCACATGTCAGTATCTGGGAACCTTCCTTAAGACCGCTGGCACGTGCCCTTGGTTGTAATTTACTTGCCGTCTGGGAGGTTTGTGGGGATCGCGTCTGTCTGTCTAACGAGTCAGAAGCTTTCAGGGAAAGGAATCCTTCTTCTGTGTCATGCCCCCTCCCTCCCACCCAGAGTCAAGCACAGGGCTCTGGATGTCATCAGCCTGCAGTACTCCACAGGCCGTTGATGGAAGTATGGGTGAATGGAAGCAGATACCACCCAGTGACATGTTTTGAACCTGGCTGAGAACTCATCCTGGGGGCCGCCTGAGTGAAGGGAGCCTGGTGCTGAGGAGAATGGATGGATCAAATGGATCAAATTTGACAAAGGAGGATAAGCAGGCAGCCCACCCTCATCCCGCTGCCAGAAGGAACCCTCCGCCCGGGCATCAGCTTCCTTGTCTATGTCAGCTCTCCCATTCCACTCGGCGTGATAACTTCATTTCTGGGGAGAAGATGAAGAAAGCGCCATATACGTAGTAACACTGGTCTTGATGTTGTTCCCAGAGGACAAAGCCTCAGCCCAGCAGGATGGACACGAGGGAGGCACTCACCCCCTTAGGTCCTTTCTGGAGCCCCTGCTCTAGAAAATCACACGAGAGCCCCTGTGCTTGTGGTTCGTTTGGTGCGGGGACGGGGGGACAGCTCTGACTTGGCCAAGTGAGTACCAGCCCCGGCATCTGTGAGCTCCAGACCTGCTGTAAAGCTGCTTATTGGGGGAGGGGCATACCACCCACTCCAGTGACGCTCCCAGGTAACCCCGAGGAAGCCCTTGACAAGGCTCACCCCTGCTGAGGGGCCCAACCCAGATGGCCAGCTAAGATTGCTCAACGAACCGAGCAGTCATCTGAGCCTACTGGGCCACTCCCCAGCAGGGTGGGCAAAGATCCTTGAGAATCCATTCTTTTCCCTTGCACAGAATTTTCCCCTATGATTTCCTTGCTTGCTTTGGCCAGTAATTTCCAGATATGCCTCATTTAGGGACAGAGATAGAGATAGGGATAGAGATGATAGAGAAAGAGATAGGAGATGAGAGATGGAGAGGGAGAGGGAAAAGGAGAGGGAGAGAGGAGATTGTGTGAATGTATTTGCTGTGTGGAGTGACTGCAGAAGAGGTCTGGAGAAGGCATGGCGGGGGCTGCTGAGAGCAGCTGAGAGAGAACATACGAATTCTGTCATTGTAAGTAAAGATTAAACAGTGGCGAGAATGGGGCTTCGCTGCAGCCACTGGATTAACAGCTTGTAAATTTCAATAATTAGTTGAAAGCTGAGTTTATCATGCATGCCAAGAAACGTGGCTCTTTAAGATGAGCTACGCCTTTGTTGCTGGAAATGGTTGAAAGTCAGGGAGGCGATTTGCAGCCTGAAGATGCTGCCCCTCAGAGAAGAATCATCCACCCCTACAGCAGCAGCCTGTTGGGAAGAGAGATCCTGTCAATTCCTTAAAACCATGAATTTGAGTTGAGATGCCCCCAAGATAAGGCAGATGCTATTTCTAAGGTGGTGACTGAGACAAACTGGCTCAAGAAGCCACTGCAGTGCCCCACAGCCCAAAGAGTAAAGCTGTAAACCCTTGGCCAGGAGCCTCAGCCTTCCCCCAGGGCCTCCGAACCCATTTATAGCCCCTTCCTAGGTGCCCCCTCTCCCAGACCTGTACTCTACCCGACCTACCACCCTAGCCCCCATCTTCCCGAGCAGCCTTTCTGCCTGAAGTGCTCATTCTTTTCCACCTGTCTAAACTATTCCCACTCACCAACTCCAAATAGAATACAGACGCCTCCACTGAAAGGTCCCTGAAGCCCTCCTCCTTCAAGTGGGAAGACATCCCCTTGCTCCTATAGGGCCCATCACATTTTCCTTGTTATAACATGTAGGTAGTTGTAACATGACTCCTAGCAGGTTGTAAGCTCCAGAAGGCAGACAGCTCATCTGGGCTTCTCCATGTGTCCTGTGGCTTGTAATCCAGTTGGCGGGGTACCTTAACCATGGTTACCACATCAGCTACTATCTGTTCATTCTTGGCTTTCCCATCACATTCTTTCACCCACAGTAGCCAACTCACTGTCCCCCAGGGTACCGTGAATTTTCACACCTCTGGGCCATTCATTCATTCATTCATTCATGCCTTCATGCATTCAACATGGTTTTTGAATGCCTGCTGTATGCCAGACTACTCCACTTCCAAGACTCAGGGGTGAGCACATGACCTGGACCTGACCAGTCAGCGCATTCCATTCTCCTAGCCACAGGACTGGTTACAGATGGGCAAGAGACACAGGTCATACCACTGAAACTCACATCTAAGACTCCTTTGGGAACTTGCATATATTGTACCTGCTTAATAACAAGTATCAGCCTGGAGCTGCTGGGGGCCACCCATGAATAATGAGAATCCAGTCCCACCAAGGAAAGTAGATCTGAGAGGCAGAGAGCTAGACATTCCTGGTGACATCCATTGAGCACCTAGATCCAGCCATGCCTGACTCATCCCTGGACTTCAGTTATACGAGTCAATCAGTCCCCTTTTCTGCTTAAGCCAGTTTAAACTTGACTTCTATGACATTCAATCAGTGTTCTCACTAAACTAAAGGTAGAACATAGGCCTTTATGGATATGAAAACCTGTCCTTTGTTTTCCTGGCTGTTCTATACCTGGGTCTAGAACATCTTTGCTTTCTTGCTGCCAAGAAAGTGGGTGGGTGGGTGGTGGGTGATGGTGGAGGGGTTGTTTGCTTGTCTGTTGTCATCTATGCCTGACCTTCAGGCCCCACTTGGCTTTAACCTCCTGCTTTGTCTAGAAGTGGGCCTGAGATGGGTCCCCCTCACGTCTCTTGGAGTTCATGGATTAATAGCACACACAGATTGAATGATGGTCTCTGGATGGTGGAAGGGCGCTGGTACAGAGGCCACAGCTCATCCTTGCTCAGCTTGATTAATAACTAGGTAGGTCAAATTAGGATTTGAATATGAACAGTTATTTTTGATATCGGATATATATATTTGTCATTATTGCTGTTGTTTTTATATTGCAAGTGGGTGGGTGGGTGGTGGGTGATGGTGGAGGGGTTGTTTGCTTGTCTGTTGTCGTCTATGCCTGACCTTCAGGCCCCACTTGGCTTTAACCTCCTGCTTGGTCTAGAAGTGGGCCTGAGATGGGTCCCCCTCACGTCTCTTGGAGTTCATGGATTAATAGCACACACAGATTGAATGATGGTCTCTGGATGGTGGAAGGGCGCTGGTACAGAGGCCACAGCTCATCCTTGCTCAGCTTGATTAATAACTAGGTAGGTCAAATTAGGATTTGAATATGAACAGTTATTTTTGGTATCAGATATATATATTTGTCATTATTGCTGTTGTTTTTATATTGAGTTTTACTTTAGCTGCCATTTCGCTTGTGCCCCTTGAGATCCTGAGGTCCCATCATTGCCCCAGGGACTAAGAACATTCCTGTACATTTAATGAAGTCTGCAACGGGTGTATTTTTAGATGGCTTGTTTGCATCTGTTCTCTCCCTGTTCCTTGCCTGATAGACACCGGCTGGGTGAGAGGCCCAGGAGCATGGCTTTGCCATGGGAGCTAGCGGACTGCAACAGCTGGCTCCACAGCACCCTCTGATTGTACCTGGCCTGTGCGGGTACTAGGAGATTTCCATCCCTCTTAGTTTGCTGATTCCTCTGTTCAAATGGTCAGCAAGGAGGCGAGCTGGCCTGAGAGCAGCTGAGAGAGAACATACGAATTCTGTCATTGTAAGTAAAGATTAAACAGTGGCGAGAATGGGGCTTCGCTGCAGCCACTGGATTAACAGCTTGTAAATTTCAATAATTAGTTGAAAGCTGAGTTTATCATGCATGCCAAGAAACGTGGCTCTTTAAGATGAGCTACGCCTTTGTTGCTGGAAATGGTTGAAAGTCAGGGAGGCGATTTGCAGCCTGAAGATGCTGCCCCTCAGAGAAGAATCATCCACCCCTACAGCAGCAGCCTGTTGGGAAGAGAGATCCTGTCAATTCCTTAAAACCATGAATTTGAGTTGAGATGCCCCCAAGATAAGGCAGATGCTATTTCTAAGGTGGTGACTGAGACAAACTGGCTCAAGAAGCCACTGCAGTGCCCCACAGCCCAAAGAGTAAAGCTGTAAACCCTTGGCCAGGAGCCTCAGCCTTCCCCCAGAGCCTCCGAACCCATTTATAGCCCCTTCCTAGGTGCCCCCTCTCCCAGACCTGTACTCTACCCGACCTACCACCCTAGCCCCCATCTTCCCGAGCAGCCTTTCTGCCTGAAGTGCTCATTCTTTTCCACCTGTCTAAACTATTCCCACTCACCAACTCCAAATAGAATACAGACGCCTCCACTGAAAGGTCCCTGAAGCCCTCCTCCTTCAAGTGGGAAGACATCCCCTTGCTCCTATAGGGCCCATCACATTTTCCTTGTTATAACATGTAGGTAGTTGTAACATGACTCCTAGCAGGTTGTAAGCTCCAGAAGGCAGACAGCTCATCTGGGCTTCTCCATGTGTCCTGTGGCTTGTAATCCAGTTGGCGGGGTACCTTAACCATGGTTACCACATCAGCTACTATCTGTTCATTCTTGGCTTTCCCATCACATTCTTTCACCCACAGTAGCCAACTCACTGTCCCCCAGGGTACCGTGAATTTTCACACCTCTGGGCCATTCATTCATTCATTCATTCATGCCTTCATGCATTCAACATGGTTTTTGAATGCCTGCTGTATGCCAGACTACTCCACTTCCAAGACTCAGGGGTGAGCACATGACCTGGACCTGACCAGTCAGCGCATTCCATTCTCCTAGCCACAGGACTGGTTACAGATGGGCAAGAGACACAGGTCATACCACTGAAACTCACATCTAAGACTCCTTTGGGAACTTGCATATATTGTACCTGCTTAATAACAAGTATCAGCCTGGAGCTGCTGGGGGCCACCCATGAATAATGAGAATCCAGTCCCACCAAGGAAAGTAGATCTGAGAGGCAGAGAGCTAGACATTCCTGGTGACATCCATTGAGCACCTAGATCCAGCCATGCCTGACTCATCCCTGGACTTCAGTTATACGAGTCAATCAGTCCCCTTTTCTGCTTAAGCCAGTTTAAACTTGACTTCTATGACATTCAATCAGTGTTCTCACTAAACTAAAGGTAGAACATAGGCCTTTATGGATATGAAAACCTGTCCTTTGTTTTCCTGGCTGTTCTATACCTGGGTCTAGAACATCTTTGCTTTCTTGCTGCCAAGAAAGTGGGTGGGTGGGTGGTGGGTGATGGTGGAGGGGTTGTTTGCTTGTCTGTTGTCGTCTATGCCTGACCTTCAGGCCCCACTTGGCTTTAACCTCCTGCTTGGTCTAGAAGTGGGCCTGAGATGGGTCCCCCTCACGTCTCTTGGAGTTCATGGATTAATAGCACACACAGATTGAATGATGGTCTCTGGATGGTGGAAGGGCGCTGGTACAGAGGCCACAGCTCATCCTTGCTCAGCTTGATTAATAACTAGGTAGGTCAAATTAGGATTTGAATATGAACAGTTATTTTTGGTATCAGATATATATATTTGTCATTATTGCTGTTGTTTTTATATTGCATTTTACTTTAGCTGCCATTTCGCTTGTGCCCCTTGAGATCCTGAGGTCCCATCATTGCCCCAGGGACTAAGAACATTCCTGTACATTTAATGAAGTCTGCAACGGGTGTATTTTTAGATGGCTTGTTTGCATCTGTTCTCTCCCTGTTCCTTGCCTGATAGACACCGGCTGGGTGAGAGGCCCAGGAGCATGGCTTTGCCATGGGAGCTAGCGGACTGCAACAGCTGGCTCCACAGCACCCTCTGATTGTACCTGGCCTGTGCGGGTACTAGGAGATTTCCATCCCTCTTAGTTTGCTGATTCCTCTGTTCAAATGGTCAGCAAGGAGGCGAGCTGGCCTTGTGTACCGCCTCTCCATGGCTAGTGGGTGAGAGACCCAGCCTGCACGTCTGTGCCTGTTACAGCTCCCCGGGTTCAGGCTGGACAGCCTGCCTGAGAGAGGTGTTCCCAGGCTGCGCCCGTCTCTGGCTTGAAGAGGCTTCTCACAGCATAGGCAGTGTTTGATACAGCCCTGGCTCTCTGCTGGAGCACCTCAGAGCCCTTTGCCAGTGGCAGAGCCTGGGGAAGCTGCTCAGGGTCCTGGCAGGAAACAGATGGTACATTCATAGAGGGGATTGAAGAGAGCTTAATAAAGGGACTGTTCACAAGTGTAGGCATGATTGAGGGGACCAGGGATGCGAAATACCTCGGGATTAGTCACAGTAAGAAACTATTACCACGCTGGCCCCCCACCTGAGATGTGAAGCACTTACCACACCCCAAGAAGGCTGCGGAAGGGGTGCCCAGCAGCAGCAGTGGTTTTCAGCAGAGGAACACAGCTTTTGCCCGCCTGGGGCTGGGCCGTGAGAGAGCTGGGGGAATGAAGAGCCTGACCTCTCTCTCCTCCCACCCTGTGGTCCCTTGATCCTCCTGTTGGCTGAACCCCACCCAGTAAGGGAATCTTATTGATGCTTTCCATGGATGCCAGCCTCCTAGGGACACTAAGATGGGGGTGGAGAGTGGACCTGGAAGGAGAAACAGACAATATCTAGCTCTCAAGTGCTATCTGCTGTTTCAGGCAGGGCTCTCTGGGACAGAAGAAACAGAGAGCCACTCACGGTTACTTCAAGGAGAAGCGAGCGATGGGGCTGGAACCTCAGGGGTGAGCGGGCACAAGGGGTTGTGTTTAAGATCCCCAGGGAGGCCGTGCGTGGGTGCCACATGGGATGGCAGGAGCGACAGATGATCTGCCAGGCCCCTTCCCATGCTGAGCTTGGCGGTTAAGCCTCATGGGAAAGAGGTAATGCTGTCTGGATTAGAGCAAAGTCTGACACAGCTGGACTTTGCATTATTTGTGATACTTACTGATCCACCCACCCCCAGAGTGAAAAGTAACGCATGCTTGTTTCAACAAGCCAAATGATGTGGAGACCACAAAGGAAACACCAACTCCTTCCTCCGTCCCCACCTCCATCCCCCCAAACAAACATTAACAGTTCGTTGTATATCTTTCCTTCCTTTTCTCTACATTCACTCAAAGTGTATTTAAATGTTTATAAAATATTAACAAAATTTTTTTCTTCAACAATGAGATCACACAATTTGCATAACCCTACAATAATTTTTTTCCGCTAACAGTGAAATGGATATCTTCCTAGGTCAATCAATATATATGGCTCCAACTTATCCTTTTTAATTGCTTCCTAATATTTCATAGTATCCATATATAAAGATTTTGCTAGAAAATCACACTTCCCTTTCAATTAGCCAACACAGAGTTCTTCGTGACCTAACAGGTCAAATTGCCATAAAGACTCCCTTTTAGTCTCCAGGTACTTCTGGTCCAGTTAGGGCTGTACGACTTGGACATGGACAGAAGAACTTATATTTCAAGATAACCCATAAGTGGCACCTAGGGGACTTAGACTCCGGATGCTTTAGGGAAAGTTGTTGGACTGAGAAGTCCTAGAAAGCCTCATGCAGGGGCAGGAGAGGGGTGATCTGAGCTGGACCTTGAAAGAAGGGGAGAGTTACTATTGCTATTTTAAGCACAGGCAACAACACCTATTAGTGACTGACGGAAGTGTTATGGGGCAGAGGGTCTACTGGGCCTCTGATGCAGGGAGACAGCTATCATTTATTTGGATGCAAAGAGAGAGGTGCTAATGTCCTTCCAAGTTCTTGAAATCAGCTGCTTTTCCCCAAGTAGGTTAATTATCCCTCTTGCCCATAATTCTCTCACACTCTTGATCTGTGGAACAAACTCTTTTCACTGAAAGCTCACATGTCAGCTCAAGCCTTGTCTGTGTCCACTTGATCACGAGTTTGAAATCAGGCATGTTTCTGTTAATGAGGTTTGACACAATGCCCATCAGCCAGTGAGCGCCATGGGGCCCCACAGGTCTGTGTCCAATCCCAAGGGCATCTCAGCTGCAATCAGTTTCCTGCGGAGGACGAAAAGAATCTTCCATCTCTGGGTAGTGTGAGAGGGCAGCTCGGAAGAGCAGGCTTCGCTCCTTCTGGTCCCACACCAGGGTCATTTGCCTTTGCGCCAGCCTCCCTCAAGTGCTGTTCCCTTATCTTGGCCACCACCTCATTTCTGCCCCTTCACCCGAATCTCTGAAGGCATCTCCTGTGCTTCGAGGTGGCCAAGCATTCTCTCTAGATCCCCAGTTGTACCCGTTTCCCAGGCACCCTGGGAGAGTCTTATCTATACTTTCTCTTAGGTTCCTGGCCATCTCGTGGGAACATGGCCCCTTAAGGTCCTTGTCTAGGACAGCAACATTTTTTTGTTTTGTTTTGTTTTGTTTTATTTTGTTTTACTCCCCATGTCCTCAAGTCCATGCTCTAGTAGGTCTGTGTTTTATTCCTGTCCTACCACTAATCTCTTCATGACATTTTTTTTTCTTAGATTCCATATATATGTGTTAGCATATGGTATTTGTTTTTCTCTTTGATTTACTTCACTCTGTATGACAGACTCCAGGTCTATCTACCTCATTACAAATAACTCAGTTTCATTTCTTTTTATGGCTGAGTAATATTCCATTGTATATATGTGCCACATCTTCTTTATCCATTCATCTGTTGATGGACACTTAGGTTGCTTCCATGTCCTGGCTATTGTAAATAGAGCTGCAATGAACATTTTGGTACATGACTCTTTTTGAATTATGGTTTTCTCAGGGTATATGCCCAGTAGTGGGATTGCGGGGTCGTATGGTAGTTCTATTTGTAGTTTTTTAAGGCACCTCCATACTGTTCTCCATAGTGGCTGTACCAATTTACATTAGGACGGCAACACTTTGATTCAGCCTCCATTTATTTCCCAGAGCTCGCAACTTGAGGACACAAACTTTCTCTTCACACCCCTGCCCCCAGCTGTGAGCTCCTGGAACACTCTGGAATTCCTCATTTCTTTACCTCTCTGTTGCTGTAACTTTGGACTCTTCCAAGGTTTGGGGTATAAACATTCACCACTCATCTCCAGTGCAAAGTTACACCTTAAAACTCTTCATTCAGAAGATTTGAGGAATCATTCCAAACCCCAGTGAGGAATGAAGGAGACACAGAGCTTGATGCAGTCCCCTTTAAGTGGGAAAAACTCCCAGTTATGGACCATAGGGGGAAGGCAGATTCTCACCTTGAAGAAGTGGTGCTGGCAATTGGTTTTCCTCCATGGCCCCCTCTGAGCTGCTGAAATATCTCCCCTCATTATAGAGAATGTATATAAAAGCCAGTAAACTTTTATTGCAGGCATATTATACCTTTACTTTAAAACATTCCCCCCACCCTCCCTGCACTTGGCAGCACTGAGGGGGGGTGGATTTCATATGCAATTCCTTTAAGTGGGAAAAACTCCCAGTTATGGACCATAGGGGGAAGGCAGATTCTCACCTTGAAGAAGTGGTGCTGGCAATTGGTTTTCCTCCATGGCCCCCTCTGAGCTGCTGAAATATCTCCCCTCATTATAGAGAATGTATATAAAAGCCAGTAAACTTTTATTGCAGGCATATTATAGCTTTACTTTAAAACATTCCCCCCACCCTCCCTGCACTTGGCAGCACTGAGGGGGGTGGATTTCATATGCAATTTGCAGCTGCCATCCAGGCCCTCTATGAGCGGGGAGGGCAGTGGAGGATAACTCTGGGAGCCCCCAAGTCCTCAGATGGCCTCCTCTGCCCCAGGCCCACTCCCCTCAGTGCCCTCTTTTGCTGAGCCTTGCCCTGTCCAGGGGACAAATGAAGGTCAAGGGATCACCTGCGTGTAAGGGAGAGAGAGGGTCTTCAGGGTGGGAGAGTGGTTCCCAGTCATTCCCAGTTTGGGTAGCTGCAGAGAGAAGCCTCTGGAGAGAGTTGGAGACTGGCCAGGGTGGCCCGGTTGAAATGGCAAGGGGTTGGAGAGGAGAGGATCCATTCTCTGGACCTGAGCCTCCTAGGAACAAACCCTCAGCTTCCCTAAGTGACTCAGGCTTTGGAGTCCAAGGCAGACAGAGAGTGGGGGAGGGGAGCATGGGCTCTGATGTTCAGTGGTTCTCTATTGTCATCTTGGTGTCCCAACTCGTTAGTTAGCCGCATGTCCTTGAGCAAGCGACATCATTTCTCTGCCTCTGAGACAGCTCATGCTTTAGTAGAAGTAATATTCTATTGGAGGGGGATGGTGCGGATGAAGCACAATAACATAGGCAAAACTCCCAGGGCTGGTCCTAGCATAAAGTCAATGCCTAACGGATATGGAGCATCTCCTTGTATTTATCTAAGCCTGCTTCTGCTGCAATCATGGCTTCCCCCTGTCACTCAGTTCGCAGTGGTCCACTCTTACTAATTTTTATGGAAATATGGCTACCAGTTGAAGGACTATGTCTCTTGCAAGGCCAACTCGAAGACTCCATATACCCATAGTTCCCTATTAACCTCTCATAACCGTTAAACTTTTTTGTTTCTTTTTTGCCTTTCTTGATCTTTTCTACATTCTCTGCTTGTTAGCTAGGACTACCTGAGCTCTCCCAAAAGGGGTATCTGGAATAAAGGCCAAAGTTGAGGTTCAGGATAATGAAAGGATGATTCACACATTTTAAATATCTGTTACATACCACCAAATTGGGTGCATATTAGTAAAACATCACCCAGTTCTGCCTAAAATGATTTACAATGGGCCCTCTAGATCAGAGGTCAGTAAACCACAGCCTATGGGACAAATCCATCCCCTCATCTTTTTTTGTAAATAAAGTTTTGTTAGAACATGGTCACACTCATTTGTTTGGAAATTGACTATCAATGCTTTTGCATTACAACAACAGAGTTAAGTCATTGCAACAGAAATTGTAGGGCCTGCAAAGCCTAAAATATTTACAGTCTGGCCCTTACAGAAGAATTTTGCTGACCTCTGCTCTAGATCATCTTCTCCTGGTGTGTTCCAGGGTTCCTGCACCAGCTCCAAGGGGACATTGAGGAATTAACTCCATGCAATCCACTAGGTAAGCTCCCCAGCCTAGCTACTCATTTACTGGGAAAACATTGCATATATGCTGCATGACACATATGTTGAGTATGCATTTTAGGCAATTTGGGCCTATCCTGACAAATGAATTGTAAGATTCATTTCAAGGTTAAGTCCCATCCTGGAAGACCAGGGAGCTCAAGGAAGACCTGGAAGGCAGTTAGCTCTGCCGTCATCTGTCCTTGATGCTGATCACAAGCACTGATTGGGTCCAGTACCTTAATAAGTAGCATCTTATGTTTATGAGACATTTCATTGTTTTCAAAGGACTCTAAAATGTGTGTTTTCACTTGATTCTACTATCATTTCTGAGAGTTATCCTCTTTTTTGTATACATTAAAGATAGGACCTGAAAGTATTGGGGGACTCTTTTTATACACCATGCCTTATCTGTATTTTCACAGTTATAGCCTTACTTTCAACCTCTCATGAAGCCTCATTCTGCCTTGCCTGAAGATCTTGACAGATAGCCTTTGCTGGAATGACAAGGTCTTTGGCTTTATTCTGGCATTCATATTGCCCATACCTACACTTGACTCCTTGAACTCCTGAAGTCTTGGGCCAGGCCTCCACCACCCTCTTTCCCTCTTCTGCCCTCTCCTTTAGAATTTGCTTTCTCATGCCTCCTGCTCAATTTCTTATCATCCACTCAACATTGGGCAACTTTCCCACTAGGTAATACACTCTCTGGACACTAATTAAAGTCTCCAGGTAATTGGTAAACCTTCATCTTCTTTTATAATAGGTAGTCCTGAGGTGAAGGATATTTTAAAAAGAAACAATGTGGTCTTTAAGATCCCGTGGACCTCCAGCTCCTGACTTCCCATTTTGGAGGATCCTTCAGGGTCTTTGGACTAAGGTAGATATGTCACTTTTTGCTTCTTTCACCCTCTGGCCAAAGCCACAGCCTCACTCCCAGGACCGTTGGTTTATTCTCAGTTTGATAGTTGTATGTGACATTCTGCCACATGCAGGTGCCCAGGTGTGGAGCAAGGCAACACAGGATGATATTGCTTCATTTAATGAAGCAGTTGTACCCTAGCGATGGGGATATAGCTATCTCATAGAGTACCAACAAATAGTTGTTCAGCATAATAGATTGGGGTAGGCATGGGGGAAAGACAGGAAAACCAATAATCAGATCCAGTAACCAGAGTCCTCCTTGAGCTATAGAAGTCAGAGGGTCATTAGTGATCACATACCGCAAGATCTCCATTTTAACCATGAGAGAGCTGAGACTCAGAGAGCAGAAGTAACTTGTCAAAAGTCTCCCTGGCATAACAGATAGTTATGCCACTGTTACTGGCATAACAGATAGTTATGCCACTGTTACTGGCGTAACAGATAGTAGAATTCAAGTCTTCCAATTCATCCTGTACTGATAGTTTTCAAAGGGTTCAGAGGCAGTGTCTCAGGGGATCCTTCAGGAGAGAAGGGGATGATGGGGCCAATTTAATCTGTTTGATTTATTTTGAAGGGAATATTTTGCTCCCCAAAATTATTTGAAAGTCACTGCAGCAAAACATGCTCACTCTTGGTTGAAGGAGATTGAAAACCCTTAAAAGAAAATGATTGGGATTGACATATAAACACTAACATGCATAAAATAGATAACTAAGAAGAACCTGCTGTATATAGCACAGGGGACTCCACTTCGCTGTACAGTAGAAACTAACACAACATTGTAAGACAGCTATACCGCAATTAAAAAAAAAAAGAAAACTGAAAAGTCATTATACAATTGGCTTCCATTTACTGAGTGTCTGTTGTGTTCCAGGTACTTGACGCTCAGTGGCTCTTTTAATCCTAATAATATTCCTAGGAGACAAATGCTGTAATTCTATTTTAAGTGGAGAGACTGAGTACCACACAGTTTAAGAACTTTGTCCAAGGATTCATAGCAAGTAAGAGAAGGAACTGGAATTCAAACTGAGGTCTTTCTGATTTTTTGAAAAAAATTTTATTGGAGTATAGTTGATTTACAATGTTGTGTTAGTTCCTGCTATACAGCAAAGTAAGTCAGTTATACATATACATATATCCACTCTTTTTTAGATTCTTTTCCCATATAGGTCATTACACAGTATTGAGAAGAGTTCCCTGTGCTATACAGTAGTTACTTATCAATTATCTATTTCATTTTCTGATTTTAAAATGCATTCTTTCTTTCCAGATTAAATTATCAAATACTTGAAAGTTTACTGAGAATATACCCTAAGAGCATGGTAGGTATAAAGAGTCAAGTGTCAGAGGGCACTGCTTTTTTTGAAACATGAAATCCTAGCTTAGACCAGGCCTGGGTGATGTCCATGGGATAAACTGGGCATCCAGGGGCCACATTCACAGGCCTAGGGGAGACATGTGTAGTGAGATGGATCCTGGAAGATAAGGTGGGCAGGAGCCAAAGGCAGAAACTAATTGCTCACTTTTACTGAATGTGTAGTATGTACGAAGAACTCACATATGCATTAGCTCTTTTAATCCCAAGAACACCCTTTTGATGTAGGTGTTATTATTATTACTACCTCCGGTTTACTGATAAGGATCTCTAGATATAGAGAAGTTAAATAACTTGCTTTAGTTATTTAGTTAAATAACAAAAAGTGCCAGAGTCAGGATCCAAACACAGGTAGTATCACCCCAGAGCCTGCACTCTCTTTTTTTGCAGAGTTCACAAAGGCAAGATTGTGAAAGAATGAAGGTATGGAAAATATCCATGACTCTAAGATTCTATTGGAGGTTTTCTCATCATACAACTATGATAATACTTTATACTACACATCTCTTTACTCTCTACAAAGTACTTCCACATACATTAACTTCGTGGGGTGGGCTGGAGGTAGACTGGCTGGCCAGGGCCTCTGAAGGCTGCCGTATAAGAGGGAACATCTTGACTAAGGAGAACCGACCCTGCAGAGTGACTGTCATCTCTGCTCCATAAAACTTCAGGCAGGGCTGCCACCCCCTCTCTTCAAGCCTTATTCTCTGCTCCTCTCCCTCTGTGGTCCAGCTTTGAATGCTGGGACCACAGAGCCAAGAGAGGTTTTTTTCCAGAATAAAGGGACCCCAACTTATTAGCAGCCAAACCAGACCTGGGTGAGGGTTGGGATTCTAGATTAAGTTTTCTAAAGTCATAGTTGGATAATTTGGGGCACCAACCTAGGACCCACTGGGTCAATCTAGGGAGGTGATGATGGACAGGCGCAGCATGGAGCTGGGCTCTCTGTTATTACAGACCTGGCTTCGGTCCTTTCTTGTTCGTTCAATCATTTATTCATTCAGAAGGGTTGGAGTGGTCCTTCTGAGCCTGGTCCTGTGTGGATGTGTGCAGGAGATGGGGCAGGGGAAAGACCCCATCCCTGGCTTCAAGGAGCTCCCAAGCCTGTTGAGAAGAGAAGACTCCCACCAGAAACAATTGATCTACATCTGGAGCTATGGAAGGGGAGAAGGCAAGAGACAGAGGGCTCCCAGAGATGAGGGGAATGCTGCCAGAGAGTGACAGGGGCCCTTGCTGCCTATTTAAACTCCACCCATGATGTGTCACTCAACCCTAAGGCTCCCTTCTCTCTGCAGCCTTCTGTGTTTTTGTGCTTACGTGGATCTCTCCTCTTTGTGGGCTCAGCAGCATTTTTGTTCTCTTACAGTAGTTAGCATTGTTCTTTGCTTGACTTTTTTTTCTTTTTTTTTTTGGTATTCTTCACCTGGACTGTGGCAGAGCCACTGTTATCCCTTCCCATCTTCTCTCTACTCCCCAGCAGGACTTCTCAAAATTCATTGTGAAGATGAATCCCCAGGAACAAGTTAAAATGCAGGTTTGAATCCAGTTAGTCTTGTGTGGAGCCTGAGATTCTGCATTTCTAACCAGCTCCCAGCTTGTTAGATGCCGAACCCGATGGTCTACGGACCTTGATTTGAGTAGCAAGGTTCTACAGTGTTATACACAGACAAAACCTTTCAAGCGAACTTGCTGATTTATTGAACTGGTTAATGGGCATGTTACTTCCTTTCCCTGGGTCTCTTTTACCAAAGAGACCAAAGCCAGATAAGGAATTTTTTTTAGGCTTGACAGATGCTAAGGCTTCTGTACCCCCATTTCCCTCTCCTGCTTCCTTGGCTGATATTGATAGTTGAAGATGGTATTCTTTCCCACTGAGCTTGGACACGTCCTCTTGAGAAGGGTTTTCGCAATATAGTACCCTAAAGATCCACTTCTGGTCCAACAGAGTTGGGCTGAGGATGAATCCTATCTGCTACCCTGGGTAAGATGTGCCTTAAGGTCTCTTCTAACGGAATGATTTGGGGTGTGTGGGGAAGCTGGGTGCTACACAGAGATGCTCCAAAACCTGGTGCCCACCCTGGGAGATGGAGGCATTGCTGCCTCCAGAACCTCTCGTGCTAGAGAAGCCCCTCAGTCTGGGTCTGGGAAGTGAGAGGAGGGGCAGGAAGATGGAGAACAGGTGATGGATGGGAATGATGAAGTCAGTGGTTCTCCCCTCTTACGGTGTTGGTGGGAATGTAAATTGCTGCAGCCTCTATGGAAAACAGTATAGAGGTTCCTTAAAAAACTAAAAATAGAGTTACCATATGATCCAGCAATCCCACTCCTGGGCATATATCCAGACAAAACTCTAGTTCGAAAAGATGCATGCACCCCAGTGTTCACAGCAGCTCTATTTGCAATAGCCAAGACATGGAAGTAACCTAAGTGTCCATCAACAGGTGAGTGGATAAAGAAGTTGTGGTATATATACACAGTGGAATATTACTCGGCCATAAGAAAGAATGAAATAATGCCATTTGCAGCAACTTGGATGGACCTAGAGATTATCATACTAAGTGAAGTAAGCCAGACAGGGAAAGACAAATAAATGATTCCACATATAAGTGGAATCTTAAAAAAAAATGGTACAAATGAACTTATTTACAAAGCAGAAATAGACTCACAGACATAGAAAACAAATTTATGGTTAGCAAAGGGGATGGTGGGGAGGGGAGAGAGACAAATTAGGAGTTTGGAATTAACATAGACACAAGTTTGGAATTAATATAGACACACTACTATATATAAAATAGATAACCAACAAGGACCTACTGTATAGCACAGGGAACTATATTCAATATCTTGTAATAACCTATAATGGGAAAGAATCTGAGAAAGAATCTATATTGTATATATAACTGAATCACTTTGCTATATACCTGAAACTAACACAACATTGTAAATTAACTATACTTCAATTTTTTTTTTTTTTTTTTTTGCGGTATGTGGGCCTCTCACTGTTGTGGCCTGTCGCGTTGCAGAGCACAGGCTCCGGACGCGCAGGCTCAGCGGCCATGGCTCACGGGCCCAGCCGCTCTGCGGCATGCGGGATCCTCCTGGACCCGGGGCACGAACCCGTATCCCCTGCATCGGCAGGTGGACTCCCAACCACTGCGCCACCAGGGAAGCCCAACTATACTTCAATTTTAAAAAATGGTTATACAGAACAGACTCACAGACTTAGAGAACGAACTTATGGTTACCAAGGGGGGGAAGGGTGGGGGGAAGGGATAGTTAGAGAGTTTGGGATTGACATGTACACACTGCTATATTTAAAACGGATAACCAACAAGGACCTACTGTATAGCACAGGGAACTCTGCTCAATAATATGTAATGACCTAGATGGCAAGAAAATTTGAAAAAGAATAGATACATGTATACATGTAACTGAGTCACTCTGCCGTACACCTGAAACTATCACAAGATTGTTAATCAACTCTGCTCCAATATAAAATAAAAAGTCTAAAAAAATAAAAGAAAAGAAAAAAGAAATAAATGGTTATTTAAAAAGTCAGTGGTTCTCAGCCATGACTGCATATTAGAATCATTGGAAATCTTTAACAAACAGTGATGCCTGGAGCCGCTCCTTGATATTACATTTAATCAGTCTGGGATATGACTTGGGCATCAATGCTGAAAAATCTCCCAGGTGAATCTAATGTGCAATCAGGGCTGAGAACCACCGATTAAGCCCATATGTTTGTACTTAGCAAGGGGCAAGGGACTGAGGAGTTGGGCTTACTTTCAATCCCGGGCTCAGAGAAAAGCAGAGCCCTGACCTCCGTCCCAGCAACTGGCCGCTCCAGGGCTGGGATAAGTAAGCTCTTGGAAGCAGCTCCTGTTCAGGGAGCTTTCTGGTTAGAACTGATCCCATCTCTAGAGGCCAAGCCAAAGGTAAAGGATTTGAGGAAAGATAGCAACTCCCAGCCACCTGTTTTTTGCTTCTATCCTCAAGAAAATGAGGTAAGGTAACGCCTTCTCAATTGTAGATACATTTCTGAGGGGATGTTATTGTTATTATTGGCTCTGTTGATCTCGATTGGCTTTTCTCGTTGTCTAAGTTTTGTGACAGTACTCTCCTCCTTCCTGGTTGAGGGCTTGAAGGTAGGAGGCAGCCCTACTCATCCTCCTTCTCCCTTGAACCCCACCTTTCAGTGTTGCCCTTCTCTTGTCATTTTCCTCCCTGACATGCACGCCCCATCTCCTGCAGCTCCCAATCCTGTCGGCTCAACTATTTGTTCAAATGAAAGGACTGAATCGAACTGATAACCCACTAAGGTGTAGATGACTGAGCCCTGCTCTCTTGGATTTGAAAAGAGGCTGATTGCTGTCCTGGAATATTTTTAATTTGTGGAATTCCAGGTCGTGAATGAAGATAATTGAAGCATTTTCACAGCTACTGTTGGGGGAGGTTGGTGGGGCTTTTCAGCGGCGGTGGGCAGGTGGTGTTCCTATATTCTTCTGTGTAGATGTCTCCTTCAATGCTGAGAACCAGGAATTGCTCGAGGACAAGCCAGATACCTGGAGGGAAGCAGTCCATGCCTCTTCCCTCTTTAAAAAAAGACAAAGTTGCAGGGGGGTGGTCTGCTTTAGGCAGTTTCAGCATATTTCTAATTATAGTGCCCATTTGTAACCAAGACTTTGGCCTTCCAAGAAGACTTGATTACTATGTTCATAATTCATTGGCAGACAGTCTATTCCCGATTCAATGATTTCTCCAGCCAGGGAGAGAATCTTGATCCTTTAAAAACTGATTTTTCACATTAGAATAGCAAAAGCGATTAGTTTTATTTTTAGCTCAGTTAAGCAAGAGCTCTAATGAAGCTGAAAGGAGGATTTTTTCCCTTCTCTCTTTCTCCTATTCTTTCCCCTGAAGTGCTTTGGGAGGATTCAACCTAGAAGTTTACCCCCTGCTGCCACTGGGTCTTGGTGGGATGCCTCTGGCTGGTTTAGGAAACCTACAGAGTGAGGAGTTTGTGAAGCTGGTTTTCAGAACTTTGTACTTAGCTGTGTATTTCCCAAGGCCGAGCCTCCTACCCTGACTCTTGTCATGAAGGTGGGGTGGAATTGTGTGTAGGGTGAGCTTGGCAGCCTTAGCACCTAAACCCCACATTATATCTGGAGTTCTTGGCATGAAAAGCTGAGAATAATATTACTGGGCGTTCACGTCCTTTGTTCCACATTATGGGCTCAACTTACCATTCCCAGCCTAGTCCTCCCACCAGCTCCCCTGCACAGGCCCCCAGTCTGGCGAGAATGACTTACACATGGACACCAAGTAGGACCACACACATCTCTCCCTCCTTTCCTTGACCACCTCCCCTGCCCCTCCCAACATTCTAGAACTCCCTTTCCTCTGAATTCTTGGGGGTCAACTTGTGCCTATAAGTGTAAATTCCTAGGTGGTGTTGGCCTCGTGCTGTCTTGCACCACAGGTTAACCTGCTCAGGCTTATTACCCATTCAGATGCCTGCAGGGTCCAGGGGATGGCTTCAAACAGGAAAACTGATTGCAGTGAGAACAGTGGTGACCTGCAGAGCACAGGCCCAGTCTAAAGGATGTAGCCATACTTCAACTACAAAAGACTGCTTTCATGCTGAGCTTCTGGTCTGGTGTTGTCAGATTTTTGACTTTTCAAGAGCAGCTGGAAAGTCAGAGTTTAAAACGTAAAAACTTCTCCGAATTTTTCAATGTTGGAAATTCCATTTTCTTTAATACCTCATGGGGGCCAAACCGCTACATCTGGGTCCACCATTTTGCTTCCTCAGCTTTAGGCTTTGAGAGCAGAACCCACAGACCCAGCTAAGAGACCCCACATGAAAGCATCTTTGAGCCCCTTCTGCCTTGTATTCCGATAGATCAGGCAGAAGAGCTGGTCCTACATGGACCAGGCTCAGAGTGGTCCAGGGGGTTCCCAGTTACCTTAGGGACCTTCACAGGGACCTTAGGGCAGAGCCAGCATTAACTTGTGGCCTCCAGCCCAGAATTCTTTCCATCAGTATTGCACAGAATGTATGGTGAAGTTGCCTGAGTGTGTGGGGTCACTTTTTGTTGCATCTTTACTGTCCAAGCTTAATGGAAAATGAGGAAAACACTCTTCCCCTGCAATGAATTAAATGAGAGAAAAGAATATAAGACTTTCTTCTTGTTGGTTTCTGCATCATTTTTGTGGGAAAAATGTTACTGAAATTTAGCACTGAAGAGGCGCCATTGAGGATCTACTGTGTGTCGGGCACTGTGGAAGCCACAGGGCAGAGTGAGACACCCCAAGACCTAGTTGCTGTTCTTGGCAGGCTTATGCTCACGGGGTCCAGACTGGGAGCTCCCAGAGCAGAGGCTTGGCCACAGCTTTGCCTGTCTCCCAACCCCCAGCCCTCTGCCCAGCACATCATAGGTACTTAACAAATTGACTTAAAGACATGGCGACCCAAGTGAAAGACAAATAAGGCTTCCAACTAAAATAGTCAAACTGCTTCATCTTAATCTGAGGCTGTTACTTCTCGTATGAATCTGATCTTGGCATGTCATGGCATCGTTTTCTCTTGGTGAGCAGCTCCTTATTGTGACAGACTAGAATCTTGAGCTGATACTGAATAATATACCATTATTTCAAGTGATATTCCCTGGAAAACCTGAGGTAGGGCTGGGGGAGGGAGGGCAGGTGATCTAAGGGTAAAAAGCTGTGGTTAATGCAGTCCTTCTGAGTCCTTCTCTCCGTTTCCCCTCTTCTTAGTTTATCCTGACTCCAGCCCCTAAGATATTCCCCGGAAAAATGGACCATTGCTGCGTGTCCCCACACCTCCCCCCCATTTCCGGGCCCTGAAAGATTGCCTGCCATTCTCAGGGAGAGGGTATACAAATTAGACCCTAGTGGAGGCCAGCTCAGGGTGTTAGATGAGCCTCTGACAAAGGATATGAATCTTGGCCCCAGGTCCCGGTGAAGGATGGTGGGGCTGACAAGCCTACATCAAGCACGCCTCTGTTCCGGGGAGCCATCGCTCACCCCTCTGTACTCTGGCGGCACATGCTAATGAGGGCCCAGCTCATATACCGTCCCTGCTGGAGGCTGGGTGGTGGGGGGAGGGGGCTCAGCCTCTTGGCAGATTTTCTAACCAAGGGAGCCCTTGGTGGAATTTCAAAGGAGGCAGCATCTAGGTCTACCCCCTCCCTAGTTTCTCGTAGCCCCCATTTGTACGGGCCTTGCTCCTGTCTGCTTCTGCCTCACTCTCCTAGCCCAGCCTTCCCAGGGCGTGGACTCCTTTCTCAAAGCACTAAGGATTGCACGAGTGATTCATTCCTCTTGGTGGCTCTCACGTTTACAGGAAGACCTAGGCATACGACAGATTCTTAACCTAAAGAACAAACGACTGATTGTCCATTTCAGGCTGGGAAATGGTCTTGAGAGCCCTTGTGAAAACAGAGGTTCCCTTTTTATCAGTGGGTGGTCCTGTCAGCTGAAGGGGAACTGAGCACAGATGATGACAGCGATGGTGAGAAAGATGACACAACGATGATGGCAAATTAACGTCTATTAAGTGCTTGCCGTGTTCCAGAACTGTTAAGAGTTTTACAGGTATAAGCTCACTTACTCTTCCCATGAGCTCTGTGGTGGGCACTATTATTATTCAGAAAATGAAGAAACTGGGGCTCAGATATTACAGAGAACTTACCTATATAGCTAAGAAGCATTCTTGGGACATGCCCCAGAAATCCTGCCTTTCCATAATAAAAAAAAGTGGAGGCTTAGTCTGCTCAGATGCTACTTCCTCTGTGAAGCGTTCCCCAAATGCCCACCTAGTTCCCCAAAGACGCAGAGTTGAAGAGCAGTGACTTAAGACTTGACTTTGAATCCTGTCTTTGACACATAGAAGCTGTGTGATCTAAGATAAATTACGTAGCTTCTCTGAGATTGCTTCCCATTTTATAAAACGTGTTCGACCTTATTTGGGCGGCTGTGAGGGTCGAGTGGGAGAATGCCCGCCACGCCCTCGGCACAGCCCCCGGCACGTGGCACTGCCTCTTACAGGCAGCCCACCTCCTCCAGCCCTCACACGTTTTAAGCATATGTTTGTCTTCCCCATAAGACTGAGTATCTGGGGGCAAATTCCACGTTGTATTCATCTTTGAAAATACTTCCCTTTGAACTTTAAATACAGTCAGTTGACTTAGATGACTAGAATCGGAATAATAATAGCAACTAACATTTATGAAGTGCACATTTCATGCTACGCTCAGTTCTCAGTCCTTCCAACCTCCTTGCTGTGTGGGTCCTACTATGATGCTCGTTTTGTAGCTGGGGGAACTGTGGCCCAGATAACTCAAATCACTGACTCGGGATCCCATTATTGGCAGGTGGTGGGGTCAGACGTGGATCCAGGTGGTCTGAATCCCGAGTTGGAGCCCTTAATCGCTAGCCCATGGGACCATCCCCTAAAGATCCTTTTCTCCAATTCCCATTCCTTTTAAAAAGTTTCAAACAAGTAGGCACTCGAGGCTCCCGGAGGGTGAGGTGCTCACGCGGCTAATTTGGTAGCGGGGCTGGAGCTGGGGCGAGCTCTTCCTACTGCCAGCCCAGTGTTCCTCCTCGGAGGTGTGCCCCGTCATATGGTGCTGTGATTAATTGGGAGAGAAGCTGTAGGAGGTTGACATTTTCCCAGCCTCATCTGCGTTTCCTGCCCACGCGCCAGGCCCTGAATGTCAAAGCCCCCCACGCTGCTTTGCTGGTGGGGGAGGAGGAGGGAAGCCCACTCACTACTATTAAGCAATTAAAAATATAGGCTGAGCAGATGTGGGACAGCCGCCTTTCCTGACGTGTTGGGCAACAAGATAGTTGGCTGCATCTCACTCACGCTGAGAGACATTTAAGGGACTAAATGAAAAACAGCTCCTCTGAACATTCAGGGAAGGCGGCTCTGAGTGCTGCTGACTCATCACCTTTCCAGCACAGCGGCCCGAACAGCCTGGTGGGGGGGGGCAGTGGGAGAAGCGGGGACGCAGGGCTGTGGTCAGTGGCCTCTGAAACACCATGGTTATCTCATTATACCTATAAAGAGAGGCGGGATCCGAAAACTTTCCCCGGGTCCTTGGGTCTGTTCCCAAAGCTGATATGTTCTTCATTCCATTCTCCTATAGCAGTCTGGAACCTCAGAAGTCAAGGTCATGTCAGGTTGGACCCAAATCATTCCTATTTTTCATTTCCACCTGTAAGGATGAGCCCAGGATTTAATTTACTAGAAGAGGAAATAGGGACTGAGGTTGGTCAGTGCTGTGGTCTGATGTTTTCAAAATTCCTGTGTTGAAATCCTAACCCCAGGGTGATGGTATTAGGAGGTGGGGCTTTTAGGAGGTGATTAGGTCATAAGGGCAGCGCCCCAATGAGTGGGATTAGTGCCCTTATACGAGAGGCCTGAGAAAGCTCCCACCCCTTCCACCACGTGAGGTTACATTGGGAAGATGGCTGTTTATGGAAGCAGGCTCTCAGCAGACATAGAACCTGACCATGCCAGCACCCTGATGCCAGACTTCCAGCCTCCAGAACTGTGAGAAATACATTTCTGCTGTTTATAAGATACCCAGTCTATGTTAGTTTTGTTATAGCAGCCTGAATGGATTAAGACAGTTGGTGAAAAAGGCCTCCTTGACGTAAGACCTAACGCTCTTGTTAGAATCTGGCCTTGGTACTTAGAAACAGGAACAGAGGATGGACTCCATGATTCTTTCCTTTTAGATACTTCCATATCCGATTAATTATCTTTTTCTCATTCCTTTAAAATGTCTCTCACATTGATCCTAACCTTTGCTTTCTGCATGTCCATGGCTGTACACACATCCTGTGGGTGGAAACTAAACTAGGCCACCTGATGAGTCATGGGATGGGGTCCAGGCTCATCAAAGAGAGTTCACTTACTCTGTTGTAAAAGGAGGACTGGAAATGAGTCACTCCCCATTGCTCTGCAGTGCCTGATGCTCAGGTTTCCAATACATATTTACTGAATGAATGAGATGCAGTAGACGGGGGTTTGTTGGAAGTCCTTTATTTTTTACCACCCACAATCGGCAATGACTTGATTTCAACTTCCCAAATACTACAGAAATATTGAGTATGGCTTGATGGTGTGAAAGTTATATGGTATAAGTAGAAAATCACTTGTTTTAGAGTGTGTGTGCGTGTATGTGTGCCTTTTATGACCTTGATACTTTCAAAGAGTATTGTGCTGAGGACACAACTTCATTTCTGTGGAAAAATATCACTTCGGTATGTTTGCCAGAAATGCCTAACCTTAGTCTGATCGTGGGACAACACCAGACAAACCCAAATTGAAAGACATTCAACAGAATTGCCAATCAACCAGTACTTCTTGAAAAAACCTTGAGCATCTGCTTTTGTACTCTGTTGGTCCCAAAATAGGTTTGGGGGGGACATGCTTGCTGTGGTAGAAAACTAGGACACTGAATTAGGGATTCTCAACACGACGTCATGAGGGAGAGGGGATGCTTCTTGCTGGCATTGACAACAGTCCTGAGCGGTTGGAGCTGTGGATTCTGACATCAGCTCCGTCACGTCACTCGGAAGCCTCCCAGATGTCTTTCTGTGACAGGGTGGTACCTCGTTCTCTGTCTCTCCCAAAGGTTGGACTAAGGACCCAGCAAGATTATGTAGAGGGGCTTATCAGGTCTCTTAGGATGATACACAGGGAGGGTCTATTATCTCTGAACTTCACTGGGGACGCAGAGAGGTGAGAACTGGTAGCTTTAGGCAAGCTAGAACCTTTTGAATTGGTCAACTTTCCACTCTCCCTTATTTAGCTGTAATCTTCCTGGGAAACCAGGAAGGAGAGGAGAGAAGAAGAAATATTCCAGATTTATACCCTTAACTTTTTCTAGAGGGAAGTGACCTGTACAAAAGGTCCTAAAAGGGGAGATCTTGTAGAATTTTTTATATATGAATATTCTTTTATGATATGTTCTTATATGATCACCTGTTATGTGCCAGGCAGTATTCTAGGTGCTGGGCATATGTCAATGAACAGAACAGACCAAAATCTCTGCCCTATAGAGGTAACATGCTAGTGGGGGGAGGGGCAGACAGTAAACAAAATAAGTAAATACAGTTGTCCCTCGATATCCATGGGGATTGGTTCCAGGACCCCAGCAGATACCAAAATCCATGGATGTTCAAGTCCCTTGTATAAAGTGGTATAGTGTTTGCATATAACCTATGCACATCCTCCAGTATACTTTAAACCATCTCTACTATAAGATTACTTATAATACCTAATACAATGTACATAGTTGCCGGCTTATGGAAAATTAAAATTTTGCTTTTTGGAACTTTCTGGACTTCTTTTTCCCCCCAGTACTTTACATCAGTGGTTAGTTGACTCAGTGGATGCAAAACCTGTGGACAGAGAGGGCTGACTGTAAATAAATAAATATTAGGAGGTGATGAAATGCTACCTGTGAATTGAGAAAAGTCAGAAAAATCCTGGATAAAATCCATGTTGGGAGGCAGACGGTCTCTGCTGATAAGGGGGGATGGTTATAAAACAACGAATAGCATATATTAGGGGTGGGAGAATGGTTGTTGCCAAATGTCTCACCTACTTAAGCTTTCTCATTTAAAGTTGCAAATCAAACTCCCACTTTGCGTAATTAGACAACGCATGGAGCAATTGAAATGTCATGCCTTTGACCTGGGAAGATGCCTCCTACTCATTTTCTCTTGGCCCCCATCATAGGGGGGAGGAGATGAAGGAATAAAAGCGCACAGGCATAATTTACTCTCGGAATACTAATACCAAGATTGTAACTGAAAGATGAGTTGCATGCATCATTCGGGGGATATTTGAATAAGCATGAAGGGGACAGTATAAGATACACACAAGATTGTTAATCCGTTAATACCGGGAACTCGGTGTTTGCGAGAGTACGGAGGCTGCAGGATTGGGGTGTGGGGTGAGCAGGTGGTGGAAATTCTTTGTTTACCTCTGTTGTTGGCTTGTAGCAACTAGGGAGTATTGCTTTGGTTGGAAAAAGAAAATCTAAGGAAACATTTAAACAAACAAATTAAATGGATGGATGAAAGTAAGGAAGGTATTATGGAACTTCTAAGTCTCCAAAGTTTATATATAGCTTTTCTTCAGATTATTTATTCATCCAGGTAAATACCGTTCATTATCTTCATGTACCAGGTTGTGCTAAAGATCAAGGGGGTGAGGGCACATAAAGATGAGTGAGACTTGATTTCTACCTTCAGGTAGCTTTGGCTTTTGAATAAAATTTAAAGATTTAAAAATTGGTTTATCTGGTTTACTTTTTCTTTTTAATTGAGGTGAAATGCATATAAGATAAAACTAACCATTTTAAAGTGAATAATTCAGTGGAATTTAGTACATTTCCAGTGTTGTGCAACCACCATCTCTTTGTAGTTCTAAAATATTTTCATCACCCCCAAAAGAAAGCAGTTAACCTCCATTTCCCTGTCCCTCCCAGTCCCTGGCAACTACCAATCTGCCTTCTGTTTCTGTGGATTTACTTATTCTGGATATTTCATATAAATGGAATCATACAAGATGTGATATTTTTGGCTTAGCATAATGTTTCCTAGGTGCATCCTTGTTGTAGCAGGTGTCAGTACTTCATTCCTCTATATGGCTCAATAATATTTCATTGTCTACATATGTCACAATTTTTTATGCATTCATCCACTGAAGAACATTTGGGGTTCTACATTTTGTGTGTTGTGAGCTAGTGCTGTTATGAACATGTGTGTGCAGATATTTGTTTCAGTATTTGTTTTCAATTATTTTGGATCTATCCCGAACATATATATCCAAATTTGTAGGGGAATTGCTTGCTTATACTGTAAAGTGAATAATTCAGTGGAATTTAGTACATTTCCAGTGTTGTGCAACCACCATCTCTTTGTAGTTCTAAAATATTTTCATCACCCCCAAAAGAAAGCAGTTAACCTCCATTTCCCTGTCCCTCCCAGTCCCTGGCAACTACCAATCTGCCTTCTGTTTCTGTGGATTTACTTATTCTGGATATTTCATATAAATGGAATCATACAAGATGTGATATTTTGTCTGGCTTCTTTGGCTTAGGATAATGTTTCCTAGGTTCATCCTTGTTGTAGCAGGTGTCAGTACTTCATTCCTCTATATGGCTCAATAATATTTCATTGTCTACATATGTCACAATTTTTTATGCATTCACCCACTGAAGAACATTTGGGGTTCTACATTTTGTGTGTTGTGAACTAGTGCTGTTATGAACATGTGTGTACAGATATTTGTTTCAGTATTTGTTTTCAATTATTTTGGATCTATCCCAAACATATATATCCAAATTTGTAGTGGAATTGCTTGCTTATACTGTAGCTCTAATTAACGTTTTGAGAAGCCACTAAATTGTTTTGGGTTCCAGTTTTTCCATACCTTCACCAACACTGATTTTCTGTTTTTTTTCTTTTAATAACCATCCTAGTGGGTGTGAAGTGGTAACTCATTGTGGTTTATATTTCCCTAATGACTAATGATGCTGATCATCCTTTCATGTGTTTGTTGCTGCTCATCTGTATATATTCTCTGGAGAAATGTCTATTCAAGTCTTTTGCCCACTTTTTAATTGAGTTGTTTGTCTTTTTGTTATTGAGCTTGTAAGAGTTCTTTATCTATTCTGGATACTAGACAGCTATCAGATACATAATTTGCAAATATTTTTTCCTATTCTGTATGTTGTTTTTTCACTTTCTTGATAATGTACTTTGAGGCACAAAGTTTAAAAATTTTGACCAAGTCCAATCTATTTTTTCTTTCGTTGTTCATACTTTTGTTGTTATATATAGGAATTTGTTTCTAAATCCAAGGTCTTTAAGATTTATCCCTAAATTTTCTTCTAAGAGTTTTAGGTTGTTGATACATTTTGAGTAATTTCTGTATATGATATGAGGCAGGGACCCAACTTCATTCTTTTGCATTTGGATATCTAGTTGTCCCAGCAGCATTTTAAAAATAATTTATTGAACTATAGATGATTTACAATGTTGTGTTAATTTCTGCAGTACAGCAAAGTGATTCAGATATATATATATGTATGTATATATATTCTTTTCCATTATAGTTTATCAGAGGAAGTTGAATATGGTTCCCTGTGCCACACAGTAGGACCTTGTTTATCCACACTATATATAATAGTTTGCATCTGCTAATCCCAAACTCCCAATCCTTCCCTCCCCCACCCCCCCTTCCCCTTGGCAACCACAAATCTGTTCTCTATGTCTTTGAGTCTGTTTCGTAGATATGTTCATTTGTGTTGTATTTTAGATTCCACATGTAAGTAATATCATATGGTATTTGTCTTTCTCTTTCTGACTTACTTAGCTTAGTATGAAAATCTCTAGATCTATCCATGTTGCTACAAATGGCATTATTTCATTCTTTATTTATGGCTGAGTAGTATTCCAATGTGTATGTATGTATATGTGTGTGTGTGTGTATATATATGTATATATATATATATATACACACACACACACCACATCTTCTTTATTCATTCATGTCTTGGCTATTGTAAATAGTGCTGCTATGAACATTGAGGTGCATGCATTTTTTTGAATTAGAGTTTTCCTCCTTTCCAGTTATATGTCCAGGAGTGAGATTGCTCGATCATATGATAACTCCATTTTTAGTTTTTTAAGGAACCTCTATACTGTTTTCACTAGTGGCTGCACCAATTTACATTCCCAACAACAGTGTAGGAAGGTTCCCTTTTCTCCACACCCCCTCCAGCATTTATTATTTGTGGCCTTTTTGACGATGGCCATTCTAACCAGTGTGAGGTGATACCTCATTGTAGTTTTGATTTGCATTTCTCTAGTAATTAGCGATGTTGAGCACCTTTTTTATGTGCCTGTTGGTCATCTGTATGTCCTCTTTGGAGAGATGTCTTTTTAAGTCTTCTGCCCATTTTTATGACTGAGTTTTATATATATAAAAAAGTTATTTATATATACATATACATATAGAGAGAGAAAGAGCTGTATGAGCTGTTTGTATATTTTGGAAATTAAGCTCTGTTGGTTTCATCATTTGCAAATATTTTCTCCCATTTCGTAGGTTGTCCTTTGTTTCGTTTATGATTTCCTTTGCTGTGCAGAAGCTTCTAAGTTTGATTAAGCCCCATTTGTTTCTTTTTGATTTTATTTCTTTTGCCTTGGGAGACTGACCATTGCTACAATTTATGTCAGAGAATGTTTTGCCTATGCTCTCTTCTAGGAGTTCTATGGTGTCATGTCTTATGCTTGAGTCTTTAATCCATTTTGAGTTTATCTTTGTGTATGGTATGAGGGTGTGTTCTAATGTCATTGATTTACATGATACTGTCCCCTTTTCCCAGCACCCGTTGCTGAAGAGACTGTCTTTTCTCCATTGGATATTCTTGCCTCCTTCGCTGAAGACTGATTGACTGTAGGTGCGGGGGCTTATTTCTGGGCTCTCTAGTCTGTTCCATTGATCCATATATCTGTTTTTGTGCCCAAAACACGCTGTTTTGATTGTGTATGTTGTTACACTTATGTTTTCCACAGATCTGTTAGGCTCTGTTCATTGTTCTTCATTCTTTTTTCCCTACTCCTCAGACTGGAAAATTTCAATTGACCTATCTTCAAGTTCAATGATTTTTTTTTTCTTTTGTTTGCTAAAATCTGTTATTAAAACCCTCTAGTAAGTTTTTGGTTTCAGTTATATTTTCAGTTCCAGAATCTGCTTAACACCTTTTAATAACGTCTGTCTCTTTATTGATATATTCTACGTGTTCATACATAATTCTCCTGATTTCCTTTAGCTCTTTGAACATTTTTAAGACAGTTGATTTAAAGTCTTTGTCTAGTAATTCCAATGTCTGTGCTTCCTCAGGAGCAGTTTCCATTATTTTTATTTATTTATTTTTGTGAATGGGCCATACTTGCTTATTTCTTTTCATGCTTCCTAATTTTTGTGTTGGAAACTGGACCTTTCAGTATTGTAGGAACTCTGTAATCAAATTCATCCTCTTTTTACTGCTTGCTGTAGACTCTAGTTATTGGTTTAGCAATTTTTCTAAACTATTTTTGCAGTCTGTAGTTTTTGTTACGTGTGGTCTCCGAAGTTTCTGTTCCTTTTGCTTGCGTTCAGCTAGTTGTTTTGAGAAAGATTTCCTTGAATACCAGGAGTCAGAGGGAGAGGAAGGAAGAAAGAGAGAGAGAGGGAAAGAGACAGATAGAGAAGAAAAAGAAAAAAAACCCAGAAGGATCAAATTTTAAAATCTCTTCCAATCTTTGGAGATTGGGCTCTATACTGGGGAACTCCTTCAATTCTTAATCAAGTCGTTTACATATTTTGCCATAGCCTTCAATTCCTGCCTACAGGAAATTTAGAGATCATCCAGAGGGCAAAGCTTAGGGTCTTCACAGGTCTTTTCTGAGCACACATTCTACCCTGGGCATTTGTGTGGCTTTCTTACATGGGTAAGTGGCCTCTATACATAGGAGCTTTTGACCTGAATTTCTCAAAGAAACTCTCTCCCTAGCATTTCTTCCTTGGCTTTAGGCACTCTATCATATGCCTCAGGGATCTACAGGGTTTTCATTTACCTTACAATGTTTTTGAGTAATACCCACTGTGTTTTCCACCCTGAGTGGTTCCAAGATAGGCTAAACAAAGACATACACCTTGCATGAGTCTTCAGGTAGCTCCCAGATAGGTTGGAACCAACATGGTTACTTGTGAATAAGGCCTAGTCTCTTGCCTCAGAACCAGGGGTCCGGGTCCCGTAATAGGAATACAGGTTAATGTCTTCAAGACCACTCACTGCCAAGCTGAAGAGGTCAGGGCAACCAACAAGTCACAAAGCTTTCCTACACTTTTAAAGTCTCCATTTCTTGATTCAGAATTGACTTGCTTGCTATAAACTTTGGAGGTTTTTCAGAGTTCTGACAAGTTGATTTAGGCATCTTTTCTTGATTGTTTGATGTTTCTGTAGAGGGATGGGCTCTTAGAGCTACTTACTCCACCATTTTTGCTTCTTCACAAACTAATTCATAAGTATAAAGCTGGATGAAGTTTTGCATTTTCACAAGACATATACACCTCCAGATCTTTTGGTTTTAAGATATATTTATATCTCATCTCACTTTAAGAACTGCTTGTGGTGCCTTATAAAAGTGCATATAGTGCCAAGTAGAGAAAAATAATTTTAAGTGAGGAAAGAGGGCAGAAGGGACAAGAATGAAAGAAGAAAGAAAACAAAACCAGGAGTAATATTATTATCCCCAATATATGGCTTAATGTCTTACACACTTTAACAGAGCTGGGATAGAAATTTGTCCCAGAGTTCCCTATTTGCAAATGCAAAAAGGGAAATACCATTACTTATATTTTTTTGTAATGCCTGAAGGTAAAAACAGACCTCAGCAGACATGCAGCTATATTAGGTACTAAGGCTGGAAGAAATTTCTCTTGGAGTTATTATTAAAGAAGACATTGTTGGAATTAATAAGAGATGTGACTTTTAATATCTCCTGTAGTAAATGAATCCCACATCAGGGATCCCAGGCTTTTCTGTGTGTGCACATCAAGGGATGCCAATGCCGCAATGACCCAAGTGAAGAGTAATGACGGCAAGTCTCTGAGGGGCCCCAACAGTGCTGATTAGATGAGTGGGGAAGACAGATATGAAAATAAGGGTGGGTGAATTAACGGCTCTAAACCTCAGTTACCCTAGCTGTAAAATAAGAATAATAATAGTAAGAACCCAAGAATGTACCATAAAAGGAGAAATTATGTATGCGTCTGGAGTGTAGTAAATGCTTGCTAAATGTAGTGATGATTATTATAGTTCTAAAGACTTATTTAGAGACTGGTGATGGCCTCTAGTCTGTTGGTTGAGTGACCCCATTTCTTTTCATCTGCCCCTCTATTTCTAAGCCTGGACCATGCCACCAAGACTTTCAAATGGTTAAAATGTACTCAGAGCATTTTGATCCTATGGGCCTAAGGTGGAGCGACAGTGTATGAGATTTAGTATATTCCTAGTTCTGGAGTCCCCAGTCCTGAGATGGATCACTCCCAGAACTCAGTGGAGATAATTTGCACTCCTGCTGGGGAAGAGGAGGAGGTGACTAGGTCTGCCCCACTCCACCCTGCCATCCCAAGACCAGCTTCTTGCAGTGTGCAACCCACCTTGTATACAAATTAGGGCCATTCTGTTCCTTTTGAAACCCATCTGTACAGACTGCTATGGATAGTAAGAATTCATACAGCTCATGGTTGCTTTTGAGTGTTGATAAATGCACATGGCATTTGTATTTTTCTTGGAGGGTGACTACAGTCCAGATGGGTGTGACTGCCATGGCCCTGGTGTGATACAGCCTGAAGGACAGCAAGGTGGCCCCCGACCTCTGGTGGGATAAGCATGCATCTAAAATTACAGCCAAGCCTTCGTTAGTGTCTCAGAAAGAAGGACCTCTTTATAGCTGGTCATGAGCCTTTAATATATTACCCTTAAATCATTTAAAACTGGACTCGCCTGAGCAGCAGTGGATATGCCAGTGGAGCTGGGGGCAATCTTGAGCAGGCCCAGCGAGATGGCCGAGATGATCTAATAGATCTTTCTTCATCTGCAAAAGTCCATCACCCTGCCTCTCTCCTCCTTGTTAAATGAAAGCTCCCCACTCACAGGAAATAAAACTGCTACCTGATATTTATATATCTTCGGAGAGCAGAGTAATTCAGAAACCAGGGAGAATGGTTTAAAACTGTATTGAAAAGAAGACTGTTTCTTGCATGAAATAATCTTATTGGAAAAGTTACCTTATTTCTTCTACTGCATTCGGAAAATCTAGATCATTTGTAAAGCAAAGGGCAAAAGACAAATTGATTTTTGTTGGCATGAGGTTGGTTTTCGTACTTTGATTAGTGGCTTGAAGCTGGTGAGTCATGTGATGGTTCTGGTATTTGGGGGGAGGGTATTCAGACTGAGATCATAGTAACTCTTTTTGACCTTGACTTTGAGCAGGATATTGTGGGAAGTCTTATGTCACCCCCAAGTCTCTAGCTATTTGCAACCCTATGCTATCTTTTTGATTGATCTCTTGCATTAAGCGGGCCTTTCCCCTCCCTCACTGTGCCATTCCTAGACTCTAAAGTTTTGATTGGCTTTACAACATCTACAGGGTAAAGTCCATATTCATTGTTCTAGCGTTCTTGTTCCTCCAAGCTCTGACTTAAGCTGACTTCACTTCCAGCCCGCTAGCTCTCCTCACTCCCCTGCTTCCATGGTGTGAACCCTCTGCCACCTTCAGCCACTCTAGCTGCTCAGCACACATCTGGGCACATCTTGACCACTTCAGGATTCATGCTTCTCTTTACCCTGTGCCCTCTGTTAAGATGTCTACTCCTTTCCCAGGTTTCTGTCCAAAGGTGCTCTCAGAAGCGCCCCGCTCCCTTTTTGCCTGCCAGTGGAATGTCTCAGCTCTCCATGAGCTCACTATCCTCTGAGCTTGACATATTTACTGTACCTGCCATCTACTCAGCATAGATCTTGTGCTGAAACATCTTGTGTTGATGGTATGTGCATTGACCTTATGGAAACTCAACTCTACCTGCTGAAGAGAGAGAGAGAGAGAGAAAGAGGGAGGGGGAAGGGCAAAGGGGGGGAAGAAAGATTTTACCTACCCCCCCCCAATTCATATGTTGAAGCCCTAACCCCCAGCATTTTAGAATGTGACCGTATTTGGAGATAGGGTCTTTAAAGAAGTGATTAAGTTAAAATGAGGCTTTTAGGGTGGGCTCTCATCCAGTCTAACTGGTGTCCTTATAAGAAGAGGAAATTAGGCAGACATCTGCAAGCCAAAGGAGAGAGGCCTCAGGAGAAACCAAACCTGCCAACACCTTGATTTTGGACTTCCAGCCTCCAGAACTTTGAGAAAATAAATTTCTGTTATTTAAATCACTCAGTCTGTGTAGCATTTTGTTACAGCAGCCTGAGCAGACTAATACACTCTGCCCTTGAGTGGGTGTGAGTTCAGAGGTGTGGATCTGCCATTCCCTGTTCAGGCTCAGTGTCTGCAGGCTTCCAGGAATGTGGGCGTCTCTCCATTCTGGTTGTCAATCCCGTGGTTGAAGATTATCTGCCTGTCTATCTTTTTATCATCTATATCTCTAGCTATTTCTTATCTAATCTATAATAGTGTCCCTAAACACAGGTAATTACATCATTTGCGATCCCATCAAAGAATTGGTGACATATTCCAATACTGACTGGGTTGGACTTATTGGAAGATGTCACTCTACTGACTTTTAATGCTTAATAAGGGATTTTTGAGGATAATATTAATTACATGTGATTTTCATCTTTAGTGATGACATAAGATCCCAATTCCCAGCTCTACTCTATGGTTATATAAATGGTACCTTTGTCTGGGTCAGCCCACATCATTGTGGCCCTTTCAATCCATTCTCCAAGGAGTATAGTAATCTTTTCTAAAAATAGGTCTGATTATGTCACCTTACCTTCCTACTTCTCAATAAAACCCTAAAGGCCTCCAATTACTCTGAGAATAAAATCCCAAACTGCCTTTACAAGACCTGCAAGGCCCTTCAGAGTCTGGATCTTGCTGACCTCACCTGGCATGACTCGCCTCATCACGCCCCTGGCTCCAGCGCTCTGGTCTGTCATATGTCTCCTTGCTTCAGAGCATTGGTACAAGTTGTTTTCACTGCCTGGAACACTGAGTCATCTCTTCATCAGCATCTCCATTCATTCCTCAGATCTTAATTCAAGTGCCACGTTGTCTGAACTTCTGCTGACAAACTCACCAGGTTCCATCTCCCTGTTGTAGGAACTTTTTACCAGGTACCCCTTATCACTTACCTCAGAAGCAATTTAACATTTGTCCATGTGATTATTTGGTTCTATCTCCCACTAGAGTAAATTTCATGTGCTCAGGGACCATGCCTATTTTTGTGCCTGGCACACAGTGGACACTTAGTACGTACTTTATTGAACAAATAAACATTTTTTCCTTTCTAAATTAGTTCTTAGAAAGCAGAAACCATCTCCTATCCATCTCTCTATCCCTGTTCCCCCGGAAGCTTGCCACATAGAAGCTGTCATTGGCTTCTGTTGTCATTGAGATGTGGTCATCTAGGGAAAGATGAAAGAACCATAAGAGAAGAGGGCTGGAGGAAGATCCTTGGTGGATCCTTGGTTTACGTGGAGGGATGAGGGGAGGAAAGCCCTAGAGGCGGACGAAGAACCAGGAGGAAGGTATTAGAAACTAACGAAAGAGTTTCAAGAACGACATGGAGCTCATCAACGCTAAGTGCTGCAGAAGATCAAGAGGGATGAGACATGAGAAAAGGCTCTGGAATGGGTAGTAGGATGGCATGTGGGTGAACCAAGGGAGGCAGAGCTGGACTGGTTACCAGAGATGAACAAGAGAGTGAATGGTGAGAAAATGTAGAAATGGCTATAGACCATGGATTCTTAGTCTTGGCACTATTGATAGTTTGGACTGGGCAATTCTTAGTTGTAGAAGGCTGTCCTAGGTATGGTGGGGTGTTTATCCTTGGCCTCAGCTCATTGGATGCCATTAGCAGCCCCCACCACACACACACCTCCAGTTGTGACAACACAAAATGTCTGCAGACACTGCTAAACGTTCCTTGGGGGCAACATTGCCCTTGGTTGAGAACCACCGCTAGACACTAGCATTCGCCCAGCTAGTTGCCCTTGAGATGCTCCCAGAAAAAAAGGTTGCGTGGTCGAACACGGGTCAACAATACTGAGTGAAACACGTTCCTCTGCTGCAGGAATGCTCAGGGCCTTACGCCACCAAGATGCACTGTAGCTCTCTTTCACTGTGAAAGACGGACGTGGAAGAAGCAGGGTTTCCCAGAACACTTTGACAGGACAGCATTACACGGCCCACAGGGAGTGTTCTGGCTAGCATACTTTGGGAGACACTACTGCAGACTGTGTTTGTGGGAGGAAGTGACCTAACGTATCCACTGTCACTCAGGTAGTCAGCACTGGAGGGCGGCGGGGGGCCTAGACCGTTCTGCCCTCAATCTCAGCTCCTCCTTCTCCACCGTTCACTCTGAACTCATAACCCCTGCCCACCCCCTCCAGCAGCCCATTCTTTCACGCCTCACTCAGCATAGGCCAATCCTGAGATTGTTTCCCTTTGCTTCAAGTGCCCAGAGTGCCTCGGTTCCCCACAGGCAACGTTACATTCAGGTGTCTCCCTGGCTGACCGGAAACACCGCCTCATCAAGCCTGGATGGCACTTAGGAGCGGGCTCCAGTGGAAACCTGTAGGCTCAAAGGACCCAAGCATCTGGGTAGGAAGGCTGCTTCCCTGCAGGGTGCTAATATGGACAGGGCACTGGACGGGGAGCTCTTGGCATGTTCTGGGCGACAGAGCTGTTCAGTTATTCACCGAACCAACATTTATTGAAAGCCTTCTCTGTGTAGGTTTCTCTAATTCTCTGCCTTTCAATTCTCTCTTCTACCAAAGAATGGGATTCGTTTAAGAAGCTCAGACTCCTTCCAACAGCACCTTCTGTTCTCTTTTCTTCACTCTGGAGGGGGCAGGGAAAACCCCATCAAGGCAGTGGTGTTTAGGAGCCAGCGCTTACAACGGATGGAAGAGTTCTGAACAAAAGTTCTGAAAAAAGAGGAGGATCTATCCTGGATTTTGTCCTCTTACCTTACGGGTTAGCTTTTTAATGGAGGCTTTCTTATTTGCTCTTTAGGAATTTCATTATAAATAGTTGCTGAGTGTTCTCTGTGTGGCAAGCACTTGTTAAGGACAGCAGGGCAAGTGATGAGGATGAGGGCTGAGGGTGAGGTAAGGGCAAGCCAGGGCCTTTTGAATACACGGGCTATTTCGCAGGCAGCAGCTCCCAGGGGTGAGCCCCTGGAAAGCCAGGGTTAGCTGCTGTAACTTCCCTTCCATTATGGACAGAAGTTCCTCTGAAGGCCTCCGCCCTGTGTGGGGCACCCCAGGGTGACCAGCTCAGAGCACCTGCGGAGATCTAGGTGATGCAGTCAAGGTGAATGTCACTCTGCCTTCTGTCCCTTTGAGTCAGCACCTCCAGTTTCCTGGCCTGCTGGTCAGAGCTGCCCGCCGGGAGCCCTAAAACATGGCCTTCTCTCCCGTTTCCATCAGATGCAGAAGGGCCAGCCTGGCAATGCTCCCATCCATCTGTGACAAGCAACTGGAACCCTGTGCCTGAGGTGGGACTTCTGATCTCAGCGTGGGGCTTATTGATGATCCGATGACTGCTGTTCTCACTGAGAGCCAGCAGAACGTGGTCAAATCACTGTTTGAACACGGCAAAGGGATGAATCGTGCTCATGTTTATTCCATGGTTTCAAAGGCGGCCGTCTAATGTTTAAGAGCACAGAGACATTAAATGAACAAATGGTCTAGTGGAGAATAGAAGAGATGGACACCACCGTGATTTGCTACTTAGTAGACAGACTTTATTTTTTGATGGCTCAGGTGCATAGCTTTAAAAGACTCCGAAAGTGTAGGTAAGATTTGAAAAGTCTCAATTGTGCTCCAAATTTGGGAAGTAGTCCCTTAGGCTAATGACATTTTTGTAAGAAGATGGTCTCCTTTTCATCACCAGATTGTCCCTTAAATTAGTTGAGGCCCAGAGGCCCTAAATAAAAAGCAAGAAATTACAATGCAGCAGATTGAATCGAGGTTCATGTGCTGTGTTTGAAATATGTGACTGGCTGTGGAAAACATGATTTTAAATGACTAGTGGGTTCCTCATGAAGCAACCCCTGAATGCCAGGTTATTTGCATTGAAAGCCCAGTTTCCATCCAGTTAGTGCCATAAAAAGGAGACCTCTCCCTCCCTTCACTGTGACCATGGCTCTCTTTGCAGGCCACCCTAAGCTGGCAGGGCCACACTGGAGCCTGTGCTGATGCCATCACACCTGCTGGAACCTACTCCTAAATTTCTAAGCTGGACAAGGCAGATCTAGTCCCTTGGGGTCCCATCCCCCTCTTGGCCATCAACAAGATTGGTACCTGGGGAGGGGTGAGAACTGGACCTTTTTACCAGCCCGAGGCTCGGGATCCTCCCTTTCTTCCTGGCCTGGGTCTCAGGGTGCTAGGAAGGCAACATTAAAGCCTGCCGTTGCATCCTGCATCATTGGTGAGTCTGTGCTCTCTGGGCAAGGGCTGGCTCATTCATTGCAGTGATTCTTAACTCTGGATGCAAGAGGGGAGCTTTGGAAAAATATTGATGCCCAGGCTCTGACCCCTAGAGATTTCAATATAATTGGTCTAGGATGGGGCCCAGGGATTGGTGTGTGTGTGTGTGTGTGTGTGTACACACAAGCTTCTCGGCTTATTCTAATGTTCAGCCAGAGTTAAGAACTATTGGCTTGGAGGAAAAAAGTTATCCATTTTTACAGTTCTAATTAGGCAGATTTTCTTTACTCAGACTAAGACAATGTGATGGGAAGATAGTGCAAAATTAGCTGTGCAGAGAGAGGGATTTAAAGACTTCAGGCAATCATGACAAAATGAGCCATGCCCTTTGCCCACTTTACTCAAAATAAGAGAGATGAAAAAGCTCAGGCTTACAGGGGACAAGAACAGGGTCTTCAGGGGCTCGGGTAGGACTAGAAAGTAAGGAGCTTCAGAGCTAGAGGCTTGTAGATGTTGCACATATTTCCTCAAAATCAAATTCATTTATTCCTTCATTCACTCACTCATTCATGCACTACCTCCTTCTTAAGTACCTGTTTGGTGTCAAACACTTTAATAGGCTCCAGGGGTGCAAAGATGAATATTTTGAAGGTAGAGACTCTAAACGGGCTGGAAACACAGGAGATTAGGGTTACTTTTCTTAATCAGAGATACTTGGCTTTCCACCTGGGCTCCTGTTCCTTTGCAAATGTCAGAACCCAGCATCTGCCCTTGAATTTCCCCAGGACAACAACAACACGCGCCCACCTTTCTGCTTCACCACTTGCAATGCCTTGTTACTGACATTTTCTCCAGGACATTTTTGTATGACGATGAGTGGCATATGGGCACCTCTTTGTCAGACACACGTTATCTCAAATACATCCTCCACTCCATCCTGCCTGACTCATTTGGTGATTACAGAGAGCTCCTATGAATAGGCAAGTGTGCTGGGGCAGGAGAAGCATTTTAGAATGTATCAAGATTGAGTACTGGAATATATAGACATATCTATACACACACACACATATATACACACCCCCCACAAAAAAGTGCAGGTGATTGATGTCGTGGTAGCTTCACTGCACACTTACTAGGATGGTTGGGCAGGGATTATTATACCTATATTAGCAAACAGGAATCGGAGACTCAGAGAAGTTGGCTGGAAAGCATTTTGATCTGGATTCCTCCCCCTGTGGATGGTAGATGTATATCTCTAGGATTGTCGCCTGGAAATACTTCCCTCTCCAGCCTCAGGCTCTCCTTTGCAGAGTCCCCAAAGCAGCCTTCTCTACCTTCGAAAGCAGCAGAAAAGCCAGCATTCTTCTGGGCACATCTCAGCCGGCTAACTATCCGTGACCACAGGGGGGCACCAAAGAGTTTCCATTGCTTTCGCGTGCCTTAACTTTTCTGCGTTTTCTTCTGGGTAGCGAATAGGGACACAATTAGAAAATAGTGTGAACTTAGAAAAAGGGATGATGTTGGAAGGTAAAGCTTAAGCCCCATGTAGAACACTGTGACTGGACAGCGGAGGTGAGGCCCCTAGTTTTTACTTTGTTTGGAGAAGTGGGCAAACGCTGCTGGGTGGCGTAGGTTTCTGATCGCTATCAGAACCACAGTGAGGCGCCCTGGGGAGTGTTTCAATTCTTCCTTAAGAAGCAAAGGAAGATGGAGAGTAACGTATACGAAGCAGGCATTTGTTCAATCAGTCGTTCACCGAGTGTGTGGTAGGACGTTAAGTCTGAAAGGTGGGCTGAGGTTTAGCGGGACCACGTGGATCATGGGAAGGAGACTGCCCTGGGAGTCGCGGGGGACTTTCCAGCCAGGGAGGCACCAGTGTGCCCTGTTCCACATCCGGCTGCTCTGCGGGAACAGGCGCTGGAGCAGAGCGTGGACACATCAGAGTGGCTGTTGCCGATTTCAGAGACAGTAGGGTGGGGAAGAAAGAACATTTGGACTCGGGACCTCTTTTGGAGTCAGGACCAGGAGGACTCACTGGTGGAGTCACCATGGTGGGCGAGCGAGGGTAGTCGAGGATGACACTCGGGTCTGGGTCTGGACCCTGGGTGGGTGGGGCTGAGATCTATTGAGAAGAAGGGACGTGGGAGGGCTGAGTTGGGCGGGATCAGGGCTGTTTTCTGTCCCTGGGGTGTGTGCCGTGATGCCACTGGGCAGTTGTGGAGCTGCGCAGCTGGACTGGCTAGTGAGATCTGTGGGAGGGGCACTTGTTAAACAGAGTAATTGGCGCCTTCACCAGCCAGGGTGGGAGCTAAATGCCCAGATCCAGGTGGGGATTTTCACCAGTAAGGAGAAAGCAGGGGGTGTATGACTGGCCCCTGGGATTCCAGTGAGGGCTGCCACGCCCCCTGATCAGAGGGTTCTGGGTGGTGGTGGTGCAGGGAATGGGGGCTGGGGTGTTGGTAAAGGCAGGACAGACCTGGTCAGAGGGGCTCATTAGGGGCTACATCTCATCATGGGCTGATGATCAGGAGGCTGAGCGAGGGGTTTTATTGAGAGGAGAGGCCTGGCTGGAGAGAGGAGAGGGCTGCCAGACAGAGGTCTAAGCAGGTGGGTGTAGATTGATAGGGGAGTCCCCCAGGGAAGGAAAGTTTAGACAGAGAAAACTAGGGAAACCTTCCTGGGATCCTTTCTATGGGCAGCGTTAGCAAGGTCCTTTCTCTTCTCAGACTGGCCCTTCTGGGGCAGAATAATCTAATGTGTAAGCATTTGATGAGGGGTAAGGAAGCTAAGCTTTGCATCTGCATCTGATTCATTTTGGACGGCCAACAAAACAGCTTCTGATGGATGAGGGATCCTCTTGCGTGGTGGTGAATTCTAGCTCAGGTAGATGCTAAAAGCACTGGACCTGCATGTGCTTCAAAAGAGCAGGGTGTGAGAACACCTGAGGCCTGAAAGGAGGAAGCCAGAAGTTCTTTCTTGGCCCTGAGATTTGCAGAGTGGCTTCAGAAAACCAAGGTACAGGATTGTTCTGTTCAGGCAGAAAAACCCTAAAAAGAAAATGGGATGGGAGATTATCTGGTTATGGGCGTGTTAGGGCATCCTTAAACCAGACCCCACCAAAACCTATCCAGTCAGCAGGTAGAACACATCTGTGGGCTGCCCGGGCTCATCTTGTGTGTCTGCTGCCCCGTCCTTGGTGGATTCTCTGTTGCTCTCTATTCTGCAGAAGTCTGCTGGCCTTCGTTCCTTAATGTATGTGGGTAAGAGATAAAATCAAGGTCCCTGTGGGATGCTGGGCCCTGAATGGCTCTCTGAGCACTTAACTATCTTGACCATCCACATCGTTGGTGCTGGCCCAAAGCTGGACCTACTGCAGCAAGGGTGATTCCAATCTGTCCATCTCAGCTCCTTTGCTGGGTTGTTTTTTGTTTTTAATTAATTAATTAATTAATTTTTTTGGTTTTTGTTGTTGCACACGGGCTTTCTCTAGTTGCGGTAAGTCGGGGCTACTCTTCGTTGCCGCGCGCGGGCTTCTCATTGCAGTGGCTTCTCTTGTTGGGCTCTAGGAGCACGGGCTTCAGTAGCTGTGGATCGCGGGCTCTAGAGCGCAGGCTCAGTAGTTGTGGCACACGGGCTTAGTTGTTCTGCGGCATGTGAGATCTTCCCGGACCAGGGGTCGAACCCGTGTCCCCTGCATTGGCAGGCGGATTCTTAACCACTGCGCTACCAGGGAAGTCCTTCCTGGGTTGTTATGGGGATACTCCTTGTATTTTTCCTTTGCCTTATGTTAAATTTGTTGGGAAAACCACAGTCAGAAATTGTACTTTGTTTATCCTGAGAACAACTTGGTAGGATGTGAGCAAGGAGCAAAGCCCTGGGACGTGGGAAGTGGAGTCCAAGGTGCAGTTTCGTGCAGGGAACAGAGACTGGGGTAGGGGCTCCAGAGGAGAAAGGAGAGCCACTGGTAGCTTCTAAAGGGGTGAAAAAAACTGGTCCTCTGCAGGCACCTGGGGGGGGCTGTCCTCTCCCTCCTTTTATGGTCACCTCAATGAGGGCTGCATCGTGCCCACCTCAGTGGGACAGAGATGGAGAATGAGAGGGAGCAGAGCATTTTGCACCTGAAGGATGCCCTGGGGACTCTAAATAGCCATCCTGTAGCCCTGTCCAGATGTCTGCCGCTCCCAAAATAACAGAGTGCACACATCACCACAAAAGACCTTTTTCAGGAGAATGTCATCTGCGTTAAAGCTGGTTAGGGCCCATAGTGTACCCAGAGAGGAAGCGAGATAGGTAAATATTTGGGGGAATGAGTGTGTAGGAGAGATGAGCTGTCAGGGTGAGTGAACATTAGGTAGAATGGATTGTGTTTTCTTTCAGCCTTCCCCCAGCTCAGTAACAAGATCGCTCCTGGGTCTGGGTTTCCTGGTAAGCATCTCCCCAGTGCCATTCATATTCATTGAGTTCCTTCCAATCAGTGTCACCTGGGGAAGGAAAGGTGGGCAGAGAGCAGGGTAGCACATTTCCTCTGGGGGGTGGGGGAGGAGGTGGGACTCCTGCCTCAAAGACTCACCATCAGCTGTCCCACCATTAGGCACAAAGCTGAGGGGTGAAGGGAGAGAAGTGTGCATGTCAGGTGGCCCCCTTTATTTAAAGGACATGAGGAGTTGAGAATGTTTGAGTCCGATCATAACTCTCAGACGTATGGGGAATTTCAAACCATTTGTTGATCTTTGTCAGCTAACCTTTTGGAACCTTGCTAACTTTCCTGGCCTGGTTGTTTATTTTTATTGACGTCTAATTCACTACCATAAAACTCACTCACTGTGCATGTACAATTCAGCGAGTTTTAGTAACTGCAGACTGTTGTACAACCATCCCTGAAATCCCGTTTTAGCACACTGGTTGTTTTAATTATCTTGTTTCTCTGAATGATTAGCTTGCAAGGTTATTGAAGGAGGTTGTAAGGTTTGAGACGAGGGTGCACAGCCAGTCTTGGGAGGAGAGTAAATGTAAAAAATGGAGGTGGTGGAGTAGCGTGGGCAGAAAGGTTCTTTTGGGAAGGAACGATGTGTGTGTACAGTGAGAAAGCCCTCTGTGGACCCTGTCACGTGAATCATCACATTTGCTTTTAACACAGTCACTCAATGAGGTGGGCAGCCTTGTTATTCCCATTTTACAGATGGAGAAACTGAAGCTTCTAGAGGTCAAGTCACTTGTATAAGGTTTCCCTGCCAGGGAGTGGCTGATCTGGGATTTGAACCCATACCTCTCTGCCTGCAGAGTTTGCGTGCTCAAACTCTTATAATAGGGGGCACTTTGGTCTAGAGCATAGACTGTACCGTAAGATGACTTAAAGTGCATCAGATACTGACTGCACACTCAAGACTTCTAATTTTGTGACTCTTAACCAAGTTGTGTCTATTAAAAAGGAAAATGAGCCTCTGCCCCTCATTGATTCTAATTCTTACCCACCCCCGGGTTCACTGTCATTTTTGCTTTGGCTCCATCTGGAAAGATAACCACAGGACTTTGTTTGCTCCTTTGTTTGCTCTTTGAGGATCCTGCTCTGACCCTCAGACAGGAGAAAGCACCAAATGTCTGGTGCCTTCGCCTGTGCTGAGGAATAAAGGAATCTGAAAATACACTGCCATTTCAAAAAGAGCCTGCCTGCAACAAAGGTAATAGTGTTTGATGATGCCACTGTATTTCCTTCTCCCTTTCAAAAAAATCAATCTTTAGATTGTAGGCCTGAAAACCAGGAGCCACTATGTTCTAAAGGTATGCCAGGGGTTAGAAACGGAATGCTGTACACCACTTACCATGTGAAATATGAGTTATCTGTGCAAGCCTATATGAAAAGAAAAAGAAAGAAAAACCTAACAACAACACTTCTGTTGAGTTTTGAAATGTAAATGTTTGCTAATGCTTTGCCAAGACAGCTTCACTTGGGCTGAGAGCTATGTGTAAAGAAACATTAAAATGCATCATTTGCTCAGGGCTAAAAGTCATCAGCTTGTAATATTAATGCCCTTTAAAAAATAATTTGTCGGCATGAAATCAGAGCATGCCTTGTGCAAAGGATTGGCTCTTGTCAATTTCCTCATGGATCTACTAAGTTATAATTGCGTTAAGATCTTGCCCAGAATAAAAGAGCTCTTTTTTTTTTTCCCTCCACCTCTTTTTTTTTTTTTTTTTTTTTTGCTGGAAAAGAGCTAAGGGGGTTAACTTTGATTTCATTTAGGGCAAAGGACCCCTGTCCTACAGGCTGGGAACGTGCTGGTCAGCTACACGGTCGTGGGTTTTTATTGCTGCTGCTTCTCCATCCTAGGACCGCGGGCTCCCAGCAGGGCTCATGGGGGAGAATGTGAGGGTGTCCACACAGATCGGCTAACTTTATTAAGGCTGCTTTGGCTGCAAGTGACAAAAACCTTCCTCAAACTGGCTGAAGCAGCAAAACAGGACACAGGGGTGCGGCTCACAGAGCCCAGGGACGGGAATGAGGTGGAGCTTTATCCCATCTGGAAGCAGGGGCTCGGAGCTGCCAAGACTCTTAACTCTCCTGGGCGTGTCCAGGCTGGGCAGTAGCCAATGACTGCGCCTGGGACGGGGGCTGCATGGTGGTGGGAGGGAGGGGGGCGGCAAAGGGGCAGATGAAGAGGTTGATTCCATGGAGCTCTGCCTCGTCTGAAGCAACCCCACTTCTCCTGTGGTGCACGGTGGAAAATGCCATTTGAAATAACGATTCTGTCATGAAGAAAGAAATTGAAAATAACTGGACTAGATAACTCCTTGGCCTCCTCACAGATGCTATGGTTTTGAGGAATCCACCTCCAGGAGATGACGGTGAAAAGTGTTACAATGACAGGACATGCACAGCAGATACCTGGCATACCCGAATGTTACCTCTCCACTGTGTGGTCATTTATGCAACTACCCTGAACGCCTGTGAGGTGGTGGACTCCTGTGAGGCGCTAGGGAAACACAGATGAGTCACAGAATCAGCCATCAAGGTGCTCCCTGTCTGGTTGTTATTCTGGAAAGCTGAGTGTTCCCAGGGGATGAGGTTTATCACCTAAAGCATCGAGACTTTTCTGTTCTCTTTCTTCCTTAAAAAAAATTTTTAATAGGTTCCTTGAAATATATACACACATGCATTTATTTTATTCATTCATTCAACGCATATTTATTGAGTGCCTACTGGGGGTTCTTCCATCTGGGGACAGAGCAGTGAACAAAACAGAGTCCACACCTGCCCTCATCGAATGTGTGTTCTTGTTGGGGAGGTGGTAGCAATTGCCCGGCTTTCAGTCCAACTGGTTTGCTGCTGCCTCTCCCACTCTTCCCACCAATGCCAGAGGGCCATGGTCATTTCCCTCACAAGGTCAAGTGCGGATCCGTAGTCAGCCAATCAATCCCATAAGAAAATCTGAAAGGCTTAGACTAGTGATTCTCAAAGTGTGCCCTGGGAACTCCCATGGGTTTCTGAGCCCCTTTTAGGGGGTGTGTGAGCTCACATGTGTTTTTATAATAACACTGAGGCATTTGTCTTTTTAAATCTCTGTCATGAATGGACAATGGAGTTATCCAAAGTCTACATGACAGGCGATATCAAAACAGATTTGGGGCTTCCCTGGTGGCGCAGTGGTTAAGAATCCTCCTGCCAGTGCAGGGGACACGGGTTCGAGCCCTGGTCCGGGAAGATCCCACATGCCGCAGAGCAACTAAGCCTGTGCGCCACAACTACTGAGCCTGCGCTCTAGAGCCCGCGAGCCACAACTACTGAGCCCGCGAGCCACAACTACTGAAGCCCGTGCGCCTAGAGCCCGTGCTCCCAACAAGAGAAGCCACCGCAATGAGAAGCCCGTGCACCACAACAAAGAGTAGCCCCAGCTCGCTGCAACTAGAGAAAAGCCCACACACAGCAACAAAGGCCCAACACAGCCAAAAATAAATAAATGAATAAATAAATTTATAGAAAAAAAAAAAACAGATTGAAGGGAGAAGCAGATAGATGATTAGAGCTTTCTTCTATGAAGCCGGCCATTAACGAGACCTGCAAACACATGAAACAATGCCATTCATTTCCCTAATTTTTTCTGAAAAATATAGTTAGTTTTTATAAAACACCTAATTTATATTAACATGTTATGAATTTATGTTAAGGTGTAATGACTTCATTATTTTAAAATAAATTAATTTATTTTTTTAAATGTCTTTTCATTTCTAATACAGTAAATATCAGTAGATGTAACCAGCATAAACAAAAGCTCTTGAGGGTCCTTAATTTTTAAAGTGTGAAGGGGTCTTGAGAACGAAAAGTCTGACAACTGCTAGTTTAGAGGCAATGGGTGTTGCACACACACAGTGTATCAATCATGTAGTAGCAATGGAAGTTACTCAAAGGATATTAAGGGAGGAACTGTAGGAAGACTGCAGAATCAGCCTTGGAAAACCAGTGACTCCAGGAAAACTTGGAGGCCTGTTGTTTCCAGAGTCTTGGCCAGACTGGTGAGGACAGAGCCATCTGTGCTGGACACAAGAGGCCACAGGGTTTACCCTGCTGCTGGAAACTGGATGTCCCAGTGCCATCCTGGGGTCTTCGTGGTCCTAGCTCCTGGGTGAGGTCTGGTATGGGTGCATCTCACGGTGGAGCCGGGGTCACCTATGCAAGATGCTGTAGCCTGGAGCTTGGTGGAGTGTGCCTGACTGTTTGGGCTCCTGTAGAGGAGGTGACGCGCTCTCTCCAAGAACCCAGTATAGAAAGCGATGGGCAGTCAAAACATCTAACAAATTCCCTTCAACACAGTGTGTTTCCGAGATTCTTTTCCCTTCCAGAGTGTATTCCTGGGGCTCTGGGCACACTCTTTAAACCTTGAGCAATCAGGGGAGCTGCAGATCAGGGCAGTCGTGTGTTACCAATTCTGGTTCCATCTCCCAGGCAATTCTGTCTCTTAAACCTTGGAGGCTTAGGGATTTTTTGTGGCTGGATGACAAGCCAGGTGCAGAGAATACAGAAAGAGGTGAGGAGGGTCTGTTACACTCCTGCGTCTGCCTTCTTTCCTAGGTGAGGGTGGGGAGGGAACTTAACAGTATAGTGCAGCAATTAGAAGCTGTTTCTAGAAAGAGCAGACTAGGGTCCCAATCTTGGGTCTGTGCTCTGCTTCCCTGGAGATGGCTATTTCTGAACGGGAACTGGGTGGCCATGTTGTGGAGACGTGAGGCAGCGAGAGAAGAGCTTGCTGGACCAGGGCTCATACACTTCACAGAGCGGGCATGTTCTATGCAGCTCTCTCCACGATGCTCTCTCTTGTCCGCTTTTCCCTGACTCAGTGCAACAGGTAGGCTAATCGAGGGGTAGGAAGAATTTGCATGTGGCTTGAGATGTAGCGAGGTGGAACACTCTCTCCCTTTACTGCCGTCTGCCAGAACTTTCTGGGGCCAGTGCTAAATTCCTTCTGGTGATCTGTGAGCTTGGGATGACCTGCTGGTTAGAGCTGGTGACCACTCTGTTTGGAAGGTAGGCAGGAATGTGCATCCTCCTCTCCTGCTGGGAAAAGGCAGTTAGAAGCCCCACAAGAAGGTCCCATGGGCCCTGGGACTCAGGGACAGGCAGCTCTTAACGGAAGTGGCAAGGCTGTGAGCTGCTGGAGGGCGGGCACCTTACATGACTGTTTCTCTGGCACGCGGCAGAGTGCCTCACAGGATGACTGACGGGTGGATGGATGAATGGCCACAGCATACAGGCAGCCCAGTCAGGCTTCCGGCTCCTGCTTCCCCACTCAGCACCCTCTTCCTCACCCAGTGGACTCATGCTAATACCTGGCCCTCCACTCTGTAGGAAATTGCCTACTCAACCAGGACTCCCACAAAGATGTCCTGCTGAATGTACTTCCTTTTCTTAAGGGGGTTTGAGTTTTTAAAGATGACAATGAAGATAGGGCATATCTTTATCCAGATCGGTAATTCTCTAGTGCAATTTTCTCTACCTGTGTCCTCAAGATTTTAACTGGTGTTCTATAAAACTTTTGGTTAAATCTTTTGTCAAGTGAATTTGAAAAACCTTGGATATTTACATCTCTTTCTTGAAGATTTAAAAGGCACATCAACACAATAAAAGCTCTGAAAAGTCTTTTAAAAAAGACTTTTTAAAAAACTTAAAAAAAAAGTTTACAAACAACCTGTTTAATTGAAAAAAATAGTCTTGAAGTACGGTTTACATACAATAAAATTCTCTCATTTTAAGAGTGTAGTTCAGTGAGTTTTGACGAATGTATGTACTTAGTAACCAACAGTACAATCAAGATATAGGACGTTTCCATCAACCCCTGAAGGTCTCTTGTGAGACCTTCAGGGGTTGATAGTCAATCCGTTGATAGTCAATCTGTTTCCCCAACTCCCAACCCTTGGCAACCAGTGGTCTGTTTTTCTGTAACTATAGTTTTGCCTTTTCTAGAAATTCATATAAATAGAATCTACAGTAAGTAGTCTTTTGTGTCTTTGGTTTCCTCCCCTTAGCATAATGCTTTTTGAGGTTCAATCATGTTGTGTGCGTTGGCAGTTTGTTTATTGCCAAGTAGTGGTCCGTGGTATGGATGTATCATTGTTTGCTAATCCACCCACCAGCTGACGGACATTTGGGTTATTTCCAGTTTTCGGTGGTTAAGAATAAAACTGCTATGGAGATTTGTGTACAAGGGCTTCTGTGGACATAAGTTTTTATTTCTATTGGGTAAACACCTGGGGGCGGAATTGTTTCATTTTATTTGATCAAGGGGCACTTAAATTGAACATCTGTTAATGAACCTTCTGAAAAACATAGTTTGGGAAAAAACAGCTCAAATGTTGGGCCTGTCAACCCCATGTACGCTGCTGCCCTCAGGTCCAAAGCTGAGATTCCTCAGCCTCGGCCCTTGCTAGACAGACATTCAGAAAGGTGGATGGGGTGATCCTGGGTTTGTCAGGAAGAGCTCAGCTGGAGAGGGGCTCTTGAGCTGGAGTTGGTGAATTGGCCTCAGAACTGGGGTGTCTTCTCTCATCTGATAGTAAACTCAGACCCTCACCATCTCTGTCCTCTCTGGTCTCCACGCGGTGGGGAAGCAGCGACTCTGGTCTGGAGCCAGGCTCTGCATCCCTTCTCACTGGTTCCGAGTAAAGAGTGGAAGGAGCCTGTGTGTCGCTGCTGTCATGAACGCCACAGTTCACATCAGCAGATGGTGGAGGAGAGAGTCTCATTGAGAATCCCTGTAGCGTATAAAACAAAAACCAGCCAAAGGAACCCACAAGGTAAATGATATCATTATAAAGCAAGTAAAGGAAACAGCATCTGTCCCTGCCTGGCAGAAACCAGAGCTGGGATGCTGGGGAGGTAGCGGTTTCCTGAGCTGAGCCCTGGAGGGAAGCGTTTCTCACCCAGCAGCGGGGGAGCTGACAGCTCGGCACACGCTGCCCCTGACCTCACCTGAAGAGAAGAACAGTTTGGCAGGGGCTGGGCCAGGGCTAGATTTTAAACGCTTAATGAGCATCCTGACTTCCGTTTACTTTTTGTTGTTGTCAGGCAGTCCTGACAGACTCTTGTGATCAAGTTTGCTGATCAATTAGAGCTGGAAAAGGCACTTTCCTTATCCTGCCTCCTGCCTTCGGGTGCCATGGGGCATATACCTGGCACCGCCTGGGATAAGCATATCGGGGTTGCCAGCTTCTCTGATGTGGGGACCTGAGGCTGCAGGAGGCACGTGCCATTTGCAGTCAGGACCAAGAATTTAAAGACTCCTTCCCTCCCATTTAGCACCACTCAGCTCTCAGGCCGTGTTACCATGGAGAAGAACAGGGGAGAGACAGCTGTTTCGTGCAGCCGCATTTCATGGGCATTCTGTGGTTTTGTGAAAAGAGCACACGTTTCTGGAATCAGACCCGGGTTCCCATCCTGGCTCTGTCACTGACCAGCTAAGGCCAGGCCCCTCTCCTGTGACTTAGTCTCCTTGTCTGTAAAATGGTGCTGGGACAGGAGGTATACCAGCTTCGGCGGCGCTCAGAGGAGTTTGTAAGACACCGCGTTTCCTGTAACGGGCCTGGGGCATAGCAGGTGTATGATAAACAGGAGCTCATAACCCTGAAGTCCTGGACCCACCCCCGTACATTCCCCCAGCAACAGCGTGTACCTGGCCAGGAGGCAGGAGGAGGAGGTCTGGGAGGAGAGTGTTTGGGGAAAAAGACACTGTGGCGAGACCTCCTTTACTGGAACACCACACTCAGAATCCTGGAATCCTAAAACTCCAGGCCCAGAAGTTTCCTCAAAGGTCTTTTATTCTACTGTCCACTCCATGCTGTAAGTGGTTTTTCAAAGTCCGTGCTGAATGGTCATCTGACCTTCCCTGGACCATCTTCAAAATAGTGCAGTGGGTGAGAGCAGGGTCTCTGTCACTTCCTAATCCTCAACCTTGGGCTAGTTCCTTGCCCCCTCCCTGTCTTGGTTTTCTCATCTGTAAAATGGGAAAGATGACAGTACTGACCCAGTGAGACTGTCGTGAGGACAAGGTGGTCTACATAAAGGGCCTAAAGTGGTCCTTGGCAAGAGAAGTCCCTCAATAAACACAACCTTTGAATACTTCCCTTACTGTTTATGACCTTTTCGGGGATGAGGACTTGCTATGGCCAGTGATACCCACACCCTCCCTGGCACCTCAAGGCAGCTTTTGGTCCAGGAAAGGAAGCTCTCCCTGTCTTCCTGAAATTTCCATTTCAGAGTCTGTTTATTATCCTCCTCCTCAGACTTTCAAAAAAATTTTTTTTCAGCTAGCTATCATCTCTTTTGTGGGTCTTTTCCTTGGTCATAATTAACACTTTTTTTTTAGAGAATATTATTAAGTCAAACCAAATGAAATTGCTGTTTTGTATCTCAAGAGCTCCTGAATGTTGGAGATTTCACACAGTTACACCTAACATTAAGTTACACAAACAGCACCATCTTTGGATACCTGGAGCCACAACTGCCACAGTCACTTTGGGCACCTGATTCTGGGGCCCTGTCCCAGATCTGAGGTGGCACCCAGGAATCTGTATTCCTAACAAGGTCTCCACTGACACAGTGGAAAAGATACTGGCCTGGGAAACAGGACACCGAGGTTTGAGGAGCTGTCCTGTGTCTGGCTGGCCATACAACCTTGGGCAAGTCACTTCATGTCTCTTGGTCTCAGCTCTCTTACCTCCATACAGGAGTTTCCAGAAGGTGATCTCTAAGGTCACTTCCAGCCTTGAACTTCTCTGGTTTATGAAATATTTATTGGGTGCCCACTAGGATCTGAAGGTCACAAAAAATATAGTCCAAACCTGCAGGGAATTTACTCTAGTTGGGGAGATCTAATCCAGGGCCCTGGGGCAGAGCAGTATCATACGGAAGATAATGCAATATGGTGATGGAGGTGCTTTCATTCTGGAATGAAGGGTTAGCCATAAATGTAAATTACTGCTATAGAAGCTCAGAGGATGATAGGGCAGGTTTCCTAAGGGAACGGAGGATTTTGTCAAGGGATTTGAGTTGAGAGAAGGAAGATCACCTTACCTTCATTTCTCTTTGGTATTCCCAGCACACTGGCTCCTAAAATTTCAGCAGCCTTAAGGTACTTCATCTGTTCATTTACTCATTCGTTTATCCATCTATCCATTTATCATGTCCACAGATATATATTGGGTGCTTACATTTAGTGAACAAGATAAAATCAGTCCTGGCCCTTATGGAGCCTAACCATATAATGGAAAGATCAGACAAGAAATGAACATACAACTCAAAATAGGAGATGTGACGTGAATGAATATAATTAAAATATGATGAAACGGTAGTGATTGGTTTCTTGGGTTGGGGATGGGGATGAGAAAAGGTCTCTCTGAGGACATGACATTTAAGCTGAGACCTGAAAGTCAAGAAGGAGCCAGCCAGGATCTTTCAGTGGACAGAGTGCTCTAGGTAGAGGGAACTGCCAATGCAAAGAATCCGACGTGGGGATTAACCAGAACCAAAGAAAGGCAGGCGGTGAGGGAAGGGTGAGGTGAGAGATGGGTGGGAGATACAGATGTATCTGGTGAAGTAGTCAGGGTCAGAATGTAAAGGGTTTTGTAAACCAGGATAAAGATTTTATGCTTGACTCTAAGTGCAACAGGGAACCATTTGAATGGCTTTAAGCAGAGGAACATAATTTGACTTACGTTTTTGAGAGATCTCTCCAGCTACAGAAGGAAGAAAGATTGTAAGGAGGCAAGAGTGAAGACAGGATGCCGGGTGAGGTTATAGCAGCAGCCCAGATGAGCGACGGTGATTGTGTAGGCCAGAGCAATAGCTGGTGAGCAGGGCACGGGTGTTTAAATACTCAGGGCAGGGAGGGTAGGGTAGAGAGATGCCAGGAGGTAGGGGAAGGTCTCAATATTTAAAGCAGTGCTTCTCAAACGTCTTCTTCCTGCCCTCATGGGGAATGTTGTGTACTTATGTCAAGAAAAGGATGCCAGTTCAGCAGTGATTCTCGTCTGGGGTTCCCCTGGAAGGTGGAACAGCACATTGTTGCTGGAGGAGTGTGGGGGACATGCCCTCCTCCACCAACAGGCACAGGATTTTGTGTCCTGATTATTCTATAAATCCTGACTGTGAAGCAGGGTGGCTGCTCAAATGACGGGCACCATTTATAAAGACAGCCTAGTGTGACTGACTGAGAGCTTGTTCTTGCTATTTGGACCCCCTAAGGACAGTTTGATTCCATGTTTATAAATAAGGTAATTTTGATTGGAATTTTAAAAACCATTAATTTTTGTCAAAATATGACTTTATGGGCTTCCCTGGTGGAGCAGTGGTTGAGAATCTGCCTGCCGATGCAGGGGACACGGGTTCGTGCCCCGGTCCGGGAAGATCCCACATGCCGCGGAGCGGCTGGGCCCGTGAGCCATGGCCGCTGAGCCTGCGCGTCCGGAGCCTGTGCTCCGCAACGGGAGGGACCACGACAGTGAGAGGCCCGCGTACAGCAAAAAAAAAATATGACTTTATGGAGCAATATCCATTAAGTAAATTTATCTTCTTGATCATCTTTTGCTATCTGATGGCATCTAAAAACATTGTTTGGCTTTCATTTCCATTTTATTGATATTATGAGAAATTCTATTCCATATATATCGTACAATAAATAAATAATCGATTTAGCATTCATTTTTTGGGGGGGGGACCATTTCAAATTTTGGTTCTCACCATGATAATTTTATTCTTTTCAGGTCCAGTTTTCTCAGGTTCAGTTTTTGCAAGTCTAAATTTTGTCAAGGAGATAAGATTCTTTAGTTGTATTTTAGTTACAATGAAATTTATCATGTGCAGTTTTAGCTCCTGTCAGTTTTAGTTTCTGCTCTGTTTTCTCCCAGTAATAGTTATTATAAACTGAGAAAAGGGCTTCCCTGGTGGCGCAGTGGTTGAGAGTCCGCCTGCCGATGCAGGGGACACGGGTTCGTGCCCCGGTCCGGGAAGATCCCACATGCCTTGGAGCAGCTGGGCCCGTGAGCCATGGCCGCTGAGCCTGCGCGTCCGGAGCCTGTGCTCCACAACAGGAGAGGCCACAACAGTGAGAAGCCTGCGTACCGCAAAAAAAAAAAAAAAAAAAAAAACAAAAACTGAGAAAAGTTGATAGTTGTATTTATATTCTAGCTAGTCTACCAGGACCTTGTAGGCTACTGTCTTGGGTATATCAGAATTGTTCTTGTACGTCGGCAGCCGAGGTGGGCCATGAGTATCTGGGCTCTGGAGACAGGCTGTCTGGTTTCGAGTCCTGGTTTCACCACCTTCACGTTGGGTGGCCCTGGGCCTCAGTTTCTTCACCTAAAAATGAAAGTGATGGGTACTTCCCAGAAGTTCTGCTGCCAGTGTCCAAGTCCCTGAGATGAGCCACAGCCACCCCCCATCTCTACAGGAGACCCTCCAGCACTAGCAGGCTGTTCCAGCTCTGGCCATGGGAAGCTCTTTCATGTTGGCTCCTGGGTCCAAGATCAGGAATTGGCTGTGCTAACAGCTCCTGGGGTGTCATGACTTCTAGGCCATCTCTGCCGACAAAGTGAGCCGTGTGGCTAACAGGGTCTTGGTGCTCGGGCCGGGTGTCAGGCCTGAGCCTCTGAGGTGGGAGAGCCAAGTTTAGGACATTGGACCACCAGAGACCTCCTGGCCCCATGTAATATCAATCGGTGAGAGCTCTCCCAGAGATCTCCATCTCAACACTAAGGCCCAGCTCCACTAAATGACCAGCAAACTCCAGTGCTGGACACCGCATGCCAAACAACTAGCAAGACAGGAGCACAACCCAAGCCATTAGAGAGGCGGCCTAAAATCATACTAAGTTTACAGACACCCCAAAACACATCACCGGATGTGGTCCTGCGCACAAGAAAGACAAGATCCAGCCTCATCCACCAGAACACAAGCACCAGTCCCCTCCACCAGGAAACCTACACAACCCACTGAACCAACCTTACCCACTGGGGGCAGACACCAAAAACAATGGGAACTACGAACCTGCAGCCTGCGAAAAGGAGACCCCAAACACAGTAAGTTAAGCAAAATGAGAAGACAGAGAAA
>NC_041233.1:60014154-60015558 GCF_002837175.3 Physeter macrocephalus
ATTTAAAATTCTCTAGAAGGAATCAATAGCAGAATAACTGAGGCAGAAGAACGGATAAGTGACCTAGAAGATAAAAGAGTGGAAATAACTACCACAGAGTGGAATAAAGATAAAGAATCAGCCTGCCAGTGCAGGGGACACGGGTTTGAGCCCTGGTCCCGGAAGATCCCACATGCTGCAGAGCAACTAAGCCCATGCCACACAACTACTGAGCCTGCACTCTAGAGCCTGTGAACAACAACTACTGAGCCCATGCGCCACAACTACTGAAGCCTGCGGGCCTAGACCCCGTGCTCCGCAACAAGAGAAGCCACTGCAATGAGAAGCCCATGCACAACAGAGAAGAGTAGCCCCCGCTCTCTGCAACTAGAGAAAGCCCACGAGCAACAAAGACCCAATGCAGCCAAAAGTAAATAAATAAATAAATTTAGAAAAAAAACAAAAAAAAGCAAGTGAAAAACAACAAATAACATACAAGGGAATCCCCATAAGGGTAACAGCTGATCTTTCAGCAGAAACTCTGCAAGCCACAAGGGAGTAACAGTACATATTTAAAGTGATGAAAGGGAAAAACCTACAACCAAGAATACTCAGCAAGGATCTCATTCAGATTTGACAGAGACATTAAAACCTTTACAGACAAGGAAAAGCTAAGAGAATTCAGCACCACCAAACAATATACTACTAAATAACCAAGAGACCACTGAAGAAATCACTGAGGAAATCACTGAAGAAATCAAAGAGGAAATCAAAAAATACCTAGAAACAAAGGACAATGAAAACACGATGGCCCAAAACCTGTGGGATGCAGCAAAAGCAGTTCTAAGAGGGACGTTTATAGCAATAAAATCCTACCTCAAGAAACAAGAAACATCTCAAATAAACAACCTAACCTTCCATCTAAAAGAATTAGGAAAAGAAGAACAAATAAAGCCCAAAGTGAGCAGGAGGAAGGGAATAATGAAGATCAGAGAGAAAATAAATAAAATAGACACCAAAAACACAATAGAAAAGATCAATAAAACCAACAGTTGGTTTTCTGAAAAGATAAACCAAATTGATAAACCTTTAGCCAGGTACATCAAGAAGAAAAGAAAAAGAACACAAATAGACAAAATAAGAAATTGAAGAGGAGAAATAACAACCAACACCATAGAGATACAAAAAAATCACAAGAGAATACTACAAACAGTTCTGTGCCAACATATAGGACAACAGGGAAGAAATGGACAAATCTCTAGAAACAATAAAACCTTGCAAAATTGAATCAGGAAAAAATATACGATCTGAACAGACTGATCACTAGAAGTAAAATTGAATTTGTAATTTAAAAAACTCCCAGCAAACAAAAGTTCAGGAACAGGTGGCTTCACAGGGGAATTCTATCAAACATATAAAGAAGAG
>NC_041233.1:60020609-60034382 GCF_002837175.3 Physeter macrocephalus
AGAGATTACTACAAGCAACTGTATGCCAATAAAATGGACAACCTGGAAGAAATGGACAAATTCTTAGAAAAGCACAACCTTCCGAAACTGAACCAGGAAGAAATAGAAAATATAAACAGACCAATCACAAGCACTGAAATTGAAACTGTGATTTAAAATCTTCCAACAAACAAAAGCCCAGCACCAGATGGCTTCACAGGCAAATTCTATCAAACATTTAGAGAAAAGCTAACACCTACCCTTCTCAAACTCTTTCAAGATATAGCAGAGGTAGGAACACTCCCAAACTTATTCTACGAGGCCACCATCACCCTGATACCAAAACCAGACAAAGATGTCACACAAATAAAGAAAACTACAGGCCAATACATCCTGAGCCAGAGCCTAAACAACGTCCAGGAAGAGCAAAGGATTCTGGCATGCATCCTGACAATGGAAACAATTCACATGAACCCAGCTCAGTATCTTAGTACAAACGGGGGTGAAGAAGGCCTGATTCCTGAGTGGCAGAGCTCACAGGGTCTTCTATTAGGTATTGCTGGAAACTAAGGCCAGAAATCTTTGTCATTGACAGCTGCTTTCTAGACTTTTATATTACTTTTATTTTACTCACCCCTTTATAAGACTTAGTAAAAGTAACTTCTAAAAATATTTTTAACTTGACTTAGCTGAACTAAAACAAAATCCCAAAGTTGCCTTAGGGAGAACTAATTGACGCTATTATGGTTACTGACATCTTTCTTAGGCCAGTCTCTCACATTTCCCTCCATGATCCACGTATCAAAAACTTGGTTCATATGTCATTAACTCCTTTTGGTGTTCAAACCACCAAGTGCTCCCCTGTTTCTCTGTATGGTACAGCTTATATTGTTGGAAATATTCATTTTCCTGTCACTTGAAAATATATCATTATTTAAAAATTTTTGTCACTTGAAAAATATATTATTAGGTTTTTTCCTCCATGTGTCCTCTTTAAAATTTCAATGAGACAGTCTCCTATAGTTATTAACTCAGTATTTGGTACTTAGTAGGTGCCCTGGAAGCAATAATCAAGTCATTGGTTAATTCACTGATTGTTTAACAAATGCAGACTATTCAATTTTTAGAGTTTTAGACCTATTAATTGAAGTGCTCAAACGCAAAGAGTCCTGAATCTTCTATTGTAAAAGAACAGCTTTCTAATAATAACCACTTGCAAAGTTACAAAATGTAGTTAGAATGAGTCAGACTTTTAAATAAATAGGCTGTGTAAATAGTAGGTATGTGGAGACATCTTTGTACATGCAGTAAAATTTTTATCATGCTCATGTTATGTTTCACCTTATTTTCTGACATAAATGTGAACGACATGGAAACTTTTTTACAAAAGTGAAATAGGAGAGGGTATGGAGAGAGGGAACCCTCTTGCACTGGTTGGTGGGAATGTAAATTGATACAGCCACTATGGAGAACAGTATGGAGGTTCCTTAAAAAACTAAGAATACAACTACCATACCACCCAGCAATCCCACTACTGGGCATATACCCCGAAAAAACCGTAATTAAAAATGAGTCAAGTACCACAGTGTTCATTGCAGCACTATTCACAGTAGCCCGGACATGGGAGCAACCTAAGTGTCCATCGACAGATGAATGGATAAAGATGATGTGGCACATATATACAACGGGAGAGGCCGCGACAGAGGGAGGCCCGCATACCAAAAAAAAAAAATAAATAAATAAATAAATAAATAAATAAACGAAATTGAGTTATTTGTAGTGAGGTAGATGGATCTAGAGTCTGTCATACAGAGTGTGGACCTAGAGTCTGTCATACAGAGTGAAGTAAGTCAGAAAGAGAAAAACAAATACCATATGGTAATACATATATATGGAATCTAAAAAAAAAAAAAAGGTTCTGATGAACCTAGGGACAGGACAGGCATAAAGACACACATAGAGAATTGACTTGAGGACACGGGGAGGGGGAAGGGTAAGCTGGGACAAAGTGAGAGAGTGGCATGGACATATATACACTACCAAATGTAAAATAGCTAGCTAGTGGGAAGCAGCTGCATAGCACAGGGAGATCAGCTCGGTGCTTTGTGACCACCTGGAGGGATGGGATAGGGAGGGTGGGAGGGAGACACAAGAGGGAGGGGATATGGGGATATATGTATACATATAGCTGATTCACTTTGTTATACAGCAGCAACTAATACAGCAATTTTAAGCAATTATAGTCCAATAAAGATGTTAAAATAAATACCAAAAAAAAATGAGAATGATGGTGTGAGTGCCCACCATCTGGGTGTTAGCTGCCATGCGTTTTGAAGCAGTGAATGTGCTGCAAGTATTTGTCACACTGCATCAATAAATGAGCCTCGGGCTTCCCTGGTGGCGCAGTGTTTGCGCATCCGCCTGCCGATGCAGGGGAACTGGGTTCGCGCCCCGGTCTGGGAGGATCCCACATGCCGCGGAGCGGCTGGGCCCGTGAGCCATGGCCGCTGAGCCTGCGCGTCTGGAGCCTGTGCTCCGCAACGGGAGAGGCCGCAGCGGAGGGAGGCCCGCATACCACAAAAAATAAATAAATAAATAAATAAATAAATAAATGAGCCTCATTCATTATTCTGATGAAGGCAGGATCTGCCCACCCATCAGGAAGGCCAGAGTGGGTGGGGTTTATGTCAGCTGTCCCATGTCCCCTTTGCATTGTTTTCCTCCATTTTACTGTTGGTTTCCATCTCCCTCAGAAGGCTCTCGGGCTCTCATTCCCGCTGACTAAGGTTTATCTAAATGTGCTCCACAGCCTGCAACAGAGTCAACTGGGAAAGTTGTTAAAATGCAGATCTCTGCTGAGCTAGAAACTTTTGTTTCTGGCCCATGAATCTGCATTTAAACACAGTCCCAGGTGTTTCTGATGCACACTGAGGTATGCAAGAGACTTAGACCCCTGTCCCCAGATGTCCTCCAAGGCTGGAGAGTAATCTGCTCTACCTGCCAGGCCAGGTGTCCCACATGCAACATAACCGTGGGCGGCCCTCTGCCTAAGTTTTTTAGCAATAGCTTCCAATTAGGAAGCACCCAACGAAGGCCAGGAGAACTTGACCACCTTTCCAGGGCTCCTATGGTTTGAAAGTCACCATCTGTGTCAGGCCGATAGTCTTGATCCTACCCATAATTTTAATTGCTGCTGAATAGAAGCAGTTCTATCATTTTTAGCTGTCTAAGGTAAATTCCAGCAAAATTACCAGTGAGTGTTCTGGTTTCATGTCAACAGAAGTTTACTGACAATGGAAAACAAATCAGTGCACCCACATCCAGTATGAATACATCTGAGGTTCACCCTCTCATTCGCATCCAGTCAAAATTCACAGTGCCTACAACACAGGAGTTTCTGGTCCTATGACCTACCAAGGACAATGTGGATTCTTTAGAAGGTAAAGTTTGCAGGCAGGGAGAGAAAATGCTTGACAAGCTGCTATGTCTCCTTTGCCTCCATGTAAGGCTGACACTGCTAATCTATTTGCTGCCCAGTTCCCATGAACCCAAGGGACAGCCAGAGCTGATACTCTACATGTCATCAGGTGGTCTAAACATCTTCTGCATCAATTGGTAAATAGCTGCTGCTGGGATAACTCCCTTGGACCTCCCCACACTGACCCAGCAACTGAAGAGTTACCATCCAAACCAGCAGGGGGCCTGGAGGAGCTGATTGGTGGGTTATTAAATATTTTGAATATCACCCTGGAGAGCAGTTTAAGACTCTTTCTCAGTAGAGTGTTCCAGGCAGTTATTACCAATTGATCAAAGTCGGTAGTTTAGATAAAATTTATTTACCATCCAGGGATTAAGGTCTTATCTCCCCCAAGGGTATTTGGTTTTAAAGAGTGTGCTCTGGAAGTTAAAGAACAAGGCTTCCAGGACTGGACCTCTAATGCTGTAACTTCAAGTGCTGGACTTGGATGGAATTGGGGGCTGAAGGCGTCAAGTCTCCTTCTCTGATCTAGACTGGCTCTGACCCTTGACATTAGAAGGGCGATAGAAACGTGCCTCAAACCCTCAGCTGTGTCAAGGCTTCCAGCAGAGCAGAGGCAGCTTGTCTAGGCCTGCATTCAGCCTCGGCATCCTCCAGCGTAAAAGCTTGGGGTGTCATTGGTTTCTCTGCAGCACATTTTTATTGTGGAGATTAAGGTACCTGGGCTGCCTATGGATGGCAAATGTAGCTCAGCATCTAAACAGTGTGACGTGTGCTCTTAAAAATCCTAAGTAAAAAAGAATTCTGCCATATTAATATCATTCTCCTTTTCCATAAGTAGCAAAGTGACCCTGATTTTAAAATGAATATGGTCATGTTATCCCCAGTGACAACCTGGGCAAAAGTGGAGCTGCCGTGAAGAAGAGCACGTTTAGGGAAATGAGCAGAGAGAGGAAGCAAGATGGTGCCTTTGGCATAAACAACCATATATGAATTAGATGGTCCAGAGGGAGAATGTGGCTGCCCCCCACAAGGGCTGCTGGTACTTTTGAAGTGGGATGGGTGGGAATAGTTTCTATCTCTAGGATCTCTTTGTTTGCAATGAAAGACTTAGAGTTCCCACAACTCTCATTTCCTCAGTGAGATGACTGAGGTCCAGAGGGGTTCACTGACTTTTTCAAGATCACACCACTAGCCTAAGACAGATGCAGAAACTATAGAGTTCTGACTGCGCATTCCATTCACTTAGACAACATGGCAAGGTAATTTATCCATTTCTTGATAACCCAGAGGTATCATTAGGAACACTAATTACCATGTAACATTGCAAAATAGGGCTGGCTGGGGTGTGTGGGTCTGGTTGCTTCCTACTAAGTGGCCTCATTTAGTGCTATTTTGGGGTCTTCTCTTGGTACTTCTTAGGTTTGTCTTCATCATCATCAATCTCTGATTGTGCCTGCTTCAAGCAAATCATCTAAAATCTATTCCCCCACCCCTCACATTGTTGATTGCAAAAGTACAATAGCAATTTAATTTTACATAATAATGCTCCCAGCATGGCTGGTGGAGATCTCCCCAGCGCAGTCACATCTACTCCCTCTTTCTCCTCTGCATTCTCCAAGCCCTCTCCACCTCTCTCGGGCAATGCACTATTCTAGGAGGAAAGCTCCTAGCATCATGGAAAGAGCAGGGTCCAATCCTGCAACTAACAGTGCAACTGTAGACAAGTTTCTTAGCTTCTCTGAGCCCTGGATACCCCCTTGGTCTTTCAGGAAGAATGTGAGGCTCAAATGCCTGCCCAAAGTTGTCTTTTAACAAAGTCTAGTTTCCTCCCTTCGTTAGAGGCATGTTCCACCTTTGCCTTTTATTATGGTTGGTTATGGGCATGTCTGTCCTCTTTGGTAGCATTCAGGCTCTTTGAGGTTGGTGACTTTGCTTCCTGATTCTGGGTCCCCTTGTGCTAAGCATAGACTTGCTGCAGTCTCTCCATTAATGCTGGTAGAGCAGAGAATATTGTAGGTCAGTAAGTTCTGGCTTGGAGCAGCTGTGAAATGGCTGTGTTCTCTCCTGCAGGCTCAGGGACATAGGCCCTGGGGAGGCCTTTTCCTCTTCTCTGTGTCCCGGGAGGCATAGCTCCTGGAGCTGTGACCTCCACATATGTGGGGAATCTCGGAAAGTTATTGATGCTGAAAACTTGGCCGCACTGGTGCTGAATCAAATCTTAGAGACAGAGTTTTGAGTGAAGTAGAAAAGAATAGCTTTATTGCTTTGCCAGGCAAAGGGGGACACAGTGGGCTCGTGCCCTCAAAACTGTCCAACCCGGGAAGATTTGGTGAGGAGTTTTATAACAATGGTTCAAGGGTGGGCCTGCTGATAGGGATCAGGGTGTGTGCAGGGCCTGCACTCCTTTAATCTGGCCTCAGGTGGTCTCCTGAAGAGCTTCTGTGATTCTTGAGGTTATCAAACTGTGACCTAACCGGAATGAGGAATGCTTCATCAAGTAGGTAACGTCTTCCATTTGTTGGGGGTTTTAGTTCTGCAGCAGAGCTCAAAGATGTTGCTATGTGAATCCCTTGAGGCGGAACCAGGATTCTGTCCCAAGGCTTCACTATTGTCTCTTGACTGCTCCTCCCTTGTTTCTGTGTTCCCTTCCTTCCCTGATTAAAAACTGTTTGAACTTGCCCTTTGGAACACAGGGAAGGTCATGGAGACTGAAGCCTATTTCCTACAATCAAGAAATGGGGGGCTTCCCTGGTGGCGCGTCTGCCGATGCAGGGGACACGGGTTCGTGCCCCGGTCCGGGAGGATCCCACATGCCGCGGAGCGGCTGGGCCCGTGAGCCATGGCCGCTGGGCCTGCGCGTCCAGGGCCTGTGCTCCACAATGGGAGAGGCCCGCGTACCGCAAAAAAAAAAACCAACAACAACAACAACCAAAAAAACAAGAAATGGGGGACACAGAAAGGCTTCCATGCCCAGGAGCCCCACAGGGTCCTGCTCAGTTTCATTATGACCTCTCTTTGGAGAGTGGCCTCATTGCAGACAGTCTTTTCCCAAGAGAGAATCAGATTCAGGGGACCAGCTTCAAAATCCATGCAAAATAAGCCAGCCTCCTCCTTCCCTGGGGGTATAGCCAATGGGGCAAGGAGTCCCCAAGGCGGCACGTCCTCCCCTTGGAAGCCATGACTTTGAGTGGTTCTGAGTGTTTCTTAGCCTTTGGGAAGTCTCTTCATTCCTCTGCAGCAGGTTTAGTTGCCTAATCAAGAGCCCTGCGCATTCTATACACGGCTGGCTGTGTGCATGCAGAGGGGGCTGGTGGAGAGAGAAGGACAAAGGGAGAGAAGTCTCAAAAAGAGAGATGAGAGAGTGAGACCTCGGGTTCCAGAAAGAAGGAGAGATGGACAGGAGCCCAGCTCTGCTCCCCCAACCTGGGTTCCTCAAGATGCTGTTCTTCTTGGCAACAAATCTCCGTTTTCCCTGAGTCATTTCCAGTGGGCTTTCATGCCCCTTCACAAACAGATCCCAACTAATTTCTTCTTTGAAGGATCCATGGGGGTCACATGGTAAGTTTCTTGAGAGCAGGAACCACATTTCCATTCTTATCTCCTGCCAATGCGCACTACAGGGCAGGGCAAGGAAGAGATGCTGGAGGGATAGCAGGTGATGTTTAATGACTGAGGAGCCGGGGTGGCACCAGGGGATAGTGTTTGCACTCAGAAATGTCAACAATTGCTGGGACATTTCAGGCATAAAGGCACAGCCTCTGTTCCCCTATGGTGTATGTGTATATTCATGAGTCTGGCCCTCTAAACATATCATAAGCCTTATTTATGGCATGCTTTGCAGTGGTTTGCAAACACAGGAAAATCCATTTGAATCCAGTATTCTCCGATTGCCCTGTTCATTTAGTAATTAGGATATATTACCCTCGTAGATTACTGGAGCCTTACACTTTCTGGGTTTTCAGCCCTCTCTGAACCTCCTCCAGACCACTGCCAGTGAGACATTTGGGGAAGGTCATAAATGCCTTTGCTGCATCTTTCTACCTAAGTATTTGCAGCAGGTTTTATGGAGCTTGTAAATACGAACTGACTTTCTTTTACATATGTGAGTCAGCCTTATTTGGGTCTAAAGTGGGCTTTATGAACCTGCATGGATTAGAATAAACACTGAACCCAGCAATCAGTTCTATATTTAGTTCTCAAGTAGCTAGGCTTTTTGTACATGCGTGTATACGTATATGTGTGTGTATGAGCACTGCATATTGAGAAAAAAGTTAAGTGTGTGAAGCTGATTGATCTGAGGATGGGCCTGGGAGAATTCCTGGCCAGGTGGAGCTAGGGCCAACAGCTAAGGGATCTCTTTCTCTCGTGGAAGTCATTGTTTCTTTACCTATAAAATGAATAGGATGGGTCCCTATAAAACCCCAGGATGGTTGTGCAAATCAAAGAAAGCAGGGGACACACAAGGACCTAGCAGAGAACTAGTGTCCAGTTAGGATTCGGTAAATACTTACTACTTATGGAATCTCAGCCTGGAATGGACTTGAAGGTTCTGGAGGGCAAAGGCATGTGTCTTCTGCTGCGTCCCTGACAGTACCTAGGAAGCCCTGGGCCAAATAAATAATAATATAATACAGGTTTTTACATTGATTGAAAGTGTCTGCCTGGGTCTTTATTTTATCAGAGTCCTACCAGAGCAAAGTTCCCACCAAAAATGTTGTCTTGGGTCATGATCAGTAACAGAGTAGCAAGGTCGGGGGACAGTAAGGGTGGTGGAGGACAGGGCCTCTCAAGCTGGACTGCTTGGGTTTGTGTCTCAGCTCAGGTACGTTAAGAGCTGTGTGACCTTGGACATGTCATTTAGCCTCTCTGTGCCTCATTCTTTTCACCTGCAGCATGGGCATAATAATACTAATGTCTAGCAATAATATATGCACATATATTTTTATAGATGTAAAATGCTTAGTGTGCCTAGCACAGAGTGTTTGTCATTATTATCATTATCTTTATGGTTTTTAATAGTGGTTAAAAGAGTGGATTTTGGTGGCAGAAAGACTTGGATTTGAGTCTTAGCACTGCCACTTACCACCTTGGTGGCCTTGGATAATTATTCAACTTTTCTAAGCCCCTATTTTCTCATCTGTTATTGGGGACATCTCTTCTCCCGGGGTTATTAGGAGCATCAAATGAGATCAGATGTGTGAAGCATTTAGCTTTGTGCCTGTCAGAGAAAAAGCACTTAATCAATATTATCTATTTTATTATCTTGAGAACTACTCGAATTTCATACCATTCATCCAACAAACATTGGTGAAGCCTGTGCGGCCTGTGGGCTTGGTATGGAATGAGGTTTCTTCCTTCTCTAGTGAAGAAGCATGAACATCTTTTCTGTTTTGGATGAATATTTGCTTCTTCTACTGTAGTCAGAACATTGTATATTGCACGAAAAAATCTGGAGAAGAGACTACGGTGGGGCAACCTGAATTCCAAAGGGGATTTGGCTCTGAGAATTAGCGCTCTCATGGGGAGACCTCCAGCTACAAAGCGGTTGCACATGTGGGACCTGGGACTGAAGCTGGTGGGGACCTCCAGGGTGACCACCCATCCTAGTCCTTGCCCGCCTTCCTGATGCTATTGGTAATTGTGCCCCCTTTCACTTGAAAACTGTTTTGGGATAGATATTAAATTATATGATTCTGCCATACCTGACCTACTTAAGAAAAACATCCCCATGTAGCTCAAAGGGGTGTGCCTGGAAGTACCGTGAGGCCACATCTGGCCTTTGGGAAGGCAGCCTGGCATCTTGTTGGATTGAGGGGGTTAGGCGGCTTCTCTGGTGTGGTCAGGGAGGCCACAGGAGGGGAGACCATGGAGAACACATCTCCTTCCCTCTCCTGGAAACGTATGGATGTTTATTTTTTCCCTCTTTTTTCAGGTCAGCACACATTACGGGAACTTTGTCATCTTCCTAGATTCTGAAAGTGAGTGGTCACTTTCCAGAGGGAGAGCAGGGCAGAGAGGACAAATTAAAATGACCACCAAGCAACAAAAACTCATGGAAAATGAACGAGCCACCAGCTCCAAAGAAGAAACTTCTGACCTTAATCTGAATCCTGTTCTCTCTCGGTTGTTTGTTGCTGTGGTGGTCATCGGGATAGCGGAAAGTGGTTGGTGGAGGAGTGGTCCCCTGCCCCTGCGTTGGTACCTCTGTGGTCCACCTCAGTAATTAGGACAGCCTGGACAGAGAGAGGGGGATGGGGCCACGGGAGGAGGCACTGGCCGACTATTTTGGAGCAGTGCTCACTAAGACTCTTATTAAAAAATATTACGTATAAATAGCAAGCTAGAGGTCCCCCAAGATTTCGGCAATGCTGACGTGTTACTTTTAGTTGCAGGACAAAAATATATTTTTTGAAGACTAGTAAGACTAACAGTAAAACTTATATAATGATTACAGTATGTCAGGTTTTCTTCAAAGTGCTTCACATGTATTTACTTCTTTCATCCTCACAGAAACCTCTGAGTTGGCGATATCATTATCCTCAGTTTCCAGATGTGGACACTGAGGCACAGAAAGGTTAAGTAACGTGCCCAAGGTCGTATGTCTGGCCAGTGGCAGAAATTCTACCTGGGCAGTCAGGCTCCAGAGCTAAGCTCTTAAGCAAACTCCACTTCACCTCCTGGGCTGAAAGTCAGGCTGAGATCAGGAGACTGAGGCACAGAAAGGTTAAGTAACCTGGCTGAAGTCACACAGCTAGGAAGTGAGAGAGCAGGATGCAAGCTCAGCTGTGCCGAGCTCCAGAGTTGTTAACGCTTAGCAGTAATTAATGCTCTTTCTTTTTCCTCATTGGGTTCCTCAAAGGATTGCTGTGATGATCAAGTGAGACACAATACGTGGGAGTGTTTAGTCAATTGTAAAGCACCAAACAAGCTGTCATTCAGACACTAGATCCGAGGACTAGGGGAAACAGGGAGAAACTTACCTTGTGTTCAGGGGCGTCTTAGACAGAGGCTGGAAGAGAGACCCTCATATGTGCAGCAAGGGGCTCAAGCAGAAGAGACGTGAGGTGTGAAGGAAAACCAGGTGGGGTCTTAAAACCAGACGGAGTGGGAGAGGGGAGCATTTCTCTTCTCGTGCTAGATGATTAAGCCAAGAGACCCAGCCCTGTGTCATCTGTGCCCATGGCTCAGAGAGCCCAGGGATAATAAAGCAACATCATCGTCAGGGACAATGACAGCAACTTTCTTTTAGCCAAAGACCTTCTGTCTCCTTCCTTCCACCAAACTTTCCTTTCTTCAGGCTGCTTCCAAGCATCTTCCCAGGTTACTGGCTCTTCGCTGGCACCTCTGCAGAGGGGTCCTAATTGCATCACCATATGGAAATCTTTATCCTGAGCTACGTGGCTCCTCTGAGGTGTAATCTGCCTACAGAAATGCACTTACCATTGATCTGGAAAGTGGCACAGAGACTGAAGGCTCCTTCCCTTCTCCCTGTCCCTCTCCCCAGTTTTCCCAAATCCTGGCGCCTGCTAAAGGCCCAGTTGTTTCCCCGGGGGCGGGGGTGTGGAGGGCACATATGCCTGTCTCTCTCTTCAAGCCGACTTATTGTACAAGCCTTTCATCTACTCAGAATCTGATTTTACATATGAATCCATAGAACGCAAACACCCAGCCCTCAGAAGAACTGTAACTTTGTTATATTTTATTTCGCCCAATCACAACAGTTTTCTTATTCTTCTCTGCTCAGTGACGTCCTGCCAAAAGAGACTAAATCACAACCTTTGGAAAGACGGCAACATTAATCACGTGAAAGTGGTTTATTTTTAATCCACCGTGCTGCTTCTGTCCCCTAGTTATTTGTGAATAAGTATCAAGCCCAAACTTTGAAATTTTGATAATTGGCTTCTTGTAGTTTCATTATTTCTCCTTTTCCTCTGTGTGTGAAAGTTTCCCAAGTATGTATCCAGTAAATGAATCCTAGACTCAAAGATAGGCACAGTAAAATACAGTGCAATACAATAAAGCCTCAGTTATGCATTTATTTAATGAATATTATTTGAATGTCTTCACTGTGTCAGGTACTGGATGAGGTGCTGGTGAAACAGTGATGAGCAAGGTCAGAGTCTCTGGCCTCACAAACTTGCTGCCTAATGAAGCAGAAGTCAATGAAGGAGCAAATGAAGACATTTTACACATTGAGATAAACTCCTGGAGTGAGACAAGTGGAGGTATTATGCAAGAAGATCGTGGAAGGAAAAACTAAGGAAGGGAGCGTCCCCTGATTATCCAACCCGAAGACTGCCTTTCGCAGATGAGAAAAGTCAAGGGTAAGTAATTTCTGCCAACTCTATACAGATGGTTCCTGGTAGACCTATAGCTAAAGTAGATGCTGCCTCTTGGATGATATACTATTAGAGCTAGTGGTGAAATACACCATCCTCTTGTGGTGAGTTTTCTGGGAGGATTTGTCTTAGAGATATGTGAGTATATGCGGTTAACACATTTCTGGAGAAATGTTAGAAAACATTCTGGTATTCTTTTTTTTTTTTTTTTTGTAGTCGAACATCAAAGTTTATTGCTAATCACAAAAAACAGACATCTCAAGTTAATAATTTTAGTGCTTTTCTATGTATGGGAAGATGCAAGAATCTGGGCTCCTTGACATTATTCCTTTGATATGCATCTTAACTATTTTGGGCCAGTATCCTGTCTTTCTCTATCCTGAATTCCCCTCAAGGTGCATGGTTGGGCAGCTGCAGTGGCTGATGGCTTGATGGAGAGCAACATTCATTGTTTACGAAATGGCAGGCAACAATTCTTTGTCCACAACCATGAAGTTTTACCTCTAGAAATAATCCTAGAGATACTGCATCAGCTAATGGTCGCTTGGTATCACTCTGTGAAATGTTTTTGGTTTTGTTTCATTTTTTAATGAAGGAAAAGAAGAAAGTAGAGATATTATCTTAAGGAATCTTAAAGCATGGACTAACCAAGCTTAGTTTGATTGATTTATTCATAAAAGCTCAGTATCAGTCTCATATACATTTTAAAGTAATAACTAGAATTATGACTTATAACATTATATCTGGTATTCTTTTTTTTTTGGATTGCTAAGTCTGGGATGCTGTGGAGGAATGCATTCTTTTCACCCCTCCCAGGCATGAACTCAGAGTTCTTGTAGTGGAGTTCACTCCATGCATTGAGCAGAGGAGGCCCCTCAACTCTGAATCCGATATCCAGGAGACTCATGCCAAAAGGGAACTGGGGGGAAAAGCAGGGTCCAACAGAGAAGGGGGAGAGAGATGGAGAAAACAGCAACAAAGGTGGTACCAAGATAAGCAGCAGAAAACCAGGATGGCCAGCTATTGGCAAAGTAGGGAGACGTTCCCCACCACTTTGCTCAGCTTATGCACTACCCAAGGGACTATAATCTCAACTCACTAGTAAAGACCACCCCCTGCAGTGCTTTCATCCCCTGTTTCTGCTTATGATCCCCTGTCCATGTGGGAATCCCTGAGGATGGAGCCAACTTTTGTTACCTTTCTTGTTTGGTTTTGCCTTACAGGTAGAGTTATCTAGCAGCTTATTACAAAGCTTTGAGCTGTCATCCTGAACTTGTCTCTGGTACTGCTCACCCCTCCATCCTACCCTGTATCATTAGAGTACTTGTCATAAAGGGCAATAATGTCTTCTCTTGCTCAAAACCCCTCCATAGTACCCTGCTGAATGTTATATGAAGGTCAAGCTAGATGTAACAAGTGTTCCAATTTTTTATTGTTCTGTAACAAACTATCACCAAACACAGTAACTTAAAATAACAATTTGTTAAAATTGCGGAGGAAGGAACACTCCCAAACTCATTCTATGAGGCCACCATCACCCTGATACCTAAACCAGACAAGGATACTACAAAACAAGAAAATTACACACCAATATCACTGATGAATATAGATGCAAAAATCCTCAACAAAATACTAGCAAAGAGAATCCAACAACACAATAAAAGGATCATACACCATGATTAAGTTGGATTTATCCCAGGGATGCAAGGATTCTTCAGTACATGCAAATCAATCAATGGAATACACCATATTAACAAACTGAAGGAGAAAAACCATATGATCATCTCAATAAATGCAGAAAAAGCTTTCAACAAAATTCAACACCCATTTATGATAAAAACTCCCCAGAAAGTGGGCATAGAGGGAACCTACCTCAACATAATAAAGGCCATATATGACAAACCCACAGCAAACATCATTCTCAATGGTGAAAAACTGAAAGCATTTCCTCTAAGATCAGGAACAAGACAAGGA
>NC_041233.1:60035054-60035982 GCF_002837175.3 Physeter macrocephalus
ACAGAAACATAGATCAATGGAACAAGATAGAAAGCCCAGAGATAAACCCACGCACCTATGGTCAACTAATCTATGACAAAGGAGGCAAGGATATACAATGGAGAAAAGACAGTCTCTTCAATAAGTGGTGCTGGGAAAACTGGACAGCTACATGTAGAAGAATGAAATTAGAACACTCCCTAACACCATACACAAAAATAAATTCAAAATGGATTAGAGACCTAAATGTAAGACCGGACACTATAAAACTCTTAGAGAAAAGCATAGGAAGAACACTCTTTGACATAAATCACAGCAAGATCTTTTTTGATCCACCTCCTAGAGTAATGGAAATAAAAATAAAAATAAACAAATGGGGCTTCCCTGGTGGCACAGTGGTTGAGAGTCCTCCTGCCGATGCAGGGGACATGGGTTCGTACTCCGGTCCGGGAAGATCCCACATGCTGTGGAGCGGCTGGGCCCGTGAGCCATGGCCGTTGAGCCTGTGTGTCTGGAGCCTTTGCTCTGCAATGGGAGAGGCCACAACAGTGAGAGGCCTGCGTACCGCAAAAAAAAAAATAAATAAAAAAAATAGACATTTGTCCAAAAAGATATACAGATTGCCAACAAACACATGAAAGAATGCTCAACATCAATAATCATTAGAGAAATGCAAATCAAAACTACAGTGAGGTATCACCTCAAACCAGTTAGAATGGGCATCATCAGAAAATCTACAAACAACAGTGCTGGAGAGTGTGTGGAGAAAAGGGAACCCTCTTGCACTATTGGTGGGAATGTAAATTGATAAGCTGCTATGGAGAACAGTATGGAGGTTTCTTAAAAAACTAAAACTAGAATTACCATATGACCCAGCAATCCCACTACTGGGCATATACCCAGAGAGAACCATAATTCAAAAAGACACATACACCCCAATGTTCATTGC
>NC_041233.1:60036408-60088370 GCF_002837175.3 Physeter macrocephalus
ATTAACGCATATATGTGGAACCTAGAAAAATAGTACAGATGAACTGGTTTGCAGGGCAGAAATTGAGACACAGACGTAGAGAACAAATGTATGGACACCAAGGGAGGAAAGTGGCGGGGGGGGTGGGGGTGGTGGTATGATGAATTGGGCAATTGGGATTGACATGTATACATTGATGTGTGTAAAATTGATGACTAATAAGAACCTGCTGTATATAAAAAAAATTTAATTTAATTAAAAATTAAAAAAAAAGAAAAACAATTTCTTATTATCTGTCATGATTCTGGGTTTCATGGGCCCGACTGGGCAGTTGTTGCTGGATATCCTGTGTATGGTCATAGCCAAAAGAAGCCCTCTGAAGGCTTCTTGATTCACAGGGCTGGTGTCTGTGCTTGGATGAGTGGATCAGCTGGGGATGGGTCAGGCATCTCTCTCTGTACATTGCCTCTCACATGGCTAGCTTGGGCTTCCTCACAGCATGGTGATCATGGTGTAGGCATGCTTCTTGCAAGGCCACTGACTTCCCCAGAAGACAGGAAGTGGAAGCTGCCAGTCTGTTCAGTCCTGGGCCTGGAAACTGTCATAGTGCCACTTCTTCTATGTTCTGTTGATCAAAGCAGTCACAGAGATTATCCACCTTCAGAGGGAGGGGACATAGACTCCCATGTATCATTGGAATAAGTGTCAAAGTATTTGTGGTCACCTGTAATCCATCACTAATGTACTGTCCCTTCCATATGAGAACACTTAATATATAAAAGAAAGCAAATGTGTTTCTATTTTTCTCTTTTCAGGCCATAATTACCAGTTTCTTTAATCTTCAGATCATGCACATCCTTCCTAACACTGATATACAGTCCAAATTGTCAGAATATCCCTAAGACATGGCACCGTTATCCCAGATATGGCTGTCCCAGTACAGAGCATGGTGAATTGATCAGTGTCTCTTTTCTAGAAAATAGAATTCTATGAATGCAGCCTAAAACTGCATTTGTGTTGTTTTTATCAGCCATGTCACACTTTTGATCTGTATTGAGATAAAACAAAATTTTTATTATAAAAAGTAATTGCAGCAAATGTGCAAAATAGAAACCACACAAAGAAGAAAATAAGGTCACCTGTATTATCACCAGAGAGTTAACCACTGCTACCTTTTGAATCTTTTTTCTATTAATAACCGTGTTCACGTGTGTGTCTTATAAATTGGTTTTTATCCACTTAAGAAAATGTTACATGCATTTTCCCCATGTCAGGAAATATCCTTCTACATTATCATGCATAGTGATGACATCATATTGTACTGTGTGGTCAAATGAAACACCTCATCTTTTTTGAATGAGATGCAGTTAAGCCAGGTCTTCTCCTTTCTGTACTTGTGTAAATTTTTTTTTCCTAACCTAAATGTAGGACATTACATTTTTATTAAAAATCATCTTGTTGCTTTTAAGATAAATTATTATAGCCTGTAATGATCTTTTTTAAAAAAATTAATTAATTTATTTATGGCTGTGTTGGGTCTTAGTTTCTGTGCGAGGGCTTTCTCTAGTTGTGGCAAGCTCTCCTGTTGCGGAGCACAGGCTCCAGACGCGCAGGCTCAGTAATTGTGGCTCACGGGCCCAGTTGCTCCGCGGCATGTGGGATCTTCCCAGACCAGGGCTCGAACCCGTGTCACCCGCACTGGCAGGCAGATTCTCAACCGCTGCGCCACCAGGGAAGCCCTGTAATGATCTTTTAAGTCCTGATTTCATCAACCAGTCTCTCCCAGGTTTATATGATTTCAAAATCAATAAGTATAAAAATCACTGATAAATCATTTTAAGTAGGATAGAGCCTTATAGCATTCCCTTGGAAACCACCCTCCAGGTTTCATTACTCCATTGATCAAACACTCTTTAGCTCTGATCAATTAATCATCATAGCTGTACTATCCTGTGGCTTGTTTCTCCATTTGAGAATAAGAATTTTCAAAAACAAGAAAAAAGACTGCCAATCACTTTACCATTTGGATACGTTATGTCTGTCACATTCCCTTTTATGCTCACCTTATAATTTTATTAATGAAAGGAGATTGGAGTGGTTTGGTATACCTTGTTCTTTTTGAACTCATGCGGTTGTTCTGGGGGAAAAGAAATTGGTCAAATACTATCCAATTCAAATTCTTTATCATTCCTGAATGTATAGGTTGGACTTAAAGGTCTTAATCTTGACATATCCCTCAATTTGGAGATTAAAAATTTTTTTTTCAGACTAAGTTTTTTGTTATTGTTGTTTCTCTTTGTCATCTACAATTGCTGGGACTAAAAAAAAATGGGACTAATTAGTTCCTTTAAAGAACATTTAATTTAAAAAATGAAAACATTTTTCTAATGTGTTCAAAAAACAACTGCTTAATTTCCCAAGGATTAAATACAATTCACTGGACTGTAAATAATAAAATACATTAAAAACAATCCAGACTATGTTTGAATTCCCCACAGTCCTTCAAAGAGTGTCCCCTGTGGCTTGGCATTCTCATCTTTAAGTCCTGTAAGTACACTTCAGTGTGGCTCAGTTGGGACAAGCAATTTGGACTCATTCAAGGCAGTGAAGAGCTTTCTTCTGTCTCCTCATTTATGTCAGATTTCCAAGCCCTGAGAAAGCATTTGTTCTACATTCTTCATAGGATGATTATTTTTCCTGAAATGATGGAAGCAAAATAGAAGTAGAGTAGTTGTACTTTCTATCTCCTGTTCCCATTATATCGTTGGCTTCAAGTAATGAAACCATCTCTTTCCTCTCTCAACTACCTGAGAGCTTGCTCATCTTGAGATCCTCCATAGTACCCAACATAACGTCTTACTTGTTATAGGTATATTAGTCAGAACTCTTTTGGTTACAAGGGATAGAAACCCAACGCAAACTTTCTTAAACCAAACACACACACACACACACACAAACACACACACACACACACACACACACACACATATATGGGATGTTTTCGGTAAGATCTGAATGTTCTGTGTTTACAGCAATGCTCTATGTTTATGCTCTTGGAATACAGAAATGCTGTCATGGAGGTGCTAAACACAGAGAGGAAGGTCTAGGACATGTTGGGAGTTATGAGCAAAAGAAATATTTAACAAAATGCACAAAGCATAAATTATAGCCATGTCTAGACACCATGTCGTATCTGAATAATTTTTGTGCCGATAAATGACATCAGAATTTTAAAAACAAAAACAGATTATATATATATATATTTCATCAGCAGATGAACTTCAGATAGTTGTATAAAGAGATGCAAATTATGCCATCCCGACCTGGATTCTCTCTCTCCATTTCTCTTCAGTGCATTTCTCTCTGATTTTACTCAGAGGGAGTCTCCCTCCAAGTGGGAACTCCAGGCTTGTATCTTCACAGCTCTAAGCTGTAAGAAAAAGAAAATTCTTCTTTCTTCATTGCTCAAGTAAAAGTCCCAGGGTTAGCTCTGTTTGACCTTATTGGCTTGGATTAGGTCATGTGCCTATTCGTGAGCCAATCAATCACCATGCCATGAGCATTGATGCTGATTGGCCTGACCAGTGCTGATTGGTGACTCCCCAAAGTTCTTGGGGGTATAATCAGCTCTACGTAAACGACAGTGGGAGAGTGAGGTGCTGGCAATTCCTCCAGAGGAAGGCCTGAGTATCATTATCAGAAGAATTAGGGAAGGTTGATGGGTAGGTAAAAATAACACATAATCATGACAAGTTTTTCAATTAGATACTTTTTGAAATAGCTAATTAGTCTCATTTTTTTTTCTGCCAGTGATTGTATAGGACAAAGAGAAATAACAACAAAAAACTTAGCCTGAAAAAAAGATTAGTTTTAATCTCCAAGTGGAGGAATATCTCAGGATTAAGACCTTTAGGCCAACCTATACATTCATGAATGATAAAGGATTTGAACTGCATTTTAGTGTCTGACCAATTTTTTTTTTTTTTTTTAGTATTTGACCATTTTTTTCCCCCAGAATTTATGGGTTCATTTTTCATTTTATGACTTTCCTGGAAGCAAATGCAACACTTCCTATCACCTGCCATTTAAACAAAAGGAGATTTCTCACTTTTAACTAAAAGAAAATTTGTTACAACAGGACTACTATATACATTAGAAAAGATAGGCTCCCTAGCTTGTGGTGGCCTTGGTAGAGAGTTGGGGTCTCAAGGACAATATATTAATGCATTGCTGCCCAGTTCTCTGCGGTTTGTTACTACCCTCTACGGTGCAACCAAGAATAGGAGTATAAAGGCTGGTGCTCTAATGATGAGGTGATCTGAGACAGCCAGTGTCCAGTTACAGAAACAGAGTACATACTAGGTAGTCCAATAGAAGGAATTTAATATGAAGAATTGATTACAAAGGTGTTGGGAGAGCTGAAGAGTCAAATAGGACCATGAGGCAACCCAGAGATTAACAGGGTTAATCAGGAAAGCAGGAAACCTCTGCAAACTCTAAGGTATGGGGAATAAATGGGAAGACATAATATGACCAGAGCCAGAGAACTGGAGTTAGAACTACTCAGTAGGATCTGAATCTACAATAGACTGCCTGACATGACCTGGGACTGCAGAGGAGATGCCAATCAAAGCAGAATGAAGGGGGAAGAAGTACCCTGACTTCTCTCTCTCATCTGCCCACCAACCTCCCAACATTGTCTCTCATTGGCTAAACCAGAAGACAGCTAGCAAGGAAGTCTGGGAAATGTAGTTTTCAGGGCAAAGGAGAGAAATACATCTGAGACCAAAGGGACAAATGAGTGACACATGACCTGCAGCAAGATAGATATGAAGATTGAGGCTGTTTTCATGTGGAAAAGTAACAGCTTTATTCTTGATTCACTTCTTTGCCGTAGTAAGAGGATTTGAAGTCTTTCTGCGTAGAGGAAAGGGAAACTCATATTTTCTGATTCTGGACAGGGGACAACCATGGACAATGAGGACTGAAGAGTAGGAGGAAGTAGGGGTTTTGCAAAGAAATAGAAAATGAGGTGATTCACTGGTGTAGACAAAATCTTGGAGAAGCAGTGGGGAAGGTGGAGATTCTCCTTCACACTGGAAATGTAGGGGGAGAAAGAGAAGAGAGCGTTGTCAATGGCCCCCGGATCAGAAGGGTCCTGCTTGCTATTTCCTAGGATTGCTGCCTGCCGTGTGGTGTATCTGGACTGTTGAAACCACAGACTGCCTTACAAAAGGCTCCTGAGCCCCAGGCATGGCATGAGACCAAAAGAAGACCATTAACAGGGTCATATTTGGAGGGACCAGGAGTTGTTCTCAGTAAACTTGAGGGCAGATCACAGTCGCTGACCCTTCCATCATTCTGTGGAAGATTTCACTGGTTGGCCCCTCACCTACCTAGGGCTACCCTATGGGAGAGCTGCTCAGTGGTATCACTAGACCCTGCATTCTTTTCCATCCACCGTGTGTGGGCATAGTCACCTTGTCTGTAAGCCCAAGAAAATGAGGCTGCAGCTCTGAGTACTTAGTGTGGGTACCAAGTTAGGATAGTGTGAGTTTAGATACTGAGTTCAGATAATGAGGGAGTACTGAATTGTCTAAATCTTTCTGGCTTCTGGGCATCGGATAGCAAGAGTTTAGCCAGTGATAGAATCCTGTATTTCAGTATTTTAACAGCTGGCACAACCAAACTAGTGTGTCCTAACTGAATCTCAGCCCTCCCCGTAGTCCTTGCTCCTTCAGGAAGCCTTGGGCCATTATGGCCCCCCTAGACACTCTTCCACACCCCAGGCTGCTCTGGAACCCAGTTGTGGCAGAGTTCCTTATTGAGATTTCAGTTTGTGCTTTATATTGTAGTTATAACCCCCAACATAGCTTCCAAGAAACTACCCAAGAACATAAAACATAGACAAAAATCTGAGTTCCTTTGCCTCAGGAGCTTTTGTGCTGCGAGACTGCAGCAGACTTTTCCTTTGTTTTCGAAAGCCCAGGCTTTCTGAGTCCAGGTGTGCCTCACACAATTGGCCCAGGGCTGAAGCCAGTGAAGAGATGTGTCTGTTATGATCTGAGCAGTATCAATACAGAATTTTAAGTCTGTGGTTAAAATTTTTAAATGGAGAGGTTCTATCTACAAACCCAGATTTCAAGCTTTTCCCAGAAAATTGTGTGCCCAGTCAATACTGGCTCTGCACTTTAAGGGCCAGCAATGACCCTGTCCCCTTTAGAAGGCAAGGGTGGTCAGCCACAGTCCCTACCACTCCCTCTCGTCTTCCTCACCCAGACTTGACAGTCAGTTGCCATTTATCATCTTCCACCTGGCAGGTACCACTCATTTGCATCATCGGCTGGACCTCTTAGGTATTTAAGTTCCTGACTCAGACTGGATCAGCGCTTTCAGAGGGCAGAGGCAGAGGCAGCTGGAGGGGAAGTAGAGTTGAGATTCTTCAAGCTTATGTGACAACTGGCTTTTGTGGGTCCTGTGAGGGGAAGAGACTAACTCCCCACTTTGGGAGTGCCGTGAGGCGGCTTGCAGATGCTTGGGAGTTTGAATACTGTGCCCTTATTCACTATGTTGGGAGACTGCTGGGCTCTGCCTTGAATCTGCCCCCTCAAATGACCAGACTAGCTTAAACCAGGATCACCTAGTTGTAACTGTGAGGACTGAAGACAAGGATTTTCCTTTGAAAGTTTAGGACGTACAAGAACCCTGGGACTTCTGAACGGCACTAAGAGGAAGCCCCATAGGATTACAGAACTGAATATCCTCTGACGATGTGGGAGAGCGTTCAGAGCAGAGTACTGATTCAGAGACGAGACATCAACCATTTTGTATTAGCTTTGGGGATGTCTGGCTGTACCCTCATGTGTTCCTGTGTTGAGAGCTGTGATGAATCCCATTCTCCTATCTGCAGGGCTGGATTTGTGTGGTTTGCTTCCATGCTGTCATCAAGGAGGGCTTTCTCTTTGTTTTGTCATTGTGTGAAGTTGCATGCCTGAATGATCTGGTGATGATTTTTCAAAGAGCCCTAAGCACAGAGCTCCGTATTTTTTTCTTTACAGCAGCTGTTCTAATAGTCTGTCTCCTGTTTCACGGAGTATAAAGGAGATGATGGAGCCACCACATATTTCTGAGTATAGGCTGGCATTCCTGTGGGATATTGTAGTAACTTCCTTAGCGCCCTCCCATATTCTGCTTTCTCCGTGCATTCCGTACACTAGCTTCAGAGTCCTTTTCCCAGCTCCTGGGGCTAATCTGCCTACTCTCACTCTTTCTCAGTCTATTTCTGCATCCTTGCACCTTCATTTAATGTCTGGTCTCTTTAATATGGATTTCTAGACTCCTCCTGTGTTGCCAGCTTCATCCCTGGATCATCATGTTCTCCTCCCAGCTTCCTGCTCCTCTCCAGGCCTCTTGCTTACCCGGGTCCTTTAGCCTGAGGTGCCTTTTTTTTTTTTTTTCCCAACTTTGCTTGTTGAACTCCTGTCACACTCCTATCTTCAAATCTCCCATTAAATGCTGCCCCTTTTAAAAGGCATTTCTGGTATTTCCAGAGGCATCACAACATTTTGGATCTCTGTCCTAGCACTGTACCTACATTGCAGTATGCATGACCTCTTCCCCAGCCCTCTAATCCAGAACTCCTTAAGGGTGGAAGACCTATACCCTCCAAGAGAACTTGGACGGAAGGAAACTGAGGTAAATCTTCTGAGAGTTAAATTACAGAATCAACGTAACAGGCCAGAAAAGTCGTATATAAAGACAATTTAAGTAGAATGATTCCTGGTACAGAATGTGATTTGATGGAAACTATCTTGGAAACAGCATTCAACAAACTGTGAGCTGGGGGTGGGGGAGATATGTGTGTGGGAGAATTCACTGTCTTATTAGATCTTCCTCTGGGTGGTTTGCGTCATGATTTGCAGAGTCAATGTTCTGAGAAGTCCTGTAGTAATGAACCCTTTTTAAATTTGCTGAATCTAGTATTTTTTGAACTTATATGATGATTTTATTTTTCATAGAACATTATGAAATGTAAGTTTTCCATAGAACACTATTAATATGTTCTGGACTAAAGAAATACCATACCAGTCACAAGGGGAATTGTCTGTACTGAATATGGAAAAAAGAAAATCAGCTGGACAAATGCCATCAGTGTCCATCCAAGGGCCACTTGAAGGAGGTGATGTCTTGGCTCAAGGTCTGGGCTGTTGGGTTGTGGCAGCTGATGGGTCCAGGGAGATGAACACAATGTGCTTCCCTTGACCTGATACCATCAAATCATTTGGGTCAGACAACTACTTTCCCTTATTCTCACTTTATGCTGGCTAGGCAACCTGATTATACTCTATTTTCCAAAGTAAATTTCTTACATGAAGGAAATAATCTGGTCTGAGGACAGAATGTTTAACCCCCTTGCAGTTCTGTTATGATAGTAAATTGGCATCCTGGGCTGCGCATAAGTCCTTTGTGACCTCGATTAGTGAAAGTCCATCCTCGAGACACTGATTCATTTTCAGTAGAATAAAAGAAAACCACATTTCAGAACCTGCGAGGCTGTGGATGACATCCCAGCAATGTCAAGACCTGGCATTTATGAAGCACCTTTTCAGTTACCTGTTGTAATAAATCACCACTTAGTGGCTTGAATCAAGAACAATCATTTTATTGTTTCCCACTGTTTCTGTGGATCAGGAATTTGGGAAGATTTAGCTGAACAGTTCTGGCTTGGGCTGTATTTGGACAATGACTGGAGCAATTGGGGGTTGACTGGAGCAATTGGGGGTTGACTGGCATATCTCTCTTTTCATGTCGACTCTGGACCTCTCCACGTGTTCTCTCCTTGTGAGCTGCTCAGGGCTTCCTCACAATATGGCATTCCCAGCACTCCAGAAGCAGGGTTCTCAGTGAACCAGGTGGAAGCGCTATCAACTTTTTGAAAAAAATTTATTTTATTTTGTTTACTGAAGAATAGTTGATCTGATCTAGCCTCGGAAGTCACGTCACTTCCGACTGCCTGCTATTTGTTACAAGAGAGTCACAGACTCACCCAGATTCAAAGGGAGAGGAAATACACTCCCCCTTTCATGAGAAAATGCCAAAGTTCTAAAGAGCATGTGTGCAATGGGAAATAATATTGTGGCTTTCTTTGGAAAAATATAACCTGCCACAAGCACTTACTATATTCAGTAGCATTGCCATCTCTCTTTCTCTCTCTCTCTCTCTCTCTCTCTCTCTCTCTCTCTCTCTCCCCCCACAAACACACACACATACACACACATTTATTCCTCACAACAAATCCATGAGACAGTTCTTATAATTCCCCATTTTACAGATGATGAAACTGAGTCTTACAGATGTTAAGTAATTTGTCCAGGGACTTGTAGTTGGTTAGCTATAGGGTCGGGTTCCAATGTGCATTCTTGAATAGTATCCTCCACCACTCCCTGAGGCACCAAGGTAAATGCCAGCTGGGAAAGCTTCTGGCAGTCTGTCAGCCAGCCTTCCTAGTGATTTCCACTGTGCTGTGTGTACTAAGTGTGGTGAGAGAATATTTCAAAGTGTTGATCAGGATGACTTCCCCCTTAAACCACCACATTCCTTTATTGTGCCCTGAGGGTCTTTTCCCCACGGAAACCTTGTCTACTTCCTACCACCTCTGGTCACCCCTTTATGAAACCAGAAAACAAAGGCCACAGATACTTGTCTGTCAAGTTTCCAAGCTGCTTGTTGACTAGATAAAAATGCCCTAGTGTTACTGACAACGTCGGTGCTTTGCTTTGATGGCTTCGGATGCCCTTTTACCATTTCTGTCCCCTCTTTAGTGTCCCTGAGCTCCTAGTAGTGCCTATGGCTCCTTTTTAAAAAAAAAAAAAAATTATTTATTTATTTTTGGCTGTGTCGGGTCTTAGATGTGCCACGCGGGGCACTCGGGATCTTTCACGGCAGCTCTCGAGTTGCCGGCGCTTGGGCTTCGTTGCCCCGAGGCATGTGGGATTCTAGTTCCCTGACCAGGGATCCAACCCGCATTCCCCGCATTGGAAGGCAGATTCTTAACCACTGGACCACCAGGGGAGTCCCTGTGGCTCCTTTTCAAAGACCTGCCCTTGGGCACCTGGAGCTCACTCTGCCCAGTCATAGGAGAAGAAAGGAGGGCCTGGGAACTTATGTCCCCCCAGGGCATCCTCAGCCAGTGCCTGCAGGTTGGGGCTATGAAGCCCCAGCCCCCTGTCCTCTGGTTGGGATAACTGCCAGGGGTGCCTTAGACCCATGAGCGTCCCTCCAGGATCAGGGTGAGGGCACCCTCTGTCGGATTTTTCATGAACTTGATCCCTCTCTTGGCTTCTTCCCCTTTCTTCTCCTGTTCTTCCCAGTTTTCTGGGAGCATCACCTGTGAAAACCACTCAGAGTCTGCTTCTGGGGAACCTGAGCTAAGACATCTAGGGTGGGAAAGGAGAAGGGGGAGGAGCTGGAGAAGCTTCTTCAATAGAAACCCTGTGTCTTGCCATATCAGAGGGCTACAGGGAAGCTGGGCCGGCCTGGCCTTTCTTATTGTCCTTCAGAGAGTACCCCCCCACCGCCGCCCCGGCCCACATGACAGCGGCTGGCTAGTCTGTCAGCCACAGCACACGTTCTGGACTGGAGTCTCGCCTTAGCTCTCCACTTAACCTGCCTTCTCCCACCCCATTCAATGGGACAAGCCCCCTGGGATGGAGCGTGAAGGATGGCGGTCTAAGGAAAGTTCTCCCTAACACCCTCTCCCTCATACTTGACCAAGGTGATACTTGATTGGAATTCATCCAAAACCTGCCACCAATCCAGTGCAGGGTTGGAACCACATTGAAGTACGAGTTAGAATTATTGAACTCTAGTCCTAGCTCAGCCCCCAACCAACTCTGTGACCTGTTTTCTCATCTGCAATATAGTCTCTGAGATCCCTCCAGCTCTAAATGTCTGTTCTTTCAATATGACACATTCGATGCCTCCCAAGAGCTTATAATCTTGTTAGGGAGACACGGCACAATTAGAGGGCTGTATATGACAGACTGTGGTACAAAGCTGAAATCAGCCCAATTAAGGAGGAAAATGCCTGGTGCAGAAAACAAGTACAGTGGCTGATTAGAATGGGAGGATTTCTGTGGGACAGAGTGTTCAGGAGAGTGTTGAAGGAACAGTTTGAGAAGGGCCTTGGAGGTTGACTATTACTCGGATGGGGAGGGGGTGGGGGTGGGAGAGCCACCAAAGTCTTATGCACGTAATTGTTACCTGGGGGTGAAATGAGGACAGAAGCAAGGGAGGGCAGAGGATGCAATCCTGGTTATCATGTAATTGCTATGCCAACTCTTAAGTGATTACAACACACGCACTGCTCCAGTTATAATATGCTAGTTATTTATGGGACTATATTTCTATTCTCCCAGGCTTAACAAACATCACTGGAAATCTGACATTCAGAATTGGCTTTTCCAACCCCCTAAATTTTAATTCAAGTAATTATGTTACTAACAGAAGCTGTAATTTATCTTCTTGTGTTTACAAAGAGGAGAAAGGCAACTTTGGCCAAGCACATTTTCCCTGTATACTATATCTGGTTCGTGCCTTTTGGTGGTGGGGAAGCGGGTGTGTCTTTGGTCGGGGTGGTCTAGAGATTGTATTGCTCATTGCTGTCTCCTCTCTGCAATGCAGAGGGCCCTGGTCAGGCTGTTTGGAGTAACTGTGCCACTGAGAACCTCAAAATGGATTGAGCTGTGTTATTCAGAAGCAGCATCTGAGCTAAAGGACAAATCTATCTTCTAACAAAACCCTTTTGGCACAGGACTCTGTGTGTGTGTGTGTGTGTGTGTGTGTGTGTGTGTGTGTGTGTGTGTGTGTGTGTGTTTCAGGCATTGTTGGGAGTAAGAAACTCAGTGATTTAGATGAGAACTTTCCATGCAATTAACTTCCTCCAGACTAAAGCAGGTGCTGATGGGAACCACTGGGCAAGTCTGCTTAGTAAATACCCATCCCCAGATGTAGAACAATTCAGTGGAAATAATTATACCAGGTCAATTAATCAGAACTCAGACCTCCTCCTGTTAGCCTGTTAGAATTTTTGATTTCTATAAGTAAGGTTTGCTCAGAATTTAAACTGCTTTCCCTCTGGAAAAGGGGCCCTCTGGGCAAACATCACTGATGTGTGTGGTGGTTGTGATTGCTAAAGAAGGTGGCCCTCACTTCTCAGGAAAGAGCCCCTGGGCTGGGCCTCATACAGACCTGGGCTGGAATGCTGGCCCCAGCACCTAGGAGCTCTATAACCGTAGGCAAGTTACTTAACTCTCTAAACCTCAGTTTTCTCATTTGAAAAGTGGGGATGGTAAGAGGGCCTATATCCCTGTTCTTTCATGAGGATTAATTGAGAAAATGCTGGTAAAGCTCTGAAAAAAAGGGCCTGGATATAATAAATGCCCCATAAGCAGCAGCTACTGTTATTATGATGACGATTATTATCGATGGAAAAAATGGGTATTATTGTAACTATGCCACCTATAATGATCCAGTGGAAAAACTCTGTAAAGGGCAGCATGTGAATGTAAGAGCTAATTATGCTCAACTCCAAACATGCAGAATTTAAAGAAACCCATATGTGAGTCTATCAAATGGAACAATTAGGGGTGATGTAAGGGCTGGACAAAAGAAGGAACAGCAGAATTCAATGAATTCTAAAGACCCTTGGCTGCACTGACCGTCAGTCCATTTGTAGATTACCAATGGCTTGTCACAAAGGCTGAGAGGGAGGCTGAGAAACTAAGCTTTGGGGGACCACTGTCAGGTTGAAAATAAATCAGAAACAAAATGACATCACCTTTAAAATGATAAGGCACATCAGTGAGAAATGCAATCCAACGGATAAAAATTCAGGGTGTTTTTTTTTTTTGCACAGTAATAGTATTTATTGAGAGCTTATAATTTGACAGAGGCATCTGTTAGTGCTTTGTGTGGATTCCTTATTTAATCCTTACCATAACCTGTAAGGTTGGTTCTATGATTATCTCAATTTTATGGATACATAACCCTTCAGGGACACACTTGGTACAGAAAATGAAAGGGCATCTACTTCTCGGAGGCCCCTTTATAGCCTGGGAAAGTGTAGACCCACCGAAAAGTTCACATGTAGGATGAAGGGCTTACTTAAACACTGGAGAATTTGGATTTGGTTGTATACATACATTCACTGAAGATATACTACTCTGTGCTAGGAACTGAGTTTGATGTTGAACGTATAATGCTGAATAAAACTAGGTATGATCAGCTTCTGGGAAGATGGGGTAGCTGTACTTTTCTCCCTGCTACGTACAACAAAAAACCCTGACATTGTATGTAAAACAAACGTAATAAGACTCTGAAACGTGGAAAGAAGGCAGATCAGCCAGGGACCTCTGGACCCAAGGAATGACACAGAGGTGAGAGATCCTTGGTTCTTCTTCTTGCCTTATGTGTCCCAGACCTGGAGATGAAGAAACCAGCAACCTGGAAATGCCAATAGGCAAAGACAATAAAAAATCCTCCTCTTTCTAGCCAAGGGCCCAGGAAAGGGGAAGCTCGGCAAGACAGAGAACTTTTAGACAATGGCAAAAAGTCACTGTCTAAAATGACTACTCTAGCCAAACACCACTGAAAAAACTGGCTTCACTTCCACCCAGACTGCAAAGGCTGACTGAGGAGCGTAGACTTGCACCCTGTTGTGGTTGTAACAAGGTGCTCCAAGACCCTGCTGCAGTTGTGTTAGAGAAGGCCAAGTAGGAAGCTAAAACTTTCATCTGCTCCAGGTGGTAATGGGGGTCCCCCCATCCCTACCCGTATTGTCAGTAGAAGCCACTTCTACCCCTACCCAGCAGGAATAAGGCACCCTTGCCCCCTCCCTGCTGGAGTGGTGTCAGAGGAGGACTAGTGGAGACTCAGGACTTTCACCTCTGCCCAGGAATAATGAAGCCACTTCCCACCTCCACCCTTTTGTGTCAGTGGAGGCCACAGTGAAGCAGTAATGAGTTACAGTCCTACCCCTCCTAGCCAGAGAGGTATCAGTGGAGGTTTGGTGGGGACAGGGAACTCAAAACTTTGCCCAGCCCCACATCTCCCAGATGTCAATGGAGGCCAAGTAGGGAATGTAGACTCATACCCTCACCTGGCAGTAACAAAATGGCACCCCTTCCCCTTCTCCTGCCAGAGCTGTATCAGAAGAAGCCAGTTAAAACAGAGGTTCAAATAAGATTCAGAGTCTCATAACATAATGTTCATAATATCCAGATTTCAATTAAAAAAAAACCACTTGTCACACTAAGAACCAGGAAATCTCAAATTGAATGTAATAAGATAATCAGTAGATGCCAGCACTGAGATGACAGAGATGTTGAAATTATCTGACAGAGATTGTAAAGCAGTCATTGTAAAAGTACTTCAACAAGCCTTTATAAACATGTTCAAAAGAAATAAAATACAGAAAGTTTCAGCAGGGAAACAGAAGACGTAATGAAGAAACAAATGGGAATTTTAGAACTGAAAAACATAATAACTGAAAAAACAAAAACAAAACACCTCAAAGGATAAATTCAACAGCAGAATAGAATGGACAGAGGAAAGAATCATTGAACTTAAAGCTAGAACAATAGAAATTACCCTATCTGAGAGCAGGGAGAAAACAGACTGAAAGAAAAATGAATAAAGTCTCAGGGGCTTGTGGGACTATAACAAAAGATCTAACATTCATGTCCTGTGACTCACAGAAGGAGAGGAGAAAAAAAGACGGAGGGTTAGAAAAGTACTCACAGAGATAATGGCTGAAAACTTCTCAAATTTGGCAAAAGAAATACCTACATATTCAAGAAGCTGAGTGAACAATCAGAAATAAACACAAAGAAATCCACAGCAAAACACATATATATGGAATCTAAGAAAAAAAAAAAAGGTCATGGAGAACCTAGAGGCAAGACGGGAATAAAGACACAGACCTATTAGAGAATGGACTTGAGGATATGGGGAGGGGGAAGGGTAAGCTGTGACAAAGTGAGAGAGTGGCATGGACATATATACACAACCAAATGTAAAATAGATAGCTAGTGGGAAGCAGCCACATAGCACAGGGAGATCAGCTCGGTGCTTTGTGACCACCTAGAGGGGTGGGATAGGGAGGGTGGGAGGGAGGGAGATGCAAGAGGGAAGAGATATGGGAACGTATGTGTATGTATAACTGATTCACTTTGTTACAAAGCAGAAACTAACACACCATTGTAAAGCAATTATACTCCAATAAAGATGTTAAAAAAATAAAAAAGAAATCCACAGCAAGGCACATCACAATCAAACGTCTGAAAATTGAAGACAAAGAAAAATCTTGAAAGCAGCAAGTGAGAAACGACACATTACCTATAGGGGAAAAACAATTTAAATGACAATGGATTTCTCAGAAACCGTGGAAGTCAGAAAGAAGTGACGTGGCATTTTTTTCAAGTGCTGCAAGTGAAGAAATGTCAACCTAGAAACCCATAACCAGTGAAACTATCCTTCAAGAATGAAGGGGAGGGCTTCCCTGGTGGCGCAGTGGTTGCGCGTCCGCCTGCCGATACAGGGGAACCGGGTTCGCGGCCCGGTCTGGGAGGAGAAACTAACACACCATTGTAAAGCAATTATACTCCAATAAAGATGTTAAAAAAATAAAAAAGAAATCCACAGCAAGGCACATCACAATCAAACGTCTGAAAATTGAAGACAAAGAAAAATCTTGAAAGCAGCAAGTGAGAAACGACACATTACCTATAGGGGAAAAACAATTTAAATGACAATGGATTTCTCAGAAACCGTGGAAGTCAGAAAGAAGTGACGTGGCATTTTTTTCAAGTGCTGCAAGTGAAGAAATGTCAACCTAGAAACCCATAACCAGTGAAACTATCCTTCAAGAATGAAGGGGAAATGAAGTTATTCTCAGATGAAGAAAAACTAACAGGATTTGTTACCAGGAAACCTACTCTAAATGAATAACTATAGGAAGTACTCTAAAAGAAAGAAAATGATAAAAGAAGGAACTCTGGAACACCAGGAATGAAGAAAGAACATGGTAGGAAAAAACACTGATGAAAAAATAGGCTTTCCTTCTCCTCTTGAGTTTTCTAAATTTTGTTTAGTGGTTGAAGCAAAAATTATAACACTGCCTGATATGGTTCTAAATGTAAGTATAGAAAATATTTAAGACAGTTTTAAGTGGGGAGGGTAAAGAGACATAAAGAGAAATAAGATTTCTATACCTTACTCAAACTGGTACAATGAAAAGCTAGCCAGCTGTGATAAGTTATGTACATTTAATGCCATACCTAGAGCAACCACTAAAAAAGCCATACAGAGATACATTAAAGAATACTATAAATAAAATCAAACTGGAATTTAAAAAATGTTCAAGTAACCCACAGGCAGCAGGAAAAACCAAACAGGTAAATGAAAAACAGAGAGATCAAGCAGAGACAAAAAATAAAATGGCAGGCTTAAATTCTAACATATCACTAATTTCATTAACTGTAAATGGTCTCAATATATAAAATAAAAGACAGTTTAGCAGAATGGATTAACAGTCATGAGCCTACTATATGCTATCTACAAGAAACTCACTTCAAATATAACCATTAAAGGATAGAAAAAGATATATCATGAAAATATTAATCCAAAGAATGCAAGACTAGCTGTATTAATTGCAAATAAAGTAGAGTTCAGAACAAAGAAAATTACCAGAGGCAGGCATTATATAATGACAAAAGGGTCAATCTATCAAGAAGATATTGCAGTCTTAAATGTGTAAGTGTCAAACAACAGAGCTGTAAAATATGTGAAGCAAAACCTGATAGAACTAAAGGGAGAAAGAGACAAATCCACAATTAGAGTTAGAGACTTCAGGACCCCTCTCTCGACAATTGATAGACCAGCTAGATAGAAATCAGCAAGGACATGGAATAACTCAACAACACCATCAGCCAACAGGATTTAGTAGTTATAGAACACGGTACAATATACTTTGCTTTCAAAGAACCACAGAATATAGATAAGACAGACAATATCCTGGACTATAAAACAGACTACAACATTTAAAAAAACTTGAAACCATACAGAATGACAGAATGTGTTCTCAGAGCACAATGGAATCACACTAGAAATCAACAACAGAAAAATAATAGGAAATCTCCTGATACTTGAAGATGAAGAACAAATAAACCATGGGTCAAAGAGGAAGTTTCAAGAAAAATTTAAAAATATTGAACTGAATGAAAATAAAACATATATCACAATTTGTGGGATACAGTTAAACTAGTGCTGAGAGGGCAATTTATAACACTAAATCCATATATTAGAGAAGAGGAAAAGATTCAAGTCAATAATTTAAGCTCCAACCTCAAGAACCTAGAAAAAAGAAGAGCAGGTAAACCCAAAGCAAGCAGAAGGAAGAAAATAATAAAGAAAATAGCAGAAATCAACAAAACTGAAAACAGAAAAAAAAAAATAGAGAAAATCGGTGAAACAGACTGGTTCCTTTGAAAAGAGCAATAAAATCGACAAACTTCTAGCAAGACTGACAAAATGAAAAGAAGTTAGCAATATTAGGAATGGGGGATATCACTACTGATTTTGCAGACATCAAAGGATAATAAAGGGATACTACTAACAATTCTACCCACACAAATTTGAAAATCTAGACAAAATAGACTGATGTTTTGAAAAACACCAACTACCACAACTTACCCAATATGAAATAGATAATTTTAATAGCTCTATAACTATTACAGAAATTAAATTAATAATTTCAAAAACTCCCCCAAAAGATATTTCCAAGCACAGAAGATTTCACTGGAGAATTCTATCAAGTTTAAAAAAGAATTAAGACCAATTCTACATAATGTCTTCCAGAAAATAGAAGAAGAGGGAACATTTCCCAATTCATTTTGTTAAGTGAGTATTATCCTGATACCAAAACCAGGGAGTACTGGAAAAAAAAAAAAAAAAAAAAAAAGAAAACCACCGACCAATATCATTCATGATTAATAGACACAAAAATCTTTAACAAAATATTAGCAAATACAATTCAGCAATATACAAAATGAATTATATACTATGACCAAGTGGGGTTTATTGCAGGCTTGTAAGACTGGTTTAATATAAGGATATCAATCGATATCAATAGGTTAAAGAGGAAAAATCAACTGATCGTATCAATGCAGAAAAAGCATTTAACAAAATTTAACACCTATTTGTGATTAAATACTCAGAATAACAGGAATAGAGGAGAACTTTCTCTATTTGATAAAGAGCACTACAAAAAACCAACAGGTAAAATTGTTCTTAATGGTGAAATTCTGAATGCTTTCCCCCTAAGATCAGAAACAAGGCAAGGATGTATACTCTTACCATTTTTATTTAGCACAGTTCTGGAAGTTCAATCCTGTGCAATAAGGTGAGAAAAGAAAATAAAAGGCACAATGGACTGGAAAGGAAGAAGTGGTAGTTGGTATCTCTATTTGCATACAACATGATTATTTACATAGAAAATCCCAAGGTATCTACAAAAATAATCCTGGAATAAGTGATTTCAGAAGGGACACAGGATTCAAGTAAAGATACAAAAATTAATTGTATTTCTATATGCTAGCAATGAACTTATGGGCACTAAAATGTGAAAATATAATACTGTTGAGGGAGTTCCTTGGCAGTCCAGTGGTTAGGACTTGGTGTCTTCACTGCCATGGCCTGGGCTCAATCCCTGGTTGAGGAACTAAGATCCTGCAAGCTGCATGGCACAGCCAAATATATATATATATATATATATATATATACACATACATACAACACACACACACATATATATATAATACTGTTTATAATAACTCAAAAAAGAAATATTTAGGTATGTCTAACAAAATGTACTGGAATTATATGCTAAGAACTAAAAAATGCTGATAAAAGAAATCAAAGGAGATATAAATAACTGAAGAGACAAACTGTGTTCATGAATTGGAAGACTCAACATATAAAAGAAGTCAGTTCTCCCCAAACTGAGAACATTTGTATGTTCAATACAAATTCTATCAAAATCCCAGCAAGATTTTTTTTTATAAATATAGGTAAGATTATTCTAAAATTTATATCAAAAGACAAAAGTTTATATCAAATGTATTAAACTAGTTAAAACAATTTTGAAAAGAGGAATAAAGTGGAAGGAATCAGTCTACCTGATTTCAAGACAATATATAGCTACAATAAGGAAGTCTGTGTGGTACTGGCAGAGGGATAGGCACATTTGATTGATCAATTGAATAGAACTGAGAACTCAGACATAGACCCACACAAATATGCCCAACTTATTTTTGATGGAGGTACAAAAGTAATTCAGTGGAGAAAAGGTAGCCTTTCAACAAATGATGCTGGAGCAATTGGATATCTATAGCCATAAAAGTGAACCTCAACTTGTCTCATACGTTATACAAAGATTAAATAAAAATGGATCATGGCACTTATATGAGGAATCTAAAATATGACACAAATGAACTTATCTACAAAACAGACACACAGACATAGAGAACAGACTTGTGATTGTCAAGCAGGAGAGAAAGTGGGATAGGGATGGATCGGGAGTTTGGGATTAGCAGATGCAAACTATTATATATAGAATGGATAAACAAGGTCCTACTGTATAGCACAGGGAACTATATTCAGCATCCTGGGATAAACCATAATGGAAAAGAACATGAAAAAGAATGTATATATACGTATAACTGAATCACTTTGCTGTACAGCAGAAACTAACACAACATTGTAAATCAACTATACTTGAATAAAATATATTTTAAAAATGGATCATGGGTTTAAATGTAAAATGTAAACTATAAAACTTTTAGAAAAAATCATAGGAGAAAAATCTTCGAGATCCAAGGCTAGGCAAAAAATGCTAATGACATCAAAAGTATGATCCATAAAGGAAAAATTGATAAATTGGACTTCTTCACAATTGAAAAATTCTGCTTTGTGAAAGATCTTGTTAAGAGGATGAGAAGACAAGCCATAGATTGGAAGAACATATTTTCAAACTACATATCCAACAAGGACTAGTATCTAGAATACATAAAGAACTCTCAAAACTCAACAGAAAAACAAACCAATCTAATTAGAAAATGGGCCAAAGACATGAAAAGACATTTCACCTGAGTGGATATATAGATGACAAATGGGACATGAAAAGATGTTCAACAACATTACCATTAGGGAAATGCAAATTAAGGCCACAATGTGATTACATTACACACCCACCAGAATGGCTAAAATAAAAACTAGTGAGAACACTAATTGCTGGAGAAGATTCAGAGAAACTGGATCACTCAGACATTGCTGGTGGGAATGTAAAACAGTACATGGTGGAAAACGACATTTCCAATGTTGGAAAACAATTTGGCAGTTTGTTAAAAAAACTAAACATGCAACTACCATAGGACTGAGAAATTGTACTTCTAGGCATTTATCCCAGAGAAAAGAAGACTTACATTCACGGAAAAACCTGTACGTGAATGTTTACGGCAGCTTGGTCATTATAGCTAAAACCTGAAGAAAACTCAGATGTCCTTCAATAGGTTAAACAAATTATGATACATCCATTCCATGGAATATAACTCAGCAATATAAAAGAATAAACTATTGATACAAATAACAACTTGGATGAATCTCCACAGAATTAGGCTGAGAAAAGCCAATCCCAATCTGATTCAATTTATATAACATTCTTGAAATGACAAAGCTGTAGTAATCAAGAACCGATTAGTGGTTGCCAGGGGTTAAGGAGAGGGTGGGAGACAGGATGGAAGTGGGTGTGGCTATCAAATGGCAACATGAGGATCCTTGTGGTGATGGAAATATTCTGCAGCTTGACTGTTTCAGTGTCAATATGCTGGTGATGTTGCATTGTGCTTCTGTAAGATGTTACCACTGGGAGGAACTGGGATCCTTTTGTGTTATTTCTTACAGTTGCAAGGGAATCTACAATTATCTCAAAATTAAAAGTGTATCTAAAAAATAGGTCTGATCCCTTTGCTGATGGGGTTTACAGTATTCTGGAGGGGAGAGGCATTAATTGAATCTCTGTACAAACACAATATAAATTCAACTGTAATAATGCTTTAAAGAAGAGGCGTATATAGTCCTGGGAGAACATATAATAGGTAGGGTGGATGACCACATAATTTATTGCTCAAACTGGGACACTTCCGAGAGTGAACAGCGGTGCTATTAGTAATTAGGCTGGGAGAGTGTCCTGCACTAGGGCCCACGGTCACCCTAGTGATAGGGGAGAGGGCTCGAGGTCAGGGGAGGCTCCCTGAAGCAGGTGAAGCTAGACCTAGGATCTGGAGGGAGATGGAGAGTGAATTAGGCAAGCAGGGAAGGGAGGAACAGCACAGGCAAAGATCCCGCGGTGGGAGGGAGCCTGGGCCCCGGGGAAGCAGGAGCAGAAACCTGCAGCACGGCTTGTGGGCTTCTTGCAGTAGCGCCTGAACGCCCTGCGTGGATAACAGCAGGAGGCTCCGGTTCCTGGTTCCTGTGACCTCAGACACAGTCTCTCTCTCAGGCCCCTGCTGGGTTGTAAACCACATGTTTGTTTTGAGGCTATATTTAGCTCCAGCTTTGCTCTCTCTGCCACCCTTGAACAATTTCCTAAGAACCGCCAGAGGCCCTGCTCCTGATTCTGACTAGGGGATGAGTGAAAGGGTCATGACCCCTGAGTATGGGGGCGGGAGGGCCACAGGCGCATGCACCATACCACACCTTCTCCTCTGGCAGCAGCTAAAGTGGCCTCGGGCCATCCTTGAGGGTTTCCCTCCCTTCTCCCAGGTGGGGTGCTTCCTCAGAGCAGCAGCCTCACCTCTCTCTGGCTCTTCTCACCCTGGGAGCCCTTCCCCCTGGTCTCTCCACCCCGACTTCTTAACTTGCTTCTCTTGTATCCAAATTTGCTCTTAGAAAATCTCCCAACCCAACCCTATTGTTAGCTTTGGAGGGTGCGTTTAAGCTCTCTGAGCATCATTGTGTGGATATGACCACCTCCCAGGACTCTGAAAAGATTAAATGAGGAGGGGTTGCATACCATTATTCAGAGTCACAGCATTGAGGTCAGCCACTGAGGCCTTTTCCATGAGATTATTTGCTCTCTAATTCTGCAGTCTCACCATGGGGGATAAAAGCTTTGACTTCTCAAGAGGGGAATCCAGGCATCATCGGGTAGATGGAATATATGTTTTGGGGGGGATGGAGGGAGGAACTAGAGAGAAGAGGTAAAGAGGGTCTAATAGTAATTTATTAAGTGCTTATTATGTGTCAGGCACTATTCAGACATTATCGCACTGGATCCTCAAAAAACTCATTGAGATAGGAACTACTGATACCTCATTTTACAGATGGGCAAGCCAAAGCTCAGAGGGGTTGCACACTTTCCCCAAAGTCACACACGTAGTACGGCAGAGCTAGGATTTGAACTCTGCTCTGCTTGGATCCAGAATTATTGTTTGCCCACCGGCCTCTGCAGTCTCCCTGGAAATCATGTCCCATCTCCAGTACCTGAAAGCTTATCTGTCTTGTCTTTTTCTGTCTTCTCCCCAATGCTCCCACTACCACCACCCAGGCACCTTTTCTCTCTCTCCTTCTCTAACCCTTCCCTCATCTTCTCTTTGCTTTTCCATTCCTCCCCCAACCCAGTCCTATTTTCTTCTCTGCTATCTGGGCCTTAACCCACCAATGGTACCCCTGGGGGGACAGGTCAGCTCTGCTAGGATCTCATTGTCACTGCTGCCTGGAGTTTCCCATGGTTGTCTATTCCCCTTGTTAAACTAGGTAAGCATCTGGTGGTGTCTTTTTAAATGCAAATATTGTACTCCTGGGAAGGGTGCATTAAGACATCAACACGGAAGGATGAATTAGATGCTCCCTCTGTATAAACTTTGTTGGGGAAGCACAGGACTAGGAGTCATGGGAAAAGAAAAGGGAGGCTGGATGCAACAAAGACTCTCTCTGAGCATATACTGGGTTCTAGAAATCGGAACTGGGGGTTGGCGTGGGTCCAGTCTAAAGAGAGGAGATCTGTAACTATATCTATGTCAACTACGACAGCAGGCCATGCCTTTCCTTTTGCGTCGCCCTGTAAGTTTGCTTGGTGCTGCCTTGCACACTCTCTCCTTTTATCCTCAAACTCAGTGAAGTGGGTTTTCTTTCCTCTGTCATAATCATGAGACTTGTTAAAATTTCTCAGCTAACCCTGGGAAAACCAAGACTACTTTTTAAATCCTCTCATGTCCTCATCTCCACCTCTCCTAGAAAATGCCCTGCTTTTCTGCCATAAGATATTCTAATTAAATTGCTCAAATCTCCTTTCTGTCTTCTGTTCACTCATTCCATTACTCTTTTATTCATTTGACAAGCATTTAGGAAGGATCTGTTAGGTTCATCAGGCACTAGGTTAAGTTTTACGTATATTATTCATTTACCTCTGAAAACCATCCTATGGGGATGATGTTAGAATACCTTTTAAAATGGAAAAACTGAATAATGCCTAATTGACCAATGCCCCAGCAATGGCACTCTGAAATCCATCACCATGTTAGTGCCCAGGCCATGCTTTCCACAGGCTGCTCCCACAGCCACGACCAAGTGTGGCCGGGAGACCATGGCAGGCCTGCTTCTGGGAGCTAGAGAACTACTTAGGGAGTGACTTTGACTCAAGGACTCCCCTCTGTCTTGCCAGACTTTCTCAGAATGCACAGGAATCAATGGTTCGTTCACTCAACTTTCCTTCCTCCTTTCCCTCTTTCCTCCACAAGAGTCAGACATGCATCTTGGGCTGATGGCTTTCCCAGCCACCACTCCTGGCTCCCTCTCATTCCCCCTTACAGGGCAGTTACCTTCATACATTTCTTGTAGGTCTAATCCTGTTGTGGCATCTGCTTCTTGTAAGACCTGGATTAACACACTTGCCTTAAAAAAAATACATTTCTGGTCTTTGTGGGTGAGGTCAGAACTTGGGCAAGGAGGCTGATGTGGAAGCAAGTGTCCTCCTCCTTGTCCTCTTGTCTGAGGATGGTATTTGAGATCCAGCAGGATGCAGCCTGTTCTGAGCTTGGGGACTTGTGAGCTGACCCAGGAGCATTTGGCAACACTGCCCACTCCTCCTTTGTAAAACACTCATTTCCCTTGCTTCCGCGGTGCCACACTCTATGGATTCCCCTCCAACCTCTCAAGCTGCCCTTTCTCAGGCTCATCTGTTTGTTCTCCTGGCTCATCCTCTCACCAAAGTCAAGGGTCTCAGTTGGAAGCTTTCATTTTCCATGCTGTCTTGAAGAGACCACCTTTTCTTTAAGAAATGCAGCACTGCTTTTAGAGCAATAGGGAGAAGAATAAAACAAAATCCTGTTTTCCTCCAAACCTTATTTTCCAATTGCATTCACCTCATTAGATTGTTTGCCCTGCTTTTCTTTTGGAGACACGAGTTTGAGGAAAATGTTGACAAAGTTGCTGATGACATACTAAAGTATGTGCTTTCCTGGAGGTTGTTCATTTTCCACTGTTGACTTTACTTCTTCAAGCCTGAACTTGCTACTTGAATGCAGGCCTGGAATTCACTGACCACAATTTTCTCTTCCTTACTAGGGGGTGTCATTTAAAGACAAGGATGCCACCAACCAAATCACCAATCTCTTCTCAAACTGCTAGGCATGTTGTGGGAGCCATATGCCCAATGAGTACCGGCTACCAGCGTTAGTCCTCATGGTGGGTGCTTGGGTGGGAAGACAGGTGATGCAGCAGAAAGAACACTGGCTTTAGAGCCAGATAGACCTGAATACAAATATTGTCTAGGACATGTTATGTGATCCAGGGCAGGAAGACAGTATAGACCACTGTGCGAGAGCTTAGCTCTAATGTCAGACAGATCTGGATTCAAACCCCTGGTTCTGTCACTCACAAGCTACGCAACCCAACCTCTCTGAATCAACGTTTCCTCATCTGTAAAATGGGCACAAAGTGCTGGCCTCCACAAGACTGTTAAGGAGAGTGAGAACATTTATAGCCAAACTCATAGCAATTTATTGGTCCCACACTTTGTTCAACTGCTTTATGTACATTAACTCATTTAACCTTCTCTGTCACCCTATCAGTAAGGATTTTCACCATCCCTATTTACAGATGAGGAATAGAAGTGCAGAGAGGTTGAGGAATAGAAGTGCAGAGAGGTTAAGTAATTTGTCCGAGATCACACAGTTGGTGGTTGGTATGGTTGGAATGTGAATACAGAAATTTAGTCCCAAAGTCGAACTCTTAATCATTCTGCTGGAATGCCGATGGGTCGTTACCACACATCTGGTCCAGAGTTATCGCTCAGTATATGTTAGCACTCATCGTTATCATCACCATGATCGCTTCCTCAGCACTGCTTCACCTATATACATTTCTGCTTCTCAATGTATTGATTGGAACCAAGAAAACCTACTTTGTCAGAATTAAATGAAGCAGTGGCCATAGAAGACTTAGAGCCTGACGTAAAGAAAGCCCTTGCTAAATGTCAGTTTTCAGGTTGTTCTTTCTTGCCTTCTCTCCTCTGCTTTTCTTCTTTCTCCTCCACTTTTCCTCATCATAAATTCTTTGGTGCCTTTTTGGGAAAGATTCTTAATGTTACTGCCTACACCTGTGAGTGCTGGGCAGCTGGTCACCTGTAGTAGGGAATAGAGCTTTTGCTTCTTTAGAAAGTATACGTATGCTAAAAAGAACAGATGATTAGCAGCTGCAGCAGAAGTATTATTATTTACACTCACCTCTTTCATCTTTTATTGCACACTTATTGAGGGTCAGTGCTGTGCCAGAGATTGGGCCAGGCGCTGAGGATACAGCATTCAGCAAAATAGACACTTCTTGCTTTCATGAACACACAGTAGTAGGAAGTCCTGATTTCAGTGGTCTTCTAACTGCTTTCATCTGCATTTCAGGTTTTGTTTTATAATCATTTGCCTCTGTAGAAATTCAGAGAGTTACAAGGTGGACTGTTGTTTTGATGTTAATCAATTAATTAATTTCCTATTTAGTTCTAAAAAGGATAGGAAGTGGTTTATCAACAATGCACAGACATGGTATGACCAAAGAGTATCAAACAATAAAAACAAACAGTATTTAGTAAAAGGGGAGCAGAGGGTAAAGATCTTGTTCTGAAGACTGTTACAGCAAGTGAATGTGGTACTCAGCTTGACTGTCAAGACAAGAAGAAGACAAAGTGAGAAGACACAGCCATTTTAAGAAAGTCTTTAAGATAGGATGTCAGCGTCACAAGAGAAATCCAATTTTTTCCTGGCTCTAAGTTTTATGAGGAATTTGTCTTTAGAGCCTCATACGACTGCTGAACATGTTATAAAATATGAGAAACAGGCATAATTGGAATGCTTCCCTATATGTGCCGGCTATGGGTGCTGATGGCAAGATATCTATTAGATTATTAAGGGCTTGGAAGAGTGTGTGCGTGCACGTGCACTCATGTGTGTTTGTGATATCAGGGAGAAGAAGTCAAGTTTCCCCAAGCATTATTTCACTGTGATGGTTAAAAAAAAAAACAAACTGAAAGAAGCCTTATTAAGGTGACATTTTTCTCCAGTTGTTTGTAACAGGCATAGAAACCCAGAGGGAAAATGCATTCTCAGTGAGGCCTTCTTTGCTCTTCCCACTGGGACTGGGTGAGGGCTAATCTTAGCTCTCAACCTGCCTTTCCCAGTTGAAGTAGGCATTATGCCAGCAAAGGAAACGGGAGCCCATTCTAACCCTAGCCCTGTCTTTTAAATTCTAAATCAATATTGGACAGCTCCCATCTCAGAGCAGGAAGACAAAGACTTTGGTGATGATGATGATGAAGACGATGCTGACCATGGTGGTGATAATCATGGATACAGTGTCAGGTACTATGGGATAGTGGGGGCAGGATTCTTGGAAGAGCTGGCATTTAAACCAGACCAGAATGGAAATTGTGTCAAAGGACAGATTACAGGCTTAAGAAATAGAGTAAGCAAGTTCATGGAGGTGAGAGTGCATGGAATCTTGGACACCATTCTAAAAAGTTTGGACTTCATGGGCAATAGTTGGTAATGAAGAGTTTTGAGGAGGGCAGTCCATGACATAATCTTCCTTGTGTTTAAAAGGCTATTTCTGCCAACAGTGTGGAGCTGTGCTGTCTAAAGCAATAGCCATTAGTCACCTTAGTGAGCACTTGAAATGTAGCTAGTCCGAATTGAGATGTGCTGTAAGTGTAAAATACACACTGGATTTTGAAGACTTAGTACAAAAATATGTAAAAATACTTCAATAATTTTTATGTTGATTACAAGTTGAAATGAAAATCTTTTGGATATATTCAGTTCTGTAAAGTATATTATGAACATTAATTTCATTAGTTTCTTTTTACTTTTTAAAATGAGGCTACTAGAAAATTTTAAATTACCTATGTGGCTCACATTATATTTCTACTGGATGGTGCAGGTGGACAATGGGGAGGTCAGCTTGGAGAAGCAAAGAACTGAAGACCAGGAGAAGATAGGCATCTATAGCAAAGCCCTAGACCAGAGAGGATGAGGGTCAGATCTATGGCAGTGATGCTGGGAATAGACAGGAGAGGACAGGTAAAAACGCTTTTTAAATAGGACTTGACACTGATTTTCCTGGATGTGGGGATTAAAAGAGGGAGGACTTACGGTTGCATGTTAAATGTCTAGTCTGCATAACTGAGGTGTTGGAGGATGGTTTTTAGAAATTGATGCGGATGGCTTTCAACAGGGATATGCAATGGGGAATTCGGATGTGAAGCTCACAAGAGAGGACACGGTGGGGTTGTAGATTCAGGAGTCACCAGCAAGAGGTGATAGTTGAGGAAGCACAGAAACGGGTGAGAACATGGGGTTTACTCATGGAGAGAAGGTAGGATGAGAGCCAGGCACAGAGGTTGGGGCTCCGAATTTAGGATATGGAAGGAAGAAGAGAGGCTGGTGAACTTGACTAAGGATGGTCAGGGAGAACCCAGGAGACCCTGATGACATGTAGACCAAGGGAGATCTTTCCAAATGGAACACGTTTACAAATGCAGGAAGCAGAAGCTGTTGGGCCCACCGTCTCAGGGAGCCACTGGCAGTGTTTGTTGGGATAGGCCTTTGATGAGTCACCTGAAGACAGATGTCAGATTGCAGAAAATCCAGCAGAGAGTGGTTGGTGAGGAAGGGGAGAGTTGCAGAGGTCTGGACACTAGAGAAGGTTGGTGGGGAATGGGAGGCTGGGGCGGGGGGAGGCGGGGAGGGAGGGGCAGCACAGGGCTGAGGGCAAGGACTGTTAGGCAAAGGGCGAAGGAGGGCAGAGACTGAAGATAGCAGGAGGATGTGCTAATGGATGGAAAAAGCTAAGAGGGGGAACTGGTGCAGGAAACTACATGAAAATGTTGCACCTAGCGTCTTTCATCCATTTTGTTGCCAAACAAATATTTTATAGCCACACACCCATAAGATCCGACCTTTCCGAGAGCTCTGTCTGGGTAGGGCTTCCTGCAAGTGGGAGAGAGAGAGGGGAGACCCCAGCCTTGCTCTTGCAGACAACTGCCCTCTGGGGGGGCTGCTGGGAGCTTGGACACCGTACCTCCACTGTGGGCTTGGGGCTTAGGAGGCCGCGCCTTCCCCGGCTGTATGCGCCTCCCGTCCGGGAGCGCTGCCTAAGGGTCCAGACCCAGACCTTATACTCTGGCATCTACCAGCTCTGCTTAGAGCCCAAGCAGAGTGGAGGCTTCGCATCCCTCCCCAAGCCCTGAGCTTCGGCTTGGGCTGCAGCGCCGGGCCTACCCCGGCAGGGGCGCTAGCAACCCGCGGATGGCCGGCTCCCGTCTAGCGTCTGGGCCCGCTCCCACCTCAGCCTTCAGCGCTGGAACTTTTCTCCGGGCGGCCTGTCGCCACTGTCTTTGGAAACCCACAGACTCCAAGGACCCACCTCATTCTGAGTGGGACGTTGTCACCGGTGTGGTTCTCTGGTCCAGCCTCCTCGGTTCCCAATTTTCCATTTTAGCTCCGGGTGGAAAAGCAAGTTCACGAGGGTGGGGCTCCTGGGAACCGCAGGTGGTCTACCTCCTTGGCAGGCTCACATTCCCAGGCACCTCCTCGGTTTCCCGCATCCCTCTTGGCCCTCCCCTGGCACTGGTTTGCCTCTTCTTTGCTTTCCCCTTTCTTTTTGCACCAGTATCTCGCCTTCTTTCCACCACTTCATTATCTCCCGGCTGGTCTCCCGCTCCCTTTTCTCTTTCTCTAGCTCCCCCTTTGTCCCCCCCCCCACCTTAAACCTTCGCTCCACCTTTCTTTTCTTCCCTCTCCTTGCATTTCCCTCCCTCTCACTCTGCTTTAACCATCTCCCACAAGGGAACTCTTCTGTCTAATCCAGAAGAGGAGGCCTTCACTCTCTCCAAGCTCCCTTCCTCCATCCTACCCCTTTCTTAGCAGTCCCTCCTCCAGCTCCACGCGTCTAGGCCTTTTCAACCCCTAGAAATCCCAGGAGCTCCGCGGTGGCGGCGGCAGCTGCACTACCTGCCTGTACTCCTTGCCGGGGGGCCTGGAAACTACATCTCGAGGTTGTCTTTGGGTTTAGCCTCCTCTCTCCAGCTCACCCAAAGTTTTCCTTTTCCTATGGGCACGAACCGTCCCAGCCCAGGCTGAGCTCCACGCACTCTGGTTCCGCTTCTGCAGCAGGGCACAGTGCGAACTGTTCCTCAGGCCTGCGTGGCGCTGGGCCGGGGACCCTCAAATGGCAGCCTGACACTTTGAAAGAACTGAGCCCTTTCAGAGATTAAGGAGATGAGGGAGCGACCTCAAAATCGCAGGCGGAAAGATGGGGGCTAGATCCTCCCGGTGGGAGCGACCCCTCTCGACTACTCTCTTTCCCCAGCTCCGGGGCCGGCGCCTCCGCCTCCTAGTTCTCTCCTCTAGCCCTTCGGGAGGCTCCGGGAACAATCCGGTTACGTCCGCAAGCGCTGGGGGACTATGGGTGCGTGGGGCGCCAGGAGGAGCGGGCTGTGCAGGACCGCCTGCCTGGCCTCGCTCTCAATATTGCCTTTCAGACGACTCGCAGGTTCCTGGAAATGCAGACACAGCCCGTGCCTGATCCATGCTCGCCTACAGCCCGAGCGCACCCCTCCCTGCCTCACATCTCATCGTTCACACTAACACGCACACAGACGCGTGCAAACGCGCACGCACAGAGCCGCGCGCCCCCGCACACCCAGGTACCCTTGTCTCAGCCAGGTACCCCCACCCTGGGCGCCCGCTGGCCCGCCAGCCTCGGGCGCACCCCTCGCCCCCCCTCACGCACGCGCACGCATGCACTCCCCGAGCCCCCGCACCGGGCGGAGGCACGCGGTGGGAGGGGGGTGGTGGAAGGGGCAGGCCAGAGACCTGGGAGCGGAGTCCCCCAGTCCATCCCGCGCTCGCCTTCCGCCAACTGCGTTCCTGCGCGAAGGCTCCGGGCTCCCCTTTGGCTCCCCAACCCGAAGAGTTGGCGCTGAAAACACTTCACCCTCCTCCTCCTCCCTCGAGGCCCCCCAACCCTCCCTGCGCGCCATCTCCCACCCCCACAAAAGGCCCGGACGGTAACCCCCTAAACGCGGCCAGAAGCGGCTCCTAACTCTTCGCTGGGAGCAGGCTGGAGGCTGGGTTTTAGAGAGACCCTGGATTGGGGTCCGTCGCCAGCCACTCCTCCTGGATTGGGCTTCATTTTCATATTTTAGAAGAGGATTTTCGTATTACCTTTGAATACTCCTTCTGAAAAAATTTCTGGAGGAGCTCGGTGGGAAAGATTTTGCGGGAATCTTGTTCTAAGGGAAAAAAAAGGCACCGAAGAGGCATTTATTAATTTTTCTCGGGTTTTGGAATCGCCCCGTGAGGAGAGAGCAAGCCATCAAGAGCCGGGAGGGAAGAGTGGAGAGGACCAGCAAGGCGCACCAGGCCGAGCCACCTCCTTCCCGGCCGCCCCCTCCGCTCTCCCCCGACACACACTCGCTTGCTCGCTTACCGGCGCCTGCACACCCCCCGCGGCGACCCGCACCTCGGGCGGGCGCCACACACTCGGCAGCCCGAGCCGCGGCAGCCGCAGCGGGATGGAGGCGGCGCGCACGGAGCGCGCCGCAGGCTGGCCCCGGGCGCCCCTCGCCCGGACCGGGCTCCTGCTCCTGTCGACGTGGGTCCTGGCCGGCGCCGAGATCACTTGGGACGCAGCGGGCGGTCCTGGGCGCCTCGCGGCTCTGGCTTCGCGGTCCCCGGCGCTGCCTCCTCTCTCGCTGCGGGCAGTGGCGAGCCAGTGGCCGGAGGAGCTGGCGACTGTACGGAGAGGCGCCGCACTGGGGCGCCGGCCGGGACCAGAGCCACTGCCCCAGCCAGGCGGAGGCAGCGGCAGAAAGAAGCAGGGAGAAGCCGGAGGGCTGTTGCCGGCAGGCGCGCAGTGGGGACGGGGCGTCTCGGCTCCTGGCAAGCCTGGCGGCACAAGGAGGAGTCGCCGGGCGCAGTCCCCCAGTGCCCTGGAACGCGGAGACACCCAGGCTACAGTCTTAGCCGATGGTTCCAAAGGAAGCCGCTCTCTGGCCAAGGGTCTCCGGGAGGAGGTGAAGGCACCACGGGCTGGGGGGTCGGCGGCCGAAGAGCTCCGGCTACCCAGCACCTCGTTCGCGCTGACCGGGGACTCGGCCCACAACCAAGCCATGGTGCACTGGTCGGGACACAACAGCAGCGTGAGTACCCACCCGGCGGCGGATCTCTCTGTCTGCCGACCGCGAGGGAAAGTGGGGGGCGGGAACGATGGGCAGATAGTTGCTCTGGGTCTAGGTGGAGGCAGGGGCAGGGGGGCTCCTCGACTTTTAGACGGACTGGTTCATCTCTCTTTCCCCACACCCCCAACAGGTTAGTGGAGTTTGTTGTAAGACAGCCTGTGCTTTTGTTTACCGGAGACCCTAGGATTGGGGCCGCCCGGAGGGGAGAGGAAGAAGAGGTCCTTAACGGGATCAGTGACCACTTTCTCTGGTACTTGGCTTGGAGAGTCAGTTTTCCTGTCCTGGGTGTGTGTGAATTCTTGGGTGAGGACACAGATTGATTTGGGGAAAGAACCGCTGGATAGACTGACGGGTTTCTGCGACTGCTCGGGCTTCTCCCCTTTCCCCTCCAGTCACGCGAAGGAAAGCCAGGAGACTGAGGCCACTCGGACTCTGGTACTCCTGCCCGCCGGGCTTAGGATGCTGCCTCGGGCTCCAGGCGCACTTTCTCCCAGCCTTAGGGGAGGCTGGGCCTTCAGGCAACACTGATTCCCCCCTCAAAACCCAGGCAGCATACAGCTGATTCACTTGGTTAATTATACAGCAGAAACTAACACAACACTGTAAGGCAGTTATACTCCAGTAAAGATGTTAAAAATAAAAAAGAACAAACAACCCAGGCAGCTGCCCCGAAAAGCTATAGGAGGGGCAGAAAAAAAAAAAAAAGTTTAAAGCGTGAAGTGAAATTCAACACCCATCCTGCACCCCTCGTTCTCACGCAAGCACAAGCACACGTAAGTCGCTGAGAAAAATGCTCGCCCCGGCCGCTGAGTCCTGCAACGACAAACTCGCCAAGTGGAGTTGGGTCCCGGTGCTTTCTGTGCACCTCTCCACGCCTCTCTGTCCGCTGCCAGGTTAACCTGGAAGCTGCTGTACGAGAGGTGGCGCCCTGGAGTCCACTCCGGCGGCTCCGGCGGCTCCGGCGCCCGCGGCCAGGCACCGGGCGCAGAGTACAGTCTGCGCAGCCCGCAGCTCGGGCCGGAGGAGCTCCCCACCCTACCCCCAGCTGGCAGCCAGCGCGTGCAGTCCAGCCCAGGATCCGCGGGGGATGGCCCTCGGGGAAGAGTGGGGACGGCCTCCGACGATTTACTCCACTGCCCTGCCTTCCTCGGCCCCCACTTCAGCCAGTCCTGCAAAAATCCTTTCCTCATCTCTGGCTCTGAGGATCAGATCAGAGCCCGGCACTGGGCAGAGCCTGGAGGATGACAGATGTCTGTACTGGCAGCTTTGGGGAACTCATTTGATGGGAAAGCACAGCCCCTGCTCTCTTTATATTTCTCTTCATGACTGACATTAAAGGTTTCCCTGGGAAATTTTCGCCTTATTTTAACAGGGCCTGGGGGGGTGTCACAGGGGTGAGTGGGGAATAACAGGAAAGCCAGAAGTCTGCAGAGAGCAGCACATCAGCAATACCGAGCACAGATTTCCTGGTTCTTACTGACACACAGCACCACGCAGGCAGCCCAGCCTGGGTTGGAAGCATTTGGGCAGTGCAGCTTACCAGCAGCGTGGTAGCTGACTCTACCTGCCTCCAGTGAAGGCCCCCCCATAGCTTCGCAGTGGCCAGCTCTGGACTTGGGCGATGGGCAACGTGTGCATTTGGAGGGATGGGTGATTGAGGACTTACAAGTCCCGGAAGGACTGTGTGTGTGGAGAGGGGGGTGGGTGGTGGAGAGGGGTAATTCTCTGACCGCAGGGATTGTGACTCTCAACTTCCTTTTAGTTTGATAGTGAGGAATTGTGTGTATGTGTGTTATTTTGTTCGTGTTCTTACTCCATGAGGAGGATGGACAGGATGTGTGGAAGTAAATGTATCCCTAGGAGAAGGAGGAGGTGATGTCTTCACATATCTGTGATTTTAACACTGCCACATTTGGACAATATAAATTCAGTCTGCCTAAAGCGTTTTCTTATGTTTCTGCTTTTATTTTAAGGATCATTTTCGTGTGTTGACAAATTCCCTGAAGATGGGACGTTAAACAGTGCTTTCTGCAAGTAGTCATTAAATGTGCATGGCCTTCTCTGCCCATCTTCAAGGCAGTTATACGGCAGAGGAAGTGAGGGGGCAAGTTTAGCCCTATACCCCCCAGGGAAATGGCTCTTCAGTTAAAAGGGGGTGCAGAGGGCCTGAGGAGTGGATCAGTTGGCCTTGGAGTCCTTAGTGACAGTGATGAGATTTGGGCAGTTCATTAATAGCTCCTCAGGGGTTCATTGACTGTGCTCATGGCCAGTCATACTGTCCACGCAAAGGACAAGGCAGCACCGGTGAGTGCAGGGACCCCCATGGTGTCTACGCTCTCTGGTCCAGAGAGTTCCTGCCTTTTTAGCTCTTGGGCTGGACCTGCCTCTTTTGACAATGCTTCACAGGCAATTCCAGCGAGCAGGGCTTCTTTGAGTGTAGGTCTGTGCTGCTCTGAGGAAGATGAGGAAACAGGTTAACACGGTCCTGCCTTTGAGAGACTTTAAGGAAACAACCCTGGGGTAGGAGCTAGGAAACCAGTTTCTGCAACATTACCCAGTTGGTTTCTTTCTCCCCTCCTCCTTTCCTGAGCTCAACAAAAGAAGGCGCTGTTAAAGCCAGGGTGAGGAGTGATGGAGTTGATGTCCCTTCTGGAAGTTCCCTTTATCATTGGTTTCAAAGTGGTTGGAGATGTCCCCAAGGCAGAGAACGTGGGTCCTTGCACCAAACTCTTTTGACATGAAAAGAGAATTCCGTCTTCCCTTCCGACGTAAAGGGTGTTAAACATGTCCTTCTCTGGGAAGGCCACCAGTTTAATTGTTAACACATTGTGGGGTTTCCTGCTCTCCCTCCAAGCGCCTCTGGTGGACCCCATTCCTAGCGTGAGGTCCTTTTTGGGAAGAGTTTCCAGTTACCCCGTATAATGGAAAATTGAACTCCACTCTGGCCGTTTGCGTTCAGGCATAAGGAAGTGGACACGCAAGGGAAGCACCTCCACCCCACACTATGTGCCCAGCATGTGCCCAGGGGCTGAGAGTCTCATTCTAGGCTTGAGTCACATGTTCACTTTGGTCCCAGGAGTGGGGTGGGATAGCTTGGAGGGCAATGGGGGAGGCGCCCAGCGGGCTTGAGCCAGGAGGGGATGGAGTCTGGGTCCCCCTCTGACCTTTCTTGCCCTGCCAGGTGTTTCAGGGGAGAGGTGAGTGGGCTTGAGTTTGGAGCCTGTACTCTGCCTTATCCATTGGACCACCGGGGCTGATTGGAGCCTATATTCTGGAAGAGCGATTTGCCTTTCTCTCTGGTTGTCTCCAGCTGAGATCCTGGTGATTAATGGGCTAGAGAGTGTTTCACAAGCACCCAAAGGGAGTCCAGACCCTGTGGCTGACAGGGACACAGAAAAACACATCATTCTGCTCTTCTCCTTCCAAAGAAGAAAGGTGCCTCCTTGCTTGGTCAGTGAGGTGGCAAACGGCTCTGGAGAGTGGAAAGCTGTGAAGACAACAGCCCACTTTCCGGGCCCCCTCGGCATTGTAAGCCTTGATGGGGATCCCGTGTTCTGGTGCTGAGGTGCGAATGCTGCACCCTCCCGTAGATGGATTCTCATGCCTTCCCTGCAGCTCACTCCCAGAGACAGCGACTGGCAGGCTGCTACCCCTGCAGTGTGTCTGCTTGGAAGGACTTGCCAGATAGTGTTCAATTCAGGTGCCCAACTCTGCACCTTGGTGAAGAGAAACAGGGAGATGCTGATAACCCGGCGTCCTTACCCTGCTAGCAGGGGGAACGCACAGACTCTCCCAGGCACGCTTTCATACCCTTAACTAATGCAGCTGACGGTGTCCTAAAATATTTACTCTTAATGTGCAAAATAGTGACAGATTGGATCAGATTAATTGTGTTTCACTCACTGGAGCATCTAATTGTGGCTCCCAAACAGATTTTTTCAAATAGCTTTTGGCTGGGTTGTCTAACCTTCTCGTCCCCGCTCTCAGTCCCCGTGTCATGATATCTTAATGCATTTTGCCTTCTCAGAGGCTTAATAAAGAAGCCTGCCACAAGCTCCATATCAAAAAAACAAACAACCCAATCCAAAAATGGGCAGAAGACCTAAACAGACCTTTCTCCAAAGAAGATATACAGATTGCCAACAAACACATGAAAGGATGCTCAACATCGCTAATCATTAGAGAAATGCAAATCACAACTACAATGAGGTATCAGCTCACACCGCTCAGAATGGCCATCGTCAAAAAATCTACAAACAATAAATGCTGGAGAGGGTGTGGAGAAAAGGGAACCCTCCTGCACTGCTGGTGGGAATGTAAATTGATACAGCCACTACGGAGAACAGTATGGAGGTTCCTTAAAAAACTATAAATACAACTACCATACGACTCAGCAATCCTACTGCTGGGCATATGTCCTGAGAAATCCATAATTCAAAAATAGTCATGTACCACAGTGTTCATTGCAGCTCTATTTACAATAGCCAGGACATGGAAGCAACCTAAGTGTCCATCGACAGATGAATGGATAAAGAAGATGTGGCATATATATACAATGGAATATTACTCAGCCATAAAAAGAAACGAAATTGAGTTATTTTTAGTGAGGTGGATGGACCTAGAGTCTGTCATACAGAGTGAAGTAAGTCAGAAAGAGAAAAACAAATACTGTATGCTAACACGTATATTTGGAATCTAAAAACAAAGAGGTTCTGAAGAACCTAGGGGCAGGACAGGAATAACAACACAGACATAGAGAATGGACTTGAGGACACAGGGAGGGGGAAGGGACGAAGCTGGGACGAAGTGAGAGAGTGGCATGGACATATATACACTACCAAATGTAAAATAGATAGCTAGTGGGAAGCAGCTGCACAGCACAGGGAGATCAGCTGGGTGCTTTGTGACCACCTAGAGGGGTGGGATAGGGAGGGTGGGAGGGAGACGCAAGAGGGAGGAGATATGGGGATATATGTATATGTATAGCTGACTCACTTTGTTATACAGCAGCAACTATCACAACAATGAAAAGCAATTATACTCCAATAAAGATGTTTAAAAAAAAAAAAACCTGCCACAGAAGCTGTTCTTCAGGGGTTTGCCAAAAAGAATCTGGTTTTAATTCATATTACAAGGGGAGCCATCTCAGTTGAGATGTAGCTGGGAAATGCAGGGGGACATAACAGCACTAACTGCTCCTGGTCACCGTAGGCCTGGGGGTGGTGAGTGGAGGGGTCGCACGCCGGCTGTTTGGCTGTTTGTCTGCTCTGCGTTTTCTCTGATGGCCCGGTTACAGGGAGTGATTTGCTTTTCAGATCCTGCAGTGATTTCCAGGGTAAGCAGAAGTTGCAAACTCCTTAATTGGGAGGCCCAATTTAATGATGGCAGAAATGCAGCGGTTGGAACTTGCTTTGTACTTGGCAGAGAAGGAACTCGGGAAGTGGCCTCTCAGATTGTGTTGGATTTAAGGGAAGGGAGTTGTGGCAGGAAGGCTGAGGAGGGAGTGGGGGCAGAAAGGAGAACTGCTCTTTCCTCGGCTCTGTAAATCCTACTGTAACTGGGGGCACTTTGGAACCGGGTGATCATCCTCTAGGGAACAGAGAGGTGTGACAAAGCTGGATGGCTGAAATAGGAGGGTGCGTCTGGAGGGTTTATCCAAGGCCAGGTACACCAAGGCCTGGCGACTGGACTTGCTTGTTTTGTTTTGTTTTGAATTTTTTTTTAAAATTTATTTTATTTTTGGCTGCATTGCGTCTTCGTTGCTGCGCACGGGGTTTCTCTAGTTGCGGCGAGCGGGGTCTACTCTTCGTTGCGGTGCACAGGCTTCTCATCGCGGTGGCTTCTCTTGTTGCGGAGCACGGGCTCTAGGCGCACGGGCTTCAGTAGTTGTGGCTCGGGGGCTCTAGAGCGCAGGCTCAGTAGTTGTGGCGCACGGGCTTAGTTGCTCCGTGGCATGTGAGATCTTCCCGGACCAGGGCTTGAACCCGTGTCCCCTGCATTGGCAGGCGGATTCTTAACCACTGCACCACCAGGGAAGCCCCTGGACTTGCCTGTTGATTTCCTGCTTCCTTTGGCCTCTTGGCTGGCATGATACACTTCCCTATGAGGAGAAAATGTCAAAGGATGAATTTTCAGCAAGTTTGGGGGAAAAGAGGTCTTGTGAAGTTGGAGGTGGAAAGTGTAGCATGCCGGTGCCTGGTGGGCCACTTTGGGTAAGCAGCAGTGGCAATATGGGATGGATAGCCTTCAGCTAACCATGGTCATCCCCCTGTTGTGATGGGTTACTGAGAGAAGGGTCTGGATGCTGCTCTGACTTTGTTGGCAGAGAGTGGAGATGAGAGAGCTCTGCTTTACACGCAGTAGAGAAACTCAACTGTGTTTGACCAAGTTGGTGAATGAGTGAATCCCAAGTCTCATTGAGCAGAGGCTATGAAGGGATTGAAAACCCTTGTCCCTTGGGATAGCGATGATTCCTTTCTCAGGTTGTTCATAACTTGACAGGTATTATAATCAGGAGCATTTCACCCAGTACGTCTCCATTCTCGCTTGAGTACCTTTAGCCTCTTGAATTAAACTCCAGAGTCCTTTAGCCTGCCATTCAAGGCTCTTCACTGCGTATGTCCTGGATCTGCTTCTCCAACTCTGCATCTGACTGTTCCCTGATGGGCCCCTTCACTCTAGCCAAGGCAGCCCCTTCATTGTCCCAGACCCCTTCTTGACTCAAGCCTTTGCTCTTAAGGTCTCCTCCACCCAGGATACCCCTCTTCCTCTATTGAGATGCCCCCATTACTCATGGCTCAGTTTAAGATTCAAACATGCTTCTCTATAGAACCTTTCTTAGAAGCATTTATTTTTCTTTCTCCTAACTGTTTATAGAATTTACAGCCTGTACCACACATTTGATTATGTTCAGTTTGCACTTGGTTATTTTATGAGTGTTTTGAAGGTGAGGGATGAGGGATAAAATGCTTACACCAGCACCTCATCCCCACACCTGCTGTGAGTTCTGCTTTTCTCATGTGTGTCTTGTGACCTGTGGCCCGGTGCTTGGCACGTAGCTCAGTACATACTTTCTGAGCTGACCCTGGGAACTGGAAAGTGCCCTAGCTGCCCGGGGAGGATGGCTGACACTGTCTCTTCATAGCACTGAGTTTATACACCTGGCTTATTTTATATACAACTTTTAACATAAGATGTAGAGGCATCTCTACCCCCCTTGGTAAGAGGATGGAAATAGGGACAAGTCAACAATCCTGGCTTCTTCCTCATGTGCTTCAGAGATCACATGAGCTCACAGAAGATATTCAGCCATTTGCCAAGTGTTCACTCTGTGTGTGGCAGTGTTTTGGGGACTGTGGGGTTGGTAGGGCTGTGATGGAGGGCGAGACAAAGAAGGATAAGACAGCATTTGCCTCAAGGTCCTTCTAATATGCTTTGGGTATAAGGCTGCTCTTCTGTAAAGTTAAATAACACATGACAACGAGACAGATATCACGGGGTGATGTGTGGTTAATTGTCAAGTGGTCGTTTCAGGCTGTGAGCTCAGAGGAGAGGGGATCACTGTGGGAGATGCTACAGGCATCTTAGACCGACAGAAAGTCAGGCTGGAAGTGCACTTGGAAATTGTTTTCATCACGTCATTCAGCATAGAGATGAAGGGTATGAGGCTCAGACAGAAACATGGTACCCTATAGCGTGGACTCTCTCCTGGTCTTTCTCTCTGTAGCCGTGCCCTATGCACTCCTGGTTTTCTCCTTTCTCCTTGCCTTTACAGACCATTTTCCTTCTAAGAGGACTCATTTTCATTCAGGTGAGGTAGGGTGCTGCCCATTTTATAGGTAGGGTAGAGTGAGGCCTAGGATGAGTATACACAAGGCTAGCCAGAGAGGCTTAGGAATAGATTCCTCCCTCCTGTTTTCCTGGCTGTGTCCTGTGGCCATCCTGCCTACCCACCCAGTGGCTGCAGACGGTAAGTACCAGCTGCTGATGTGTACAATCTGTATCTTACTAACTGTTGTTAATGGGGGCCTTTTGTGACTCACCTTGTTGAGTCAGTGAGTGAACCAAGCCTGGTTACATCATCAGGAACGTTTTCGCTCATTTATTTTGATCAGTGTAGTTTGGGTTTAATTATTTATGGAAATGCTGTTCTTTATAGTATGCTAATAAACATACTATAGTAAATTTCCAAAAAGGAATGGAGTCTAAGAACTTCAGGATTGCACAGATAGCTTTCTGCTATTAACTCCTTGCTGGGGAGCAGAGGAAACCATTCCTACTGGGTTGGGGTGAGAGGACCCAGAGCTAGCCGTTCAGGGCTGTTGGTGAGCAAATCTGTGTCCATTGCTACGCAGGGGCCTGGTACTTGGCCTGTGCTGGAAGAGAACCTAGTTTAGGGGAAAAGCTGGACATAGTTATATAGGGTCATCAAGGATCATGTTAGGTTGTAGGTTATTTACCCTGGGTATGATTGTATGACTTGTGTGAATTCATACTTGTGGAGGGTTTTCATCATGAATGCCATCCTCTTCAGGATATATTAGGATCAGAGGTAGACTGGGAACAAGAAACAAAGCCATATGGTAAACAGGAGCAAGGGTTCGGGAGCTGGATGCCTGGGTTTGAATCCTGCCTCTGTCTCTCTCTCTCCTTCTCTCTCTCTCTCTCTCTTTTTTTTTTGATTAAGTTTAATTTATTCTTTAAAAAATTGAAATATAGTTGCTGTACAGTATTCTGTAGGTTACAGGTATACAATATTGTGATTCACAGTTTTTAAAGGTTATCCTCCATTAATAGCTATTATAAAATATTGGCTATCTTCCCTGTGTTGTACAGCATATCCTTGTGGCTTATTTTATACCTAATAGTTTGTACCTCTTACTCGCCCACCCCTATATTGCCCCTCCCCACTTCCCTCTCCCCACTGGGAGCCACTAGTTTGTTCTCTATATCTGTGAGTCTGCTTCTTTTTTCTTATATTTACTAATTTGTTATATATTTTTAGATTCCACATATAAGTGACGTCATACACCATTTGTCTATCTCTGACGTACTTCACCTAGCATAATGCCCTCTAAGTCCATCCATGTTGCTGCAAATGGCAAAATTTCACTCTTCTTTACGGCTGAGTAGTATTTCATTGTGTACGTATATATGTATATATACCACATCTTCTTTATCCACTCATCTGTTGATGGACACTTAGGTTGATTCCATGTCTTAGCAATTATAAATAATGCTGCTATGAACATTGGGGTGCATGTATCTTTTTGAATTAGTGTTTTTGTTTTTTTTTTTTGGATATATACCCAGGAGTGAGATTTCTGGGTCGTGTGATAGTTCTATTTTTAGTTTTTTGAGGAAGCTCCATATTGTTTTCCACGGTGGCTGCACCAATTTACATTCCCACCAACAGTGTAGTCCTTTTCTCCACATCCTCGCCAACATTTATTTGTTGTCTTTTTGATGACAGCCACTCTGACAGGTGTGAGGTGATACCTCATTGTGGTTTTGATTTGCATTTCCCTAATGATTAGTGATGTTGAGCAGCCTCTCATGTGCCCATTGGCCATCTGCCTGTCTTCTTTGGAGAAATGTCTATTCAGTTCTTCCACCCATTTTTTTTTTTTCCTGCCCATTTTTAAATTGGGCTGTCTGCCTCTGTCTCTTAATAGCTGTGTGACATTGGGCAAGTTGTCACCCTCTCTTGTCTATTTTTTCATCTACAAAAGGGAGTGATAATAATAGTACCTCTTACATTGGGTTATTTTAAGGTTTAAATAAGATATTGTACATAGCAAAGTGTTTAAAAGAAATGCCTGACCTGTAGTTAGTCCTCCAGATATTTTAGTTAGTTTAGTTGTTATTATATTAGAAGGGGTTTCCTCTTCATTTGCAGATGGAAACATGGAAGCAGAGGAAGGAGGTACTTGCCCCAAGTTTCCCAATGAGCTGATCGCAAAGCCCTTGGCTACAACCCAGTTCTCAGTGAGATGCTCGTTTCAGCCACCCCCCATAGTGCATGTCCTGACTCAGACGAGCCTTTGCGTGTCTGCCTTCTGTGTCATGCTAAGGGAAACAGTGAAAGAGAGAAGTGTGAGTGGCTGGGGACCTGGCTGCTTGAAACTCATACTCAGAATTTGTAATAGAAATGGTTAGAAGCAGGTGCTTAGAGTCAGGTTAACGATTATACTAACAGACAGCTAATAAGTGGAACATTTTTTCAGGGCTTTTATTGAGTGGAGTTTTGAGAAAGGCATCCAGAAAGATGAAGAGTAGCTTCTCTTGGCTTGGGCACCCATGATTATACCTCACGGCTAATCATGGAAGACTTCTTGAAGGAAGTGAGTGAAATGTGTAGCTTTCATAGAAAATAGGAGAACACAGGGCTGCTGGGACTGGTGGACAAGAAAAGCCTGGAGTGCCAAAGACTCATTTCATCCAAGTCATGGGATGGACCTTGGTGTTCAAGGTTCGTTTCTCCTTTCCATCTCCTACCTCTGCTTTGTGCCTGGCATGAAATGGGGATATCCGTGGCTGGAACTCTCTGCATAATATCTGCAGCCTCTTTCCCAGAATTATCATATTGGCCAAACCCATGAATATTTTGTAATAATCCACATCCATCGAGGTACAGGTTTGTACCTGCCTGTACCCTTTTTGCCCGCACCCTGTGCACTTCCTGTGGAACCTGAGATCCCTACACAGACACTAGAGGGAGTGTTGCCCTGGGAAAGAAGTGAAAATAAATAGGATGAAATAATAAAACAAATACTGCATGAGGAATTGTTCCAAGGGAGTGAAGAAGAGCAGTAGTAGCCTGCAGGTTCATTGTGTGAGGGCCGGTCTGGTGACCCATAGATGAACAATTGATTAGCAACCGAGCAGTTGAGTCCTGGGGAACTGATCATTCAGCCCTTCAGCAGAAAAAAGGAAATGGATGTTTTGTACAGATACAGCCGTTCTGCTGTCCATTCAACCCGTAAATGACTCAACTAAGACTCCAGACATAAATGCAGCCAGAAGTGATGCTCCGGCTTGGGTCTTCCATCTCTTCTGCATTTTCTGCCTTTGTGCTCCCTCACTTTCTTGGGTATCGTGGTCAGTCAATGTAAGCTTATTGAGTTGAATGACGTAAGTACATTCTTAAATACTTAAAACTGCCTGGGTAAAGAATGCGTGTCTTGGGAATGGGGAAGAATCTGGCTGCTTCTTGCTACCTCCAGGCCTAGGGTCTGCATCCCTGGGACATCACAGTGGCCTCTCACCTGTTTCCAGGTCCCGTGTACCTGACTCAGTCATCTCTAAGCCCTTTTGGCATCTATGTGAGGTAAGCAGTTTCTCTTCCAGGTGGGTAGAATCAGGTTAAAGAGTACACTGCTGCGTAAGAAATGAACTTTTTCCTTTTAAAATCTATTCTCGGTGGGAGACGGAGAACAATTACGGAGTTGAACATTTTTTTCAGTTGCTCAAGCTGCCATATCTGAATGTGATTACACGTACTGGGGGAACTCGTTACGTTAAGAGTTTTGAGGCCATGGTACTGGAGATGCAGAGAAGCTTGTTTACCAGGGTGGAGGCAGGTAGAGGAAAGAATCTTTAGAGGCAAAAGAGTTGCTCATATAACTGTGTTGCTTCCAGTGTTATCTGTGCTTGAAAGCAAACTTTTCACTGGAAGATTTCTCAAAACTCAGACATTTATTTTCTGTTATGGGAAGGCCCCCAAGCAGCAGTGATTTCAAACAAGTCTCTGAGCCTTAGTTTCACTGGCTGTAAAATGAGAATAATACTGGGATGTTGTGAATCTTATAGATAATACTCTGAAGGGGTTAGCATAGTAGGCCATTACACTGGTTAAAAAATGTTAGTTCTCATTATTGCCTAGGCAGGAAATGGGGTAGGTTGAGTGTCTGTCCTTTGGTAGTGGATATGTTGGTACCCTGCCCATATGCCCTCTGCACTTGCCATCTGTCTGCAGTCTGGCCTGACTTCTAACCACCAGCACCAGGGACTGTGTGCCCACTGGGGCTTTCTTCGATTACACAGGTGCAGGCTGGAAGCATCAGGGAATTGACTTCCATCAAGGAGTAGGGAGCAACCACTTGACAATGACTGTTGGAAGCTGGTGGATAAATACCCCAGCTCCCTTGCCCTTTGGGGTGGCGTAACTCTGAAGCCTGTTTTGTACACCATCTCCCAGAGCCACCAGTGGGATTAAGCCCCAGTTGCCTAAGGTGGTAACTTGCTTGCTTTATTGGCTACCTTCCCATCCCTATCTCCTTTCTCCACCCCACAGTCAGTATCACCTGGGATCACCTACCAAATAAACTACACTTGACCCTTCAACAGTGTGGGGTTAGGGACATGGCCCTCCACACAGTCAAAAATCTGTGTATGACTTTACAGTTGGCCCTCCAGTATGTGAAGTTCCATGTCCAGGGATTCAACCAACCAACTTAAAGACAGGCAGAGAGAAGGAATATCTTCTTACTCTTCCTTTGTGTTCTATTCAGGCCTTCAGTGGGTTGAATGAGGCCCACCCACGTCGGGAGGGCAATCTGCTCTACTTAGTCTACCAATTCGTATGTTAAACTCATCCAGAAACACCTTCACAGACACACTTAGTATAATGTTTGACCAAATTTCTGGACACTCCGTGGCACAGTCAAGTTAACACATAAAATTATCCATCACACCAAATCAGGAATTTCCCTCATCTCTTTTAAAATTCTGCATCAGGCCCTACCGTGGTACATACTGGGTATAGAGAGGGAAATGGAGTCACTGACCCCAGTTGTGGGAGGGTCTTCCTTTTGGGTTGGCACCTTCCAGAAGGGAGGAGCTCAGGTTATATTGAGTGGCAGGAATATGGCATTGGGGCTTTGAGGAGGGGACACACACCCAAATTAGTTTTCACTGTCATTTCTCAGAGCTAAAGAGCCCCTCCCCAACCCAGGGCATGCGCTTGGTCTTCACAATACATCGTCTCCCTCAAATTTGGACCTCTACCTGCTGATGGACAGTCTCTCACCTAAGAATAAGGGGTGATCCTTTTTTTCTTAGACTTTGTTAAGATTTTGGCAGGAAGCAGCTGAGCTTACAGTTGGTACCTTCCCTTCTGAGATATCCTTAGTGAGGGGCATCACGAGAGGTTGGAAAGAATATTGGCCTGGGAGTTGGGATGTCTAGATGGCCTCCTGATTTACATTAACTCTCTTCAGCAAGTCACATGTTTCTTAGGTGTAAGAGAAAGAAGACCCTTCCAGGTATAGTAGCTTATTATGTCTGTGAGTAAAAAAAATTTTAATGGGCTTATTAGTAAGGAAAGGGTCTAGAGCTATGATTAAAAAATACTGGAGAATGCTTTTTTCAAGCACATATAAATTTAGTGTTATCCAATGCAGATGTACTTACTTTCATTCCTTCATTCCTTCATTCATTCATTCAGTAATTTGTTTCCTTAGTGTGATGTTAATTAAGTTATTTGGATTTTCTGGGATTCAGTTTCCTTACCTATAAAATGAAAGAGTCACTTATGCAACTCTTGGTTCAGGCCCATCTTACCACAAGCTAGATATGGTATTAGGTCAGTCATTTCTTTACGTGTGAAATGGGGACAATTCTATTTGCTCCCCTTATGTCACAGTTAAATAATGAGCTACCGCACCTGTCAGCCTTTTGGAAAGAGTGCTTTTCAAAGCGCTGTGAACAGGAGCGGTATGAGCAGGGGGCGATATGAACTCACGGTATTAGTTCACATTACTTCTCCTTTATTCCTTGAGTAGCTGGAGGTCCTTCCATAGCAGATTTGAGACCACGTGTTTCTTTTGCCTTCTCCCAGCACAAATGAAACACTATCATTAGCACACAAACCGTGGTGTTAAAAAACTCGAGATTCTTATTCCAGGCATGATGTACAATTTATTTCAAGTCACATCTGATATAATAAAAGTCTCAGATGGGAGTGTAATTTGATGTTTAAAAAAAACAACAACATTTGTTCCAGGATTTGACCTGTATTGATTGCTCTGCCTTATTCCTTTCCGACAATATATGTGAAGTATTGGGGGGAGCATCTACTATATGCCTAGTGATGCAGAATGTGCAAAAGTGCACCATGGCTTTGTTCCTATTGGTGAGGCCTATGATGCCGACTGGATACCCAGAAAGCTTATAGTCTTGTGTGTGGAAATCACATTATTAGACTAATATTGCAAAGAACAATGTGAGATCATGTAAAATATGTGCTAAATTTGAGCATTCTTAGGAAATACATTGACTGTAATCAAGACCACAGTAAATGGAAACTAACAAAATGTTTAAAATATTATGGTTGTTTTATTATCTACAAAAAAATCCAGTAGCATGATTAGAAATAGATGTAATCCTCGTGACTAAATCTGTGTCACTTGAGGAGAAGTGTTCTGAGCTTTGAGGTCAAATAGATTATTTTATGCTATGACAATTGCTCAGAATTCTGCCATATTAGTTTGGACTATTTTTCTTGGTCTGCTTTTGTTTTTCCTTGAGTTTCTAATTATTTTATCTTCCTCACAGGAAGACAAACATCTGTCTTTTTCATCATAGCACTAAGATAGTCCAGCTTCTTAACTGTATTTTTAGTGGATATTCTAATTTGTACTGATTTCCTTCTAGGCCTGCTTCCCTATTGTCATCTTGATATTTCTGTTTATTTTACTCCTGGATTAGTGCCTCTGTTTCTGGGATTCCATTCCTCTCTTTTGGGCTGAGTTTCATTTTTCTGTGGTAGATCCTCAAGTATTCTTTTTCAGAGAGTGCAGGGGAATGTCCTGGCTTATTCCTGTGTCCTGACATAAATATTGCTAGGTTCCTTTTAACTCTCAAAAGATCCTGCCTTGGATGGTACATTATACAGTCACCCAGTGCTTGAGTGATACTTTTTATTTCCATTGTTGACCTGTCTAAAATTTATTGTGGTCTCACACGGGTTTGATGGTTCATGTGGACATAGAAATCTAAGGTCAAAAAAAGCACCCTTGGGTCTTTGAAGTTCTTAGAGTTCTTGCTGGTTTTGCATCATAAGCTATTTTTGGATGATGTGTGTCTTCCCCCTCAGGGGACTGTTGAGGGTGGGGAATGGATATGCCTAGCATGGGACACCGTGGCTTTGTTCCTGTTGGTGAGGCCTAACCCTCTAAGGGAACCACATGCATTAAAACCGGATTTATACAAAATCAGCAGTACAGTGTGGGAGATTAAATAAATGCTCTCTGGAGCAATTTGCCATAGACACTTTACCTGAATACCTTTAATATATAACTCAACCAGATGAGGTAGTCTTGGCTCCCTTTTATTTAAAAAATTTAAAATAGCTTTTAAAAATGTCATCGGACTTTCAACAGGTATTTGTGGGGTGCCGTCTATGTGCCAGATGCTGCTGGGCTCAGAGTACATGATGGTGCGCTCTGAAGGAGAGGTTCACGATACTATCAAAGGTTACACCGGCGACATTAACTTGGAGAGGGCAGAGAGGCAGAGGCAGATGAGCGAGGTCAATTAGGTGAAGAGGAATGGGCAGAGTGTTCAGGGCACACAGCTTCTGTGGCATGAGGGAGCAAGGTTTCTGAAAGGGACAGAAAGAAGGACAGAGTGGCTGGAGCAGAGGGTTTGTGGCTAAGGGCTGGTGAGAGATGAAGCTAGACAGGCAGGCATGGGTTAGACCAAGCAGGGCCATATGGGCCCCTGGGAAGGAGTTTATTCTTTGTCCTATGAGCAAAGGGGTAAGCCTCCGGAAAGTTTAAAGTCGGAGAGTCATATAATTAAATTTACCAGCCTGTGGTTTGGAGGGAGAAAAGGCTGGGTTCTAGGAGACCAGAGTGTTGCCATGGCTAAAGAAGATGGTGGCTTGGGTGGTGGCAGTGTAGGTGGTGAGAAGGAGCCCACTGAAGAGCTATTCAGCGGGCGTGCTTGAGTGTGTTGTTGCCTCCTCTGTATAGTCCTTCACTCCCCTCTCTAACTCCCTTATATTGGGCTTTTGTAGTGCCCTTTCTCTCTGGGTGGGGCATTCTTCCCCATCTCCTACCTTGGGTTTGGCCTTGTGACTTGCTTTGCCCAGTAGCAGGAGTGCCATTTCTAAGCTTAGTTATCAGAAGGCATTGTGTATCTACATGCTGGCTTGCAGCTCTGCAGTAGCCACGAGAAAACCATGCCCAGGCTAGCCCACCGGTCCTGGGTAGAGAACTAGAGACAAGTCGTATTGTAGCCACTCCCAGCCAAGCCCAGCCTAGATCAGCCCAACCCAGCCCAGCCATGGGCAGCGGAACTGCCCAACCGAGCCCAGCTGTGAGCAGCCAACCCACAGCTGCCCTGTATCCTTATGAGAACAAATGATTGTTGTGACAGTAAATGATTGAGATTCGAGTGGTTTGTTCTGCAGCACTTTTGCAGCAGAAGCTGATACAGCAGATAAAAGCAACAGAATATGATAGACTGGATGTAGCAAATTTGTGGGACCATGACTACAGTGTAAAGGGAGGCTCGCTTGGATTTCAAGATCATTAACCTCATACATGCTCAGGGCTATACTTAAGTGTGTCTTTTGGTGGTTTCCTGCCACTCACCTCTCTTTACAATTCATGGCTTCTTTTCCTGGAGCCAAATGAAGTAGGTCAGATTCATGGTCCAAAAGAATTAATCTTCCACTCTTTTTCCTTCTCCCTTCTCATTCTCTTTCCAACAGCCTGATCAGATTCCAGCAGAGTGTTCGAGCTGAGTGGTCCTCAGATCCTTCCATGAGGGCCTTCAGGCCCTAACACTCAGTGTATTCTTGGTAGAGTTGAAGTCAATTTCTGCTCTAGCGGGGAAGATGGGATTTCACTTAAAGGGGGGAGAAATGTGGGGCAAGGGATTTTCTTGGTCTTGACTGAGTATTTAAAATACATTAGTGCCGATAAAATATTTAGCTTTTAAACAACAAATTTAATATAGGGAATTGTGTTTTATTTATTAATGGCAGTGGCAGGGAGGTTGGTAGGAGTTGTGCGAAAGTGCACTGTTTTGATTTTGCAAAGTATAGTAATTACTGTAATGTTTTGTTGAATTATTAATACCTACTATGCCTGCAGGAACATACTCTTCTGCAGTCGAATAGATTTCAAGATCGCCTTTTCCCTCTTCTGGTTTTGTTTTGTGTTTTCTTTTATTTTGTGCATACTTATGAATTTTTAAAGAAATGAAGCTATGAGGCAGAGTTGATAATATTGTGTGAAACACCGTTGTCCCACCCTGTAACTGAACATAGGCAGGCAGTAGAGAAACACTGTAGTTCCTTGACAATCCCCTGCCTCAGCCAAGCCTCTTTGTAGTCCAGACTGAGGAATGCTGAAAGAATTGTCTGGGAAAAAAGGACTCATCAGTGGGCCTTTTTCATGAGCTGAGATAAGGAGAGTAAATAGTAGGGAGGTCATGCGTGTGCACACGTGAGTATTATGTGCACACACCTCTAAGCAGAGCTGATTTGACCTGTTGATGGAGTTGGCAGGTTTTCAGTTGTATGTGTTGAAACAGTACTAGCATCCTTTATTAGAGATTTCAACAGCTATTACTTAGTGTCTATTAGGGCCTCAAAAGAAATTATTGGGGATGATGATGATGATAGCTTAGTGGTCGTATGAACGGGCTCATGCTGCAAGAGGACTCTGAATCCAAGTGCAAGGTACACATAGGGGCATCCCTTTTGGTTGTGACTAAACTGAAACTGGAAGGCCAGCCTCCACATCATCACCTATCAGCTTTATGAAATGGTCCAAATCAGTCAACATCTGAGATTCACGTTTTCTCATCTGTATATTAGTTGCAAGGATCAAAATGAAATCATATATTTGAAAGGGCATTATAAACTATACATTTCCAGACATGTGTAAGGGAATGCTGTTGTTACCAAATCATAGGAAAAGTTGCTCATTCTTGTGCTGTGATTTTGAGGGGCAGCGGAGAGGATTCTGTGCTCAATTTTTTTTTGGTGGGGGGAGCAGAAACTTCACAATTCAAGAGTCATTCCTTTGGGTTAAACATTGTTCTCTCCAAGATCCTCTTAAAATATAAATAATTCAGAGAGAGTATTTTTAGAGCTGGAAAGAACACATAATGATCTAACCACATCCTTTTCCAGATTTGAAAAATATGGCCAAGAGAGACTCTGGAATGTTTAAATTCACCAAGATAGCGGAAGGGCCCACACCAGTGTCCATCTCTCTGACTTCTAGTCCAGTGCTCTTTTGTAACACCTTGATGTTCTTTAGTTTTCCATTAAGTTTTGAAGCAGTCTAGAGCTTTTTCTCCCAGTAGGGAGCCTTGGGCAGAATGAATAAATTAGATGACTTGTGGAGAGACAGAGCTGGGGTGCTTTAGGTGGCAGAGTAGTGCTTGGGTAGATGGACCAGACTTCTTAGCTCCACCACTGACCAGCTCTTCCTTGGGCAAGTTACTTTTCTGAAACCCAGTTTTCTCTTTTATAAAACCAGGATTATAATCCTTATTTTGCACAGCTGTTGTGAGGATTTGGGGAATTTGAAATGCTTGGCATGGTGTGTGCTTGAAAATGGGGAATAATTATCAGGTGATAAGAGGTCCTGAAGATTAACTTGGTCTACCTTCTAGTAGGTCTACTTCCTGAGAGCTGTTTTCCCCACTGCAAAGATGTGTGTTTTAAGGGGAGGAGGAAGCTGCCGTTTCCTTTCCTCAGGGTTAGGGGTGGAGGGGCTCATGAAGCGCTCCAGCAGAGAAAAGCCCCGCACGGTGGGAAAGGATCCTGTAATGGCCAGAGGTGTAAGCTAAGATTTACCAATAGCCTTCCCTTTCTCTTTAATCTCAGATCCAGCCCTATTTAAATTTCCCCTGAAGGGGGTGGAGATGGTGAGAAGGTAAGGATGAGCATCTTTAAAGAACAGCAGGTGACTCTGAAGATGAAATAAACGAAAGCACTTGTGTCCATTTGCTGCATGGCTCTGTCTCATGGGGCTCCTCTTCTTGTTTTAAATTACTAAGGTGGTTTCCTAAAAACAGGTTTCAGTTTTCCTAGAGGGAGTTTATCCTGCTTCCAGCAAGTCTATCCTGAATTCCTTGTGAGCTGGGTAAGATCCATTGTTTCTTGTGAATTTTAGCAATTAAAGCAGGGCCACCCGTGGGTTAACACTTGGGTAGAGGATGAAATTTCCAGGGTCAGTAGGAGATTTAAAACACCCTGGAGGCTGTGTCCGCTCTCAGCCATGGGGACTGGGCCAGTGTTTGCTAAAGCGAAATAAGAAAAGAAAGGGATGCAGGGAAGAGCATCCTGGCTCTTACCCTCCCCTCTGCCCAGTGCCCTCCACTTTTCTCACTCTTCCTGGTCTGGGAAAACGTTCTGATGGCAGTCCTTTACTTCTTCAGTTCCTTTTCCTGAGGTCCTTGCATTTTATTTGATTTCTTTCCAGCTTTATGGAGGTATAATCGACAAATAAAGGTGGTACATATTTAAGGTACACTGTGATATTTTGATATATGTATACATAGTGAAGTGATTACTACAATCATGCTAATTAACTTCACATAGTTACTGTTTTTATGTGGTGAGAACATTTAAGATCTATTCTGCTAGCAAATTTCAAGTATACACTGTAGTATTATTAACTATCCTCACCATGCTGTAATTAGGTCTCCAGAATTTACTCTTCCTGCATAACCGAAACTTTGTACCCTTTGGCCAATATCTCCCCATTTCTCCCACCTCCTAGCCCCCAGCATCCACCATTCTACTCTCTGCTTCTATGAGTTTGACTTTTTAAGTCACTCACATATAAGTGAGATTCCACATATAAGTGAGAGCATATGGTCTTTCTTTCTGTGCCTGCCTTATTTTACTTAGCATAATGTCCTGCAGGTTGCAAATGACAGGATTTATTTTTTTTAAGGCTGAATAATATTTTGTTATATATAAATGCCACATTTTCTTTATCCATTCATCCGTTGATAGACATTTAGATTGATTCTGTATCTTAGCTATTGCAAATCATGCTGCACTGACCATGGGAGTGCAGATATCTGAGATCCTGATTTTCTTTCTTTTTTTATTTTTTAAAATTTTTTAAAATTTTTATTTATTTATTTATTTTTTAACATC
>NC_041233.1:60093591-60104341 GCF_002837175.3 Physeter macrocephalus
GGCGCGCCACGCGTTCTCCCGGGGGAGCTGTCCCTGGATCCCGGGGCCCCGGCAGTGGCGGGCTGCACGAGCTCCCTGGAGGGGCGGTGTGGAGAGTGACCTGTGCTCGCACACAGGTCTCTTGGTGGCGGCAGCAGCAACCCTAGTGTCCCACGCCCGTCTCTGCTGTCCGCGCCGACAGCCGCGGCTCGCGCCCGTTTCTGGAGCTCCTTTACGCAGTGTGCTTAATCCCCTCTCCTCTCGCACCAGGAGACAAAGAGGCGAAAAAAAAAAAAAAGTCTCTTGTCTTTTCGGCAGCTCCGCGCCCGTTTCTGGAGCTCCTTTACGCGGTGCCCTTAATCCCCTCTCCTCGCGCCCCAGGAAGCAAAGAGGCAAGAAAAAGCCTCCTGTCTCTTCGGCAGCTCAGCGCCCGTTTCTGGAGCTCCTTTACGCGGTGCGCTTAATCCCCTCTCCTCTCGCACCAGGAGACAAGAGAGGCAAAAAAAAAGTCTCTTGTCTCTTCGGTAGCTCTGCACCAGTTTCTGGAGCTCCTTTAAGTGGCGCGCTTAAAACCCTCTCCTCGCGCACCAGGAAGCAAAGAGGGAAGAAAAGGTCTCTTGCCTCTTCGGCAGCTCCAGACTTCTCCCGGACTCCCTCCCGGCTAGCCGTGGCGCACTAGCCCCTTCAGGCTGTTTTCACTCTGCCAACTCCAGACCTTTCCCTGGGATCCGACTGAAGCCCGAGGCTCAGCTCCCAGCCCCCTCCCGCCCCGGCGGGTGAGCAGACAAGCCTCTCGGGCTGGTGGGTGCCGGTCGGGACCGATCCTCTGTGCGGGAATCTCTCTGCTTTGCCCTCCGCACCCCGCTGCTGCGCTCTCCTCCGAGGCTCCGGAGCTTCCCCCTCCGCCACCCACAGTCTCCGCCCGCGAAGGGGCTTCTAGGGTGTGGGAACCTTTCCTCCTTCACGGCTCCCTCCCACTGGTGCAGGTCCCGTCCTTATTCTTTGTCTCTGTTTTTTCTTTTTTCTTTTGCCTACCCAGGTACGTGGGGGGTTTCTTGCCTTTTGTGAGGTCTGAGGTCTTCTGCCAGCGTTCGGTGGGTGTTCTATAGGAGAAGTTCCACGTGTAGCTGTATTTCTGATGTATCTGTGAGGAGGAAGGTGATCTCCGCGTCTTACTCTTCCGCCATCTTGCCTGCTCTCCTCCTGATTTTATTTCTTTACGATATATACCCAGAAGTGGGATTGCTGGATCATACGGTAGTTCTATTTTTATGTTTGTGAGGAGCTTCCATACTATTTTCCGTAATGGTAGTACCATTTTACATTCCCAGCAATAGTTTGCAAGCCTTCTCTTTTCTTCACATCCTTGCCAACAACCTATTTCTTGTCTTTATATGCCTAATAGGTATTCTAACAGGTGATACCTCATTGTTGTTCTGATTTGCATTTCCCTGATGATTAGCCATGTTGAGCATTTTTTCATGTACCTGTTTGGTCATTTGTATGTCTTCTTTTGAGAAATGCATTTTAAATTTGACCTCCTAATGGTGAATGAAAATCTTCCACCTCTATTGGCAATGGTTTGGAAAAGGCGTTTTAGGGACGGGGACCCTGGAAATCATAGCCTGTACTATTCGTCTAACTTTTCCACCTTCAGGGCCGGCATTTGGGGGAGGGAGGCTGGCACCATTCCTGGCCAGAGATGCTTGTTTTCTTTCTCACCCATACCTGAGCCTCAGAAAACTCCTGTGAGGTGAGAGAGCAAAGGGCTCTTACTGAAGGATAGCTTCTATCTCTGTGTTGGTCAAATGCTTCTCATAGTGGATTTTCTTTGGTTAAGGAGATGGGGAATGGGGGAGATCTCTATTCTGTTTTTTCACCTTAAATTTTATCTACCTATTTATTTAAAAATATGTATAACAGAGCATTTGCCCTTTAAAACATTTTTTAAGTGGCTTTGGTTACATTCCGTGCTGTTGTGCAACCATCACCCCTGTTCCCAAAGGTTTTTCATTGTCCAAGCAGAAATTCTGTAACCATTAAACAATGCCTTCCCATTGCCCTGTTCCTCAGACAGCTGAATTCTCTTCTTCAGTATCTGAGCAAATGTTGAGACTTGCAGTTTGTTGCTCTCTTCTGTTTTTTCCAACCCCAATCCCTAACCGTTTTCTCACCTCTGCTCTCACTGCAGGGGCCCGTGGAGCTGGGGAGGAGGAGACGGGCTGGTGAATATTCAGGGCTGAGAGATGGGCTCAGGCAGCTGCTGGCCACCCTCCCTTCTTGCCCTGGGTCTGTTCCCTTCCCACGAGTAGTGCTTCTCGCCCATGCCCTCCTCTCTACCATGAGCTTTATGCAGGAGTGGGCCTCTCCATCATTAGAGCCACCAGTGGGGGTCTGCTGTAATTAAAGGAAGCCACCGGGAGGAAGCAAAGCAGAGCAAGGGAAAAAGCAACCACCAACAAAACATCTCATTTCCCACACAAACTCCCTGACAATTGCATCTATCGGCTTTCATGGGAACCTGCTTCCTTTAAACACAGCAAAGGGAAACCCCACAGGATGGTGTGGGAAAGCAGGTTATTAAGTTACCCTCAGACGGCTAGAGTGGAGATTTACTCCTTTTTTTTCCCCCCTCCCTACCCTGCAGAGCAAAACTGATCAAATATTAGAGTCGAAAGAGACCTCAAAGGCCATTTAGTTCAACTTCTCCCCCCAAGACTGGGGTTCCCTCCATCACTGACTCCTCTGACACATTGTTACTTGGTTCCCACCCTCCCCAGCTCCCTAAATTTGAAGACTCTTTACTAGCAGAAGACTGGCCACCGAAGCCTGTTGTCGTTTATGGCACTGACTCCGGAAATGTCTAATTAATTCATTTATCCAATTAGCCCCTTGCTCTCTGAAATACTTTTTCTTGGTTGCTGAGCAACTGGGATAGACTTTCAACACATGCATGCTGCTGGTGAATGAACCACCAGTTTTTTCCTTCACCCTGGCACGCCCCGCTCCTCTTTCTCCTTTTATTTTTCTGATGCACAGTAATGAAGACCATTTCCACCAATCTCCAGCTTTCTCACCTTCCGCAGGCCTCTGGATATGATTGCTGCCTGCCTTGACGCATTTCTGAGGGTAATTTTTATGCCAGACATTTGTCATGGACAAGGAGAGTGACAGAATATTACAGGTACACAGAGATGCGTTTGCAGAATAATGGAATTAGCCCCGCTCAGGCAAGACTTGGGGAGAACTTAGCTGGTGCCAGGGGCCTGGCCAAGGTTAGGCTCAGAGGTGTTCGGGAAGTGGGGGGGCGACTCTCTTCCGGTGACGTGGCATTAACAGGGGCAGTAGCTCCGTTTGTCTTTATGGTCTGCCCTTCCTGGGGAATTGTCATAGGTCCCCAGCCTGCAGTGCATAGTGAGCACTAACCAGCAGTGAGGACTTTAAGGGAGAGTGAAAGAGACAACATCCACCCAGGAGGGCAGCAAAGTGCCTTGAGGAATCATCCTGGAAATATAACACTCTCCTGTTACAGGATGTGGAAATGCCACACGCTGCTTCAATGAGTTAGAATGTTAGAAATGGACTTTGAGCCCAGGCTTCTGCCCTTCTCTGTCTTTTTTTTTTTTTTTTTTTTGTGCTACACGGGCCTTTCACCGTCGTGGCCCCTCCTGTCGCGGAGCACAGGCTCCGGACGCGCAGGCTCAGCGGCCATGGCTCACGGGCCCAGCCGCTCCGCGACATGTGGGATCCTCCCGGACCGGGGCACGAGCCTGTGTCCCCTGCATCGGCAGGCGGACTCTCAACCACTGCGCCACCAGGGAAGCCCCTTCTCTGTCTTTATAGATGAGAAAATGGGAGCTCTCAGAGGATAAACCGTTTGCTCAGTGTCTCACAGCCAGAGTTTAGGGCTCCAGAGTCCCAGGCCTTCTCACTGGATCCACTGCTCCTCTTTGATCTTATTAAGGGAGCTTTGTCCATAAAATTAGTCACTTGAGTCAGCAAACCTCAATTTTAAAAATTGACTTTTATTTTGCAGCAGTTGAAGTTGGCAGTGAAGATTTGCAGAGTCCAAGGATCTTGGCTTCTTCTTTTTTTTTGGCTGTGCTGCATGGCATGTGGGATCTTAGTTTCCCGACCAGGGATCGAACCCGCGCCCCCTGCATTGGAAGTATGGAGTCTTAACCGCTGGACCGCCAGGGAAGTCCCCCCAAGGATCTTGGCTTCTGTTCCATCATTCACCTTGGCATATGTCTATTGCAGAGGCCGGGGCATGTGCTCCAACCCAGTATTCGGTATGAATAAGGAATGATCCCTGCCCTCAAAGAGCGCCCCACTGTAGTGGAGGAGATGGACACTGAAGGAGGGAGGGACTCCTTCTTGGAAGGAAGCATTCAGAGTGGAGGATCTGGGCCATTTAACCAGAACCCAGATCTTTTGGTTGAAGGGGCTGTGAGGGTAGGAAGGGGTTGGGGGACATTCTTGGGCAAGAGAACAGCATGGCCAAGCTCAGGAGGCATGAGAGATTATGTTTGGGGACTGGAGAGTGGCCTGGGAATGGGGCCTTCAGGCCGTTTGACTTTCTCTGAGACAAGGTAGCTGGCTCGGTACTGCCCATGGTGACATCTGGAAAACATTGCCTCCTGCTCTCCAGAATAATAAGAAAGCACAGTTATATCATCTATATGCATGTGTGGATATAGAAAAACATATGTCAAGTTTCCTGGATGGAAGTGACTTCCCTTTGGAGTTGGTTCATAAATAATGATGAAGGCCGTAAAAGTACACGCACACTGCACACGTATTTAGCTACTGCTGTGGACCAAACTTGCCAGCTGCCTAGACAAAGAAAAACGGACTCTGCAGTGTCTGAAGCACTGGCTCCCAGAGCCTCCTGTGGGACCAAGGGGAACCTTTTATTGAGAAGGACCAGATCCTTGGCCCTCACAGTTCTGTCGGTCACTCAATCTGCAGTTTTGAGGGACGGACAGAGAAGGAACTGGCCTTGACAGTGAGCGCCCTGACCAGGCCTTTCCAGTGCAACAGGTGCTTGTGTACTTCCAAGCATTGCTCATCTGGGTAAAGCTCTCGTTTCTCCAACTGTGCAGACAAGGCCGGGCTTACTTCTGCAGAACCTAGAAATGGCAGACAGCATTATGGGATGCTCCTTAGTGTAAAATCTCTGAGAATTTTCTTAACAAGGTAGTTTGAGTTCCTCTAGGAATTAAGCTGGGGGTGGCAGCTATTTTTCTGGTAAGACTTGTTACTGTAAAATGTAACAAGTAACAATGCTGGGCCCACAATCACAGTGGTCTGTCTTTGGAGCAGTCAGACGCACATGGCAATTTAAGGCTCTGGTAAGGAAGAGTCAGTGGCTTTTTATTCAATAAATAGTTCCTACATTGGGCTTTGGTGGATGAAGCCACTGTCTGCTTGGGTCTTCCTAGACCAGAAGGTGGAGTCTCCCGTAGTCACTGCCTCTTGTTCATTCCTTTGATTTCCTTCGATGAAAAATGATTCTTGTCCTGGTGAGGTCTGTTAAATCCATTCTTTTCCAAATGGGGCTGCTAATGTGTGGAAGGGATTGGAACTTTCTCTCCCTCTGGTCATCCCTTGCCATCCCTTGGGTGATTTGGTTTCCCATTTTCTGAGATGTGCTCACAGGGCTTGTCTCCTACCCCCCCTTATATAAGGAGGCAGGGTGCATCTGGTGCCAGATTTCATTCAACCCTGTAACAATCGCCCCTTTATGACATCACTGCTCATCACCATGGAAACAGTCCCGGAGTCACAGAGACTGGATTGTGGCATCATAGCATCAGGCAGGACAAGGGGAGAAGAGAGAGGAGAATTGAGACTGCCGGGAGGGATGAAATTCCAATAAAATACCATGTGATGGCAGGATGTGGGATTTTTCTGTTTGGATTCTTGAATGGAGAGTCTAACCATGGGTTGCCAGAATAAACCTCATCTGGGATAAGGAGGAAGAGATGTTGTGGCATGTGGACTCTGGACCCCGTTCTTGCTCGGTAATAGTTAGGTGAACTTGATTACATTTAATGAGTCCTCTGCTGTATTTTATATGTATTGCTCATTTGATCCTCACAAAATCTCCGTCAACTATTGGATCAGAGAGGTTCAGTAACATGACTCAGATTACACAGTTGGAAAAGGCAGAGCTGAGAATTAGAGGCAGAAGTTGTAGCCTGTGCTCTCATGAGGCTTACAGTTGTGTGTGTGTGTGTGTGTGTGTGTGTGTGTGTGCATGTGTGTGTGTTGGAGACAGTTATTAAGTAAGTAAAATAGAAATCGTTGAAACTGTGATAGATATAAAGTGAATACATGGTGCTTCAGTGAGGAGGTGTTGGAGTGTGAGTGGAAACTGACTTACGTTCGTGTATTAACTTTGGGACATGGCTCTGCATGTAGTAGGTGTGCACTGAAACACACAAGGCCCTGGGCTCCTAAATGCTCCCACCTGCCTCAGCTCACCTGCTGGGCTGCTTTCCTCTGCCGTGTCCCCATCTTCCTGCACCTGCACTTCTGCATTTGTCTGCTCCCTTCTTCTGGGATCTTCCTGCCAGCCCTTCTCCCTTGATCCTGATTCTTCCTACCAAGTCCCCCCTACCCCCTTCTCTGCCTCTAGACAGTAATCTCAAGAGAGAGAAGACATTCTCCTCTGATGTAAAAAAATTCCTTGCTTTGCTGAAGGATCAGGCTTGAATATCTGCTGCAAAAATGAAGGAGCAGTGGCCCTTTTTTGAATAGGAAAAACAAATTATGGCTAGATTTTGCACAATGAAAAAATATTCTTTTAGACTTCTGTTTATTAAACTCTGGCTGATAAATGAATAGACAAGTAACAAATGAACATTAAAAGGAGACATCCCCAAGGAAGTGGCCAATCATGTTTAGTTCAGCAGCTTGTTTCCTGTTGTGGTTTGCATGGCTCACGCCCATTGTGATTGCACGTTGTAGTCACGTGATCTGGCCACATATTCTCTTAGTAAAATTGGTCCAAGTCTGTAGGACTAATTAGCTTAGTTCTTCGCAGGGTTCCAAGAGCTGTAGGTGCTTTGCTATGGACCACTTCTGGGTGCTGCTGTCCTGGTGCCCCACCTGGGAGATGGATGGGTCTAAGGAAGCCCACTTCTCTCCATTTTTGCCACCTTGCTGAGCTGTCAGGAGTGTTTGGCGCCAGAGTCAAGGCCCCTTCATTGTACCCCTGGAACTTAGAGTAGACAGCTCTCTATTTGGTCTCCTAAGTTGAGGTTGCCCGTCTCGGCTGAGGACCTTATCGGTTGGAGCTCTGCTATTATACTTTTACTGTGACAGGCCTGTGTGTGTGTACGCTCGCACATGCACAACGTGTACAGTGTTAGTAAGCCATATGAAGTGCATTTACAATCCAAGCTTGTTCTTTCTAGGACCTAGAGTATGTCATTCTAGCTGCTAAGGTGGCCCTTCTGGACCTGTGCTATTGATTCTCTCAGAACCATTTATGACTGGCACATACAGAACTACTAAGTGGCTTTTTTAAAGGTCATGCATGAAGAGTCATGTAATGAATTATTTTATAGTTAAGATCACAGACTTGGGAGCGACATAGACATGGGTTTGGCCTCATCTCAGTTGGGCCTCTTACTAGCTAGTTGATCTTGGGCGATTTACTTATATTCTCTATGTGTAATGTCTTCATTTACAATATTGGCATGAAACTTAGTACCTACTTCATAGTGTTGGGGTTCGGATTCAGTGAGATACATCTCGAACGTCTTATTATGATGTCATTCTTGTCAAAGTTAACTCTAATTAAGTGGGCCAAATGTATCTTTATGTTTTTCAGTCATGTAATGAATTATTTTATAGTTAAGATCACAGACTTGGGAGTGACATAGACATGGGTTTGGCCTCATCTCAGTTGGGCCTCTTACTAGCTAGTTGATCTTGGGCGATTTACTTATATTCTCTATGTGTAATGTCTTCATTTACAATATTGGCATGAAACTTAGTACCTACTTCATAGTGTTGGGGTTCGGATTCAGTGAGGTACATCTCGAACATCTTATTATGATGTCATTCTTGTCAATGTTAACTCTAAGTGGGCCAAATGTATCTTTATGTTTTTCCCCAATAACTTGTTAAATAAATACATTTTGAGCTCAGTGCAAAACTTTGGCTGTAACCCAGACCACATCTATAATAGGTCTTCTCAAATTTTGAATTTGAAGGATCAGAATAATTGGCATTTTTATTGCTCATCATTTGCAGGTGCCATAGTGAAGGGGACACAGGAAGTATAACTCCTGATATGGAACTGCTTTCTGAGAACTTTGTCACGGAACAGAGATATTTTTCCAAGTGTTACCCTGACCTCAGTGCTGTAAGAGCAAATTAAACAGGTGTAGCCTTGCCTCCGAGAGCAAACAGTTCTCTTCGCATGGTACTGCCAGAGGGAAAATTCAGCCAGAGGGATGTGTGAGTTGACATGGACACACTGACCGGATGGGAGAGGCTAGCCAGGATTGTCCCTCAGAACTATATCCTCAGATATAGAAAGGGAGAAGATAGGGGCTACTAGAACCTTTTAAATTAACATATATATATTTTATTTATATATGCACCAGAGTGCACAGATTTGAATAGTATCTCAATGAATTTTTTTTACGTGTGATTACACTGATGTTACCCCACCACCTAAATGAGATGAAGATACAGAACATTTATAGCATCCCAGACAGCTCCTTCATTCTCCCTTCTCATCAATAGCCTCTCCCCCTGGAAGTAATTGATAATTTTGTTTTCTATCAAGGTATGTCTGTTCTTGAAATTCACATAAGTGGAATAATGTGTGGTAGGCAGCCTGTAAGACGGCTTCCAATCACCTCTGACTCCTGATAATCATGCCTTTGTGTAATATCCTCCCCCTGAATGTGGACTGGACCCTGAAACCTGCTTCTGATGAATAGGATATGGCAGGATTGATGGGATAGCACTTCCAAGATTAGGTTACTCAAGGCTGTGACTTGCATTTAGCTTGCACTCTCTCTGGCTCTTCTTTGCTCTGATGAAGCCAGCTGCCATGTTGTGAGCTGCCCGCTGGGCAACAGCCAGTGAAGAACTGAGGGTCTCTGCCCAACAGCCCATATAAGTGAGCCTGGAAGCAGATATTCTCCCAGCTGAGGCTTGACATCACCATAGTCTGACTGAGAGCTTGATTAGAGTCTTGTGAGCAACCCTGAGCTGGCGGACTCAGCTAAGCTACACCTGGATTCCTGACCCACAGAGCTGAGACAATAAATGTCTGTTATTTTAAGCCGCTAGGTTTTGGCATAATCCATTACACAGCAATATATAACTGATATGTATAGTGTGTTCTTTTTTTTTCCACTTAACTTTATATCTGTGAAATCTATCCCTATTGACATATATAACATTATTATTATTATTATTTAACATTATTATTTTTTAAAATTTGCGTGTAGTATTACAATGTAGGAATACACCCACATTATTTATCCATGCTAGAATTGATGGACATCTGGTTGTTTCCATTTTTTGACTATATGAACATTCTTGTACATTTTTTTTTTTTGGTGGCTATGTACACTCATTTCTCTTGAGCATATACCCAAGACCAGAATAACTGGATCATAGAATAGACTTTAGTAGATATTACTGAACAACTTCCCAAAGTGGTTATACCAGTTACACTCCTTCCAGCAATATTTGGTTTGCATTTGTGCCACTTCTTTGCTGAGGCCTATGTAGTGGTATAATAGCTCATGTGGTTTTAAAGTTGATGACTGACAGATGTTGACCAGTTTTTATATGCTTAATGCCCATTTGGATATCCTCTTCAGTGAAATGCCTGTTCAAATATTTTGTCCATTTTATGTTAAATTGTATTTTTAAAATGGATTTGTAGGAGTTCTTCATATCCAGGATTTAAGTTCTTTGTCAGATATATTTATTTTAGAATATCTTCTAGTTCGTGGCATGCTTTGTTATTCTGTTAATGGTATGTTTTTTATAAAGGGATGCTCTTAATTTTAATGAAGTACAATTTGTCAATTTTTTTAAGGTTATAAAACCTTTGCCTGTTTCTGTGTCAGGAAGATATTAGCCTATGTTTTCTTTCACAAGTTTTACTGTTTTACCTTTCACCTTTAGGCCCATAATCCATCTGGAATTTCTTTTCTTTCTTTTTTTTTTTAATGTGCTGAGTAATGTAAGAAGGGGGTCAAATTCATTTCCTTTTCTCATATAGAACTCAAAGTTACCTAACACCATTTATGGAAAATATATCTTTGTTGCAAATCAGGTGTCTTTATTTGTGTATGTCTGTTTGTAAATTCTCTATTTGGTTCTCTTGGCCTCTTTTTCTATCCTTACACCATTGCCACATTGTCTTAATACTGTGGCTTTATAGTCCATCTTATTATTTGGTAATTTAAGTTTGTCAATGTTTTGTGTTTTCTTCTTGGCTCTTGGCCCTTTGCATTCCCAAATACATTTTAGAATCAACTTGCCAATTTCCACCAAAAAAGCCTGCTAGGATTTTTGGCTACGATTACCTTATATCAATTGGTCATTTGGGGGAAAATTGACGTTATTTGGTTTTCCTTAATTTCTTTCAGCAGTGTTCCACAGTTTTCTGGAACTGGAAATCTTGGAAATTTTCAAACAGATTTATTCCCAGGAATTTGATGCTTTTTGATGCTATTTTAAGTGGGAATTTAAAAAAATTTCTTTTTTTTTTTTTTTTTTTTTT
>NC_041233.1:60104352-60107629 GCF_002837175.3 Physeter macrocephalus
ATCGGCAGGCGGACTCTCAACCACTGCGCCACCAGGGAAGCCCCCTCTTAAAAAATTTCATTTTTTAATTGCTGGTTGCTAGTATTATCTTTAGATTCTTTCAGATTTTCGTTTCATACATTATATCAACTGTGAATAATGGGAGGGTGTTTTTTTTCTTTTATTTACATCCTCTAATTCACTTTCTTGTCTTATTGCACAAGTTATAACCTCTGCAAAGTGTTGAATAGAAACGGTGATAGCTGACATCTTTCTCTTATTTCTGAGTTTAACGGGAAAGCATTCAATATTTCATGATGAATCACTGTGTTTGCTGTAGGTAGTTATAGATACCTTTTATCAGATTAGGGATAAAAAAAAATCTCTTTTTCAAGTCTAACATTTGATGATTGTCTCTGAGTGTATGTAAAAAGTAAAAACTATAGAAGGGAGTAATAATGATGATAACGTGAGTAAGAATAAGAGAGACAAGAGAGAAGGACATGAAGAAGGATGCTACAAAGGAGAGTACAAGAATTTCTTGGATGCCTCCTATGTTCCAGACCCTGTGAGAACTGAGGGAAGTTATGATCAATAGGTCACATGGCTAATGAAGGCTAGAGGCTGGGTGAGAATCCAGGTCTTCTGGGAACCAGGAGGGACAGCAAACAAAAAGGAAGACCTGTAAGGAAGAGAACAGCTATTGCACAGTCTTCCTATGGGCCTGGGGCATTGTGTCTTTCCTGTGTCTCTCCATATCTGATTCTTTCTTTCTGTCTCTTTTTATCTCAGTCTTGATCTTAATCTTGGACTCCAACTTAATCTCATTCTCTTTCTAGTGGAGAATGGTGGTGTGTACCACCTTTTCTCCTCCCTCCAGATCATATGTGGCCCCTTGCTCTGGGCTACCTCTTATTTTAATTCAGATTTTGAGATGCCCATTACATAATGCCAGTTGACCTGGGTCACTCAGATCACAGTGGCTGGGGGATGAGATGAAGGGACATGGCTGGTGCCTCCTTGGTGTCTTAGTGTCAGCTCTCTGCAAATCATGGCCACTCAACAGTCAGTGGTACACACAAAGTAAGAGGGATGAGCAAGCTTCAGGCTGGAGTGAAGGCTGCAGCCACCCTCCTCACTCCAGACAAGTCCATCTTTTGTGGCTACAAGGCAAGCTCATCTCCTGGGGTCCGAGGTCTCTGTCACAGGCCAGACCTAGGGGTGTTTGCACACCATGCAGCTGCTGTGCTGCCTGAGCACTCTGCAGCTGGCTGGATTCTCCTGTGGGTTTTGCTTTCTCTTTTGCCGAGTCTATCCTATCCTGAGGCTATTGTTTGGTTTTCTAGTCCTGACTGAATTAGGATGGTCCCATTTAAGGTGAAAACAACATAAAACAACCACAAAAAAGCACTGAAGAAGAAACAGAATAAAGAAGGGTTTTTTTACTCTTTGAAAAACTAATGCAAACATGTTTGGCAGTGTTTTAATATATTCGAGACGCTCCTCTCCTGTTAGCCAACCTGTCACTGCTTGCCCAGGGACCTGGCATGTTTATTACACGGCAGGAAAGTTTGTTGAGCAAGAGGCTGAGGTTTGGGTTGAGAAGTTGCCTGCATAAGGGCTCCTGGTCCATCATCATTACTGAAACATAAAATAACACCGGTCCCCAGGGATGGCCACGATGGGTGAATGTGGTGGGAATGAGGCCATTGTCATCATCTTGTATGGTAAAGGCGCCCCCAGGGCTACGGCCAGTTTCCTAAGAGCAGCCAGTTGTCTCTGAGTGTGACCTTCTGGAGAAAGTGTGGATGACCCCGCACCATCCGCTCCCTGTTCCTGGAAACAAACCATTCAGTGTGTGCGTGTGTGCACGTGCGTGCTTAGTGAAGAGGACCGCTGAAATTACCGATGCTCCCACCACGGACATTTTCTACATTTTTCTCTCTTATGCAGCATTTTCAAGTAAGAGGGATGGTGCATGACCAGACATTTGTTTAGAGCAATAGGCCCTCTCACTTCCTAGGAACGTTCTAGGAGCAATAGAATTGATGTCAACGGTAGACACACACGTGCATGATCTTAAAATAGAAAATTGTGAAGATGCCAAAACTGAATCTCTCAACTGGGCATAGACCCCTTGAGAATAAATACTTTGAGAATAAGCAAGGAAGGACCTCAGCATTTCACGTCTTCCTACATTCTGCCCTTAGGTGGTAATGTGTGACTGTGGCATGAAGCTTTAGTAACGGCAAGCCTTGTCAGAGTGAGGTGACTCCCCTTATCTGTGGTTGACTGGTTGGGTGGACTAGACCTAGTGCACACGAATGACTTCCAGACACAGAGTTCAGAGCTGCCAAGGCAGCTAGTAAATGAGCTCATACGAGTAAAGCTCTTGCACGTACCTGGTGCATAGTAAGTACTCTGTCAGTGTTAGTGTGTGTGATTGTTATTGCTGGGCCTTGTCTACAGTGCTGCCTTCAGGTCTAGGCAACCAAGATAAATGAGAACATCATTTGCTGAGAGAGACCAGGATGGGGAAAGGGCACTGGACTCTTCTTGTAAAATAAACTCTTAAAATTATTAGATTTTGTTTAACCTGGGGAAGAGAAAACTTGGGGGATGGGAGCACTAAACATTTGAAGGGCTTCTATGCCGAGAAGGAGAAAATTGTTCTTTAGAGCCTTGGTGGGAAGAAGTTAGACTGGAGATGAGAAATTGCAAGGAGGCTGATTTTCTGGCACCATAAGGAGGAGCTTTGCCTGGGGGAAGAAGTGGTTAGCAGAGTCTTGGGGCTCCTATCGGGCAGCTGTGGAGGGGTGTGTGGAGGACTTTGGACGGTATCTTTCAATTTCCTTCTAAGGCAGAAATTAAATGAGATGAGAGCTGGGTTCTCTTGCTTGTGGAGAGGGAAGGGAAGGCTGCTGGGGTGGCCTGTTTGGGCCAACTACGGTTGGTGAGCACCTCACCCATCTTGAAAGAGAAAGGAAGGATCTACCATTTATTTAGTATTTACTGTGTATCAGGAGCATTGCCAGGTGCTTTCTTTGTCCTCCCTCCCTCCCTCCCTTCCTTTTCCAGATTATGTTCATTATAGGTTATTGTAAGATATTGAGTATAGTTCCCCGTGCTACACAGTAGGTCCTTATTATCTAACTGATATACAGTAGAGTGTATATGTTAATCCCAAACTCCCAATTTATCCTCCCCCGTCACTTTCCCCTTTGGTAATCATAAGTTTGTTTGCTATGTCTGTGAGTCAGTTTCTGTTTTGTACATAAGTTCATTTGTATCATATTTT
>NC_041233.1:60109821-60162038 GCF_002837175.3 Physeter macrocephalus
AGCACAGGCTCCGGACTCGCAGGCTCAGCGGCCATGGCTCACGGGCCCAGCCGCTCCGCGGCATGTGGGATCTTCCCGGACCGGGGCACGAACCCGCGTCCCCTGCATCGGCAGGCGGACTCTCAACCACTGCGCCACCAGGGAAGCCCCCCCTTAAAAAATTTCATTTTTTAATATCTGGTTGCTAGTATTATCTTTAGATTCTTTCAGATTTTCGTTTCATACATTATATCAACTGTGAATAATGGGAGGGTGTTTTTTTTCTTTTATTTACATCCTCTAATTCACTTTCTTGTCTTATTGCACAAGTTATAACCTCTGCAAAGTGTTGAATAGAAACGGTGATAGCTGACATCTTTCTCTTATTTCTGAGTTTAACGGGAAAGCATTCAATATTTCATGATGAATCACTGTGTTTGCTGTAGGTAGTTATAGATACCTTTTATCAGATTAGGGATAAAAAAAAATCTCTTTTTCAAGTCTAACATTTGATGATTGTCTCTGAGTGTATGTAAAAAGTAAAAACTATAGAAGGGAGTAATAATGATGATAACGTGAGTAAGAATAAGAGAGACAAGAGAGAAGGACATGAAGAAGGATGCTACAAAGGAGAGTACAAGAATTTCTTGGATGCCTCCTATGTTCCAGACCCTGTGAGAACTGAGGGAAGTTATGATCAATAGGTCACATGGCTAATGAAGGCTAGAGGCTGGGTGAGAATCCAGGTCTTCTGGGAACCAGGAGGGACAGCAAACAAAAAGGAAGACCTGTAAGGAAGAGAACAGCTATTGCACAGTCTTCCTATGGGCCTGGGGCATTGTGTCTTTCCTGTGTCTCTCCATATCTGATTCTTTCTTTCTGTCTCTTTTTATCTCAGTCTTGATCTTAATCTTGGACTCCAACTTAATCTCATTCTCTTTCTAGTGGAGAATGGTGGTGTGTACCACCTTTTCTCCTCCCTCCAGATCATATGTGGCCCCTTGCTCTGGGCTACCTCTTATTTTAATTCAGCTTTTGAGATGCCCATTACATAATGCCAGTTGACCTGGGTCACTCAGATCACAATGGCTGGGGGATGAGATGAAGGGACATGGCTGGTGCCTCCTTGGTGTCTTAGTGTCAGCTCTTTGCAAATCATGGCCACTCAACAGTCAGTGGTACACACAAAGTAAGAGGGATGAGCAAGCTTCAGGCTGGAGTGAAGGCTGCAGCCACCCTCCTCACTCCAGACAAGTCCATCTTTTGTGGCTACAAGGCAAGCTCATCTCCTGGGGTCCGAGGTCTCTGTCACAGGCCAGACCTAGGGGTGTTTGCACACCATGCAGCTGCTGTGCTGCCTGAGCACTCTGCAGCTGGCTGGATTCTCCTGTGGGTTTTGCTTTCTCTTTTGCCGAGTCTATCCTATCCTGAGGCTATTGTTTGGTTTTCTAGTCCTGACTGAATTAGGATGGTCCCATTTAAGGTGAAAACAACATAAAACAACCACAAAAAAGCACTGAAGAAGAAACAGAATAAAGAAGGGTTTTTTTACTCTTTGAAAAACTAATGCAAACATGTTTGGCAGTGTTTTAATATATTCGAGACGCCCCTCTCCTGTTAGCCTACCTGTCACTGCTTGCCCAGGGACCTGGCATGTTTATTACACGGCAGGAAAGTTTGTTGAGCAAGAGGCTTAGGTTTGGGTTGAGAAGTTGCCTGCATAAGGGCTCCTGGTCCATCATCATTACTGAAACATGAAATAACACCGGTCCCCAGGGATGGCCACGATGGGTGAATGTGGTGGGAATGAGGCCATTGTCATCATCTTGTATGGTAAAGGCGCCCCCAGGGCTACGGCCAGTTTCCTAAGAGCAGCCAGTTGTCTCTGAGTGTGACCTTCTGGAGAAAGTGTGGATGACCCCGCACCATCCGCTCCCTGTTCCTGGAAACAAACCATTCAGTGTGTGCGTGTGTGCACATGCGTGCTTAGTGAAGAGGACCGCTGAAATTACCGATGCTCCCACCACGGAGATTTTCTACATTTTTCTCTCTTATGCAGCATTTTCAAGTAAGAGGGATGGTGCATGACCAGACATTTGTTTAGAGCAATAGGCCCTCTCACTTCCTAGGAACGTTCTAGGAGCAATAGAATTGATGTCAACGGTAGACACACACGTGCATGATCTTAAAATAGAAAATTGTGAAGATGCCAAAACTGAATCTCTCAACTGGGCATAGACCCCTTGAGAATAAATACTTTGAGAATAAGCAAGGAAGGACCTCAGCATTTCACGTCTTCCTACATTCTGCCCTTAGGTGGTAATGTGTGACTGTGGCATGAAGCTTTAGTAACGGCAAGCCTTGTCAGAGTGAGGTGACTCCCCTTATCTGTGGTTGACTGGTTGGGTGGACTAGACCTAGTGCACACGAATGACTTCCAGACACAGAGTTCAGAGCTGCCAAGGCAGCTAGTAAATGAGCTCATACGAGTAAAGCTCTTGCACGTACCTGGTGCATAGTAAGTACTCTGTCAGTGTTAGTGTGTGTGATTGTTATTGCTGGGCCTTGTCTACAGTGCTGCCTTCAGGTCTAGGCAACCAAGATAAATGAGAACATCATTTGCTGAGAGAGACCAGGATGGGGAAAGGGCACTGGACTCTTCTTGTAAAATAAACTCTTAAAATTATTAGATTTGTTTAACCTGGGGAAGAGAAAACTTGGGGGATGGGAGCACTAAACATTTGAAGGGCTTCTATGCCGAGAAGGAGAAAATTGTTCTTTAGAGCCTTGGTGGGAAGAAGTTAGACTGGAGATGAGAAATTGCAAGGAGGCTGATTTTCTGGCACCATAAGGAGGAGCTTTGCCTGGGGGAAGAAGTGGTTAGCAGAGTCTTGGGGCTCCTATCGGGCAGCTGTGGAGGGGTGTGTGGAGGACTTTGGACGGTATCTTTCAATTTCCTTCTAAGGCAGAAATTAAATGAGATGAGAGCTGGGTTCTCTTGCTTGTGGAGAGGGAAGGGAAGGCTGCTGGGGTGGCCTGTTTGGGCCAACTACGGTTGGTGAGCACCTCACCCATCTTGAAAGAGAAAGGAAGGATCTACCATTTATTTAGTATTTACTGTGTATCAGGAGCATTGCCAGGTGCTTTCTTTGTCCTCCCTCCCTCCCTCCCTTCCTTTTCCAGATTATGTTCATTATAGGTTATTGTAAGATATTGGGTACAATTCCCTGTGCTATATGGTAAATGCTTGTCGCTTATCTATTTTATGCTTAGTAGTTTGTATCTGTTAATCCCATACCCCTGATTTGTCCCTCCTCCTGCTTCCTCTCCCCTTTGGTAACCATAGTTCGTTTTCTAGGTCTGTTTCTGTTTTGTATATACATCTATTTGTATTATTTTTTAGATTCCACTTATAAATGTTATAGTATTCGTCTGTCTTTGTCTTAGTTCACTAAGTATAACATTCTCTAGGTCCGTCCACATTGCTGCAAATGGCAATATTTCACTTTTTTATGGCTGAATAATATTCCATTGTGTTTGTTTGTGTACATATGTATATATATGTGTGTATATATATCACATCTTAATCTAGTCATCTGTTGATGGGCACTTGGGTTACTTTCATGTCTTGGCTATTGTAAATAGCACTGCTGTGAACATTGGGGTGCATGTATTTTTTTGAATTCGGTTTTTGTTTTTTCCAGATATATACCCAGGAGTGGAATTTCTGGATCATATGGTAGTTCTGATTTTAGTTTTTTGAGGAACATCCATACTGTTTCCCATAGTGGCTGCACTCATTTACGTTCCCATCAACAGTGTAGGAGGGTGCCCTTTTGCCAGGTGCGTTCTTTACATGACTAACTTGGGTCAGAACACCTTCAGGTGAGTGGTAGAGAAGGAAGCATACTCAGGCAGGTAGAGTGACTGGGCCCAGGCTCACATTTTCCTTTCCTAATCATCTCCTGGAACCCTGGGCTGTCAGTTGGATCCTTTCACACCAAGTCTACTTTTTCCTCATCTTAATAGATGACTTATGGGTAGAACAGTCCTGTTTCAAACCCTTCTGGAACTTTCTCTGGGGGCTGGGATGGCCCTCTAAGCAGAGGCTTTTGCATTGTCAGCTAGGACCTTCTTCCCTTTCCTGCGGAGTCCTTCCCAGGGCTCCCGAACGCAGAGTCCCATTTCTCCCCCTTCCCTTTGGGGAGAGTTCCAGAAAGCCTTCTGGAAAAGGGAAAATAGCCAACTTTCCTGGGAGATCCCCACCTTGGATGGATCCCCCATCTCTCGAGGGAGGAAGCCGGCTCACATGTGGATGTGACACATGCTGCACCCCGTGGGGTGTGAGGTGGATGGACCTAGAGTCTGTCACACAGAGTGAAGTAAGTCAGAAAGAGAAAAACAAATACCGTATGCTAACACATATATACGTAATCTTAAAAAAAAAAAAGGTTCTGAAGGACCTAGGGGCAGGACAGGAATAACAACACAGACGTAGAGAATGGACCTGGGGACACAGGGAGGGGGAAGGGTAAGCCGGGACGAAGTGAGAGAGTGGCATGGACATATATATACTACCAAATGTAAAACAGATAGCTAGTGGGAAGCAGCCGCATAGCACAAGGAGATCAGCTCGGTGCTTTGTGACCACCTAGAGGGGTGGGATGGGGAGGGTGGGAGGGAGACACGAGAGGGAAGAGATATGGGGATATATGTATATGTATAGCTGATTCACTTTGTTATACAGCAGAAACTAACACACCATTGTAAAGCAATTATACTCCAGTAAAGATGTTAAAAAAAAAAAAAGAACCACACACAAGTTAAAAAATAAATAAATAAAAATAAAATGAAATAAAATGGGAAACAGGAGTTGGGTCTTTGCAGCACAGGCATGGCGAGAGGCTCCTGAACCAGCGGGTGGATTTTCTGCAGCAAACCCCCTTTCTGGAGAGGCGGTTTCTTTTTACAGCCCAAGGAGACAGAAAGCTCACCTCGCCAGAGGATTCCTAGCGCCTGGATCCCTGTCCCTTCCCTGTATCTCTGGGGATCCCTCTGACTTCAGGGTGGGGCTGGTGAGGGAGCCCCAGTTCCCAGCCCTCCCACCGAACACCACCAAGCTTGCCTTTTTGCATCAATTTACTGTAGCTGTTTGAAACCAGACAGGGATGCGGTTACCAGGTTGAAGGGGCCGTGGCAGGAGGAGAAGGCCCTGGGGTCTCTGCTCCGTGGGAGGAGCCGTTAGGGTTGATTTTGTGTCAGGGCCTTGGATTGAGCTCTAGCTCTGTGTGGCTTTTAACCAATCACCAGCTTTCTCTGAGCCTAGTTTTCTCATGCATCATGCAGGGTTCAGTCCGAGACAAGGCCACATGGCTGGTCCTTGTCACGGCCCTCGCTTTACGTCTGGTTTACTCTCCCCTGATTCGCTTGGGAGCTGGGTTCTCTGTTCCCCAGCACATCAGCAAAGCTCTTGCCTCAGGGGCCTTTGCGCTGACCGTTCTGCTCTCTGGAATGCTCTGTCCCCAGCTAGCTACATGGGTCATTCTCTTGCCTCCTTCTGGTTTTTGCTTAAAAGTACTTCTCAGTGAGGCCTGTCCTTGCCACGCAGTCTAAAACTGTGCACCTCTCCCATTCACCTTCCTTCCATGCTCTAGTTTTCCTCCTGGTAACTGTCTTGCATATTATGTTTTACTAGTTTATCTTATGTATTGTCTCCCTCCTCATGAGAATGCAAGCTCCATGAAAACAGACGTGCCTGTTGTGTTTCCAGCCCCCGTGAAGTGCAGTGGAGGAGGCTGGTAGAGGTGGGGGTGCTTAGCGAGGCAAGGTGGTAGCAGCACTTTGCGATCGCCAGCTCGCTGCCCCCCGTTATCTCCTGGGCTGTGAAAAGAAATGGCCTCTCCAGGAAGCAGTTTATTTACTTGGAAAAAATTCTATTTGGTGCCTAATATATATTTGCTGAATGAATGAATCCGAGGGCAGGCCCTGGGGCTGTGTGGCCTGGACTCCTCCACGTAGCAGCTCTGTGAACTGGGGCCCGTTCCTTAGCCTCCCCGCCTTTGGTTTCCTTTCCCGTAAAAAGGAGCTAACGGTATAACTACCTTGTAGGGTTGTTGTTGTGAGGAGTCCATGCGAGTCTGAAGAATACCTGAATCTTGTGTGGGTTCAGCAGGCCAGCTGTTATTTTAGAAGTGCTTTCAGGTCTAATATTTTAATTCCAGGCATAGGGACCCCTCCTCCATGGAACTTGGGTCCAGCCCTCAAGAAAGGACGCCTATGGAGGCTGATACGGTGAATGCATCCTGCCCGCAGGCTGCCCTGGGAAGGAGGGTGAGGGCTCCTGGACAGGTTGCGCGAAGGAAACTTTATTTACAGCTTTATGGTTCTTTAGCCTGCTGCCTCCCGTACCCCTGAGCCCTTACGGAAACCTCTACATGCCTGGAAATGAGGTGCGGCTCTAAGCAGTATTCTTAAAATAGGAAGCACATTGCCCTTTGGGGTACCAGACTGTGTGCGTGGCCAGACTTAGTGTCCCTGCTTCCAGCCCACGAAGTCAATGTCAGTAGTATTCTCCCCTCCCTCTTCCACATGTCCTCTAAGAGGTGGCCCTGCCCCCCGTGGGACCCACCGGAGTTGAGGTGGGGTAGGTTTTGCTTCTCCTCTGGTGGGTTTCTTTGCTGACTTTTCGGCCTCTTTGGGATTGGCCGACACCCCTCTTGCCTGACCCTTTGCTCCTTATCGCCTGGGGTCAGTGAGGTCCTGCTGCCCTGGGGTAGGGGGAGGAAGTGTCAGGCAGAAGCAAGCTATGGTGGGAGGTGAATGCATGTGGGGTGAAAGGAGGCAAGAGCAAGCAGGGCAGTAGCACAGGACATCTCCAGAGGGACCCTGGGCTCTGAGTTCTCTTGTCGACCCACTTTGTCAGCTTCTCTGTAGCGAACGGAGTCAGGGAGGGGTCACCACTGTCTCTCTGGAAGGAAGGCTCTGAGCAAGGGTCTGGTTTCCCTGGAGGAGAGCAGGGGCTCTGTAGGCGTGCTCTCCAGGTCTCAGCTTCTTCAGGGGCCAAGAGTAGCAGTAGTGACTCCCTTGGGGCTGGGAGTGGGAGTGCAGGAGATGGTGAAAGAGCTGCGAACTGCTGCAGAGACTCAGACTGCGGAGACGCCAGCCTTATCCACCCGCTGCTCCAGGCTCCTGGGTAAATACAGTGATGAATACCCAATCGTCGTGAGCTCTAGAACACCCACACTCGTAAATTGCAGAGGTGAAAAGCTGGGGTCCCCACAGGGCCATCTGTACCCTGGTATAACAGCCTGGTAGGTTCAGGAACCTCGGGAAGGAGCCAGATGAATTGAAAATGCCACCCAGCTCTTCCTTCTCCCCTTTGTTTCCTTGCCTTGCTTCCTGCTTCCTTACCCCTGCCTAGTTATCCTGTTTTCATCCCTTTCTCCTCTCTCCTTGTGTTTAAACCTTTCACTGTACATGATGGAAAAGACCCAGCCTCCCAGGAGGAGCCCCATGTGGTCAGTGGTCTCTCTAAGAATCACAAACCAACCCCTGTCAGGTTCTCCATCCGTCCGAACATCCACGCATCTACTCATCCATCCACCCACCCATCCGTCCATTCATCCTTCCACTCTCCGTATAGCCACTCACCCATCCACGTGTCCATCCACCCACCCATCTGTCCATTCATCCATCCACTCTCCATATAGCCACTTACCCATCCACGTGTCCATCCACCTACCCATTCCTCCACGGTCTCTCCTCCCCAGCTGGACAGTAAGCTCCCTCAATCAGAACACGTGACTTAGCCTTTTCAAAAATCACCCAGTCAGTCTGGGCTGGGGAATGAGGCACTATCTGTGACACTTGGAAGGTCTCTGGGTCCCTTACCTCTTCCTGCTGCCTCCAGATAGGGACTGGCTGGGTGAATTGGGAAACCCCTTTCCCAATCCCAAATGCTCACCAGTGACTGAGCTTCCTTTACTGGTGAAGATCTTTATTACTTCGTATGAGACAACTCCAAGTTCAAATGTCTGGTAGAAGTCACACCAAACATAAGAACACATTAAGGGGTAAATGACTGACGTGAAGTTCTCCCCTGAGTGTGGCTAGGCACTGGGAGCGAGGGCCAGGAGAGGGCCCTGGGATGGAGTGAGTGGTTACCACACTGGAGTAGGACGTGGGAGGAGAAGCCTATCGGGATTCTGTGGGCCAGTGGTTTCAAACTGAGACGTAATAATTTGAACGTAAGAACTCTTTGGCTCACTGATAGCCCCTGATCCACTGTGTGTCTCGAGAGGGAGGTGGGGAGCTTAGGGCACAGGCTCTGAAGTCTGACTCTGGTGGGTCCAGTCTTAGCTGCCACTTCCTAGCTGTGTGCCCTCAGACAAGCTCTAAGCCTCAGCTTCTTTACCTGAAAAATGGGGATAATAATAGTACTGATCTCATAGGGTTGTTGTGAGGATTTGATGAAATAAGGCACGTGCTTCTTTTTGCACAGCGCCTGGTACATAACAGCTCAAAAATGTTAGCTGTCGTCATCATCATCTTCATCATCTGTAGTTTTGGAGAGGAATTTGGAGCAAAAGCAAGAGGGTTTGCATACCTGAACCGTCAGTCATAGCCTTGCCAGATTTAGCGAATAAAAGTACAAATCAATTTGTTGTTTATCTGAAATTCATATTTAACTCCTGTATTTTGTCTGGGAATCTTAACCAATTGAGCCCTTTAGAGGCAGGCTCTGGATCCCTTAGGACAGTCCCAGGAATGGTCAGAGAGGCCTTGGAAGAAGTGGGGGCCTATGGCGGCTGGGGCAGGAGGGGCAAAAGGGGAGCTGCCCAGGCAGAGGCTGTGTGTGTGTGTGTGTGTGTGTGTGTGTGTGTGTGTGTGTGTCAGGCAGAGGCTGTGTGTGTGTGTGTGTGTGTGTGTGTGTGTGTGTGTGTGTGTGTGTGTAGGGGGGGAGTTGGGGGAGGACTCAGCTGTCACAGAAGCTGCGTGCTTGGCGGATGCAGAGGGCGTTGTGAATCAGAGCGCGTAGACTCAGGCGCCTGCCAGCAGGCCGTGGGCAGGGAGAGTAGCAGCGCGTGTGGAGAGACCACGCCGCAGTTCCTAGTGGCAGGAACACAGCGGTGGGGATGGCTTCTGTTTTCTTCTTGAAAGAATCAGCCCGTGGTGCCTGGAGCTTTCCCACCCTAGGGTGTGTGCAGGGCCACCTCCTGTTCCTGCTCTTTTCTCCTCCTCTCTGTCCTCTTTCCTTCCTCTCTCCTTCCCTCTCCTCTCTTGTTCTCCGTCTCTCTTGAATTCCCCCCCGTTACCAGCCTTTTTGAGAGAGCTGGTGTGGGTGGGGTTCTGACGCATCCTTGGGTACCTGCTGTTCCACACCCACGGGCTTCTGCCCCTCCACGTGCTGACCCCCGCCACCTCCCCGGCAAGTCCGGCCCTTGGCAGCAGGGCCCTGGGTCCCCTGCAGCAAGGAAACGCACCAGGGCAGGGCAGGTGCTGAGTGACCCTTGGGAGATGAGCCCCTCCCCTCCAGGTAGGCGGGCGTGCCGGGAAAGCAAGGACGTATCATGCAGGGAGGCCGTGCGTTCTGAGCATAGCTGGGAGTGACCTGTTACCAGTTAACATTCTGTTGCTCTGCCCATTTAGGGGACTCAAGTTCTGGTTCCCCTTCTTCCTTCTTGCCTTGGCACACAAGGCCCTTCATGATTTGAACCCTTCATCTGTTTCTTGCTTCACCTTCCGTCACTCCTTTCCTCCCACCTGAGGCTCCAGGTAAATGGAACTGCTTGTGGTTCAGGAAAGCTCTACGTCCCTCACACCTCGAGCCCTTTGTACATTCTGTGTTTCTCCTGCCTTGGCAAAATCCACTCATCCTTCAAGATTCAGCTCAGATACCTCCTCCTCCGAGAAGCCCTCCTGATCAGCCAGCTCCTGGCCAACCTGGCTTTCAGCAACTCTTTCTCTGCTCACTTTGGTTCTGCTCACTTTGTTCTCTGTTACCTTATGAAATTGTGGCTGTTTGTTTGCATATCTGTCTCTTCATCCAGATTGGAAGTTCCTTGAATTATGTCTTCAACCATTCATGCCTCAGGGCCTTTGCACGTGCTGTTGGCTCTTCATGAACACTCCCATCTTTTCACTGTTCATGAGACTGGCCCCATATCGTTCTTCATATCTCGGCTTAAATGGCATCTCATCAGAGAGACCTGCCCTAACTCTCCTTTCCCCAAGATAATTATTTTATTATAACACCCTGTTGCCTCTCACAAGGGTTTATTACGACTTGGAATTTAATTTCTTTCTCTTTTGTCAGTCTTCCCCACTGGATAATAACACCTGTAAGGCAAGGGCCTTGGTAGCTGGTTCACCATTGTACCCGCGCTCCCCAGCCCAGTGCCATTTGTGGATGGGCAGCAGCGTGAGGCATGTGCAGTCAGTGAAGGCCTGGAGAAGAGGAATTCCAGGTCAGGGCTCCCTAGATGTGTTGAACAGAGAAGAAGGGATGTGGGGACTGATTCCTCTGCAAACTGTATCTTCCCACCTTGTCTGTGGCTGCATTAGTTAAATTTGGAGCAGATACCTCCACTGTGTGGCATCATCATGTTCTCTCCTTCCGCATGTTTTAGTTTTCAGGTAAGTTCTTTGGACTTCTTCAGTTTGGTTGCTGTCTAGCCAATGGAAAGGATCTTTGGAAAGTATGTAGGATGTTTGATGAGGAGTAGCTACAGTGCCTGGGTCAGCTCTGAGTTTTGGCACTTCGAGGAGGGGCTGGAGTATCTTTTATCCTTTGCCTGCAGGTGGGAGATTCCCTTATAAATATATCTACTCCCGGGGTGGCAGTACCCACAAGGGCCTGTTCTTGGTGATGGAGCCTTTCTCTGGACCCTGGGACTCCTTGGGGCAGGGCATGGGGTGTGGATTTGAGGATCCAGTCCTCGGTAGCCTGATTTCTGCTGCTTTGCTCCCCTGAGGAGGGCAGGCTCAGAAGTCCCATCCCCGGAGCCCCCACTAATAGTGAAGTCTGGCTACTTGGGTGCGGCCCGGGGAGATGATCTGCTCAGGGCCCCATGCTTTTTGGATGAGGAGGGAGATTCACGAAGAAGAAGTTCTTCGCCCAGATCACAGGGTTGAGGCAGGATTAGAACCCAGGTCTCGTGTTACCTTGTCTGAGGTGCTTTTCCCTCATCAGAGCTGGACAGATCCTCGTGTAACCCAGGATGTTAATTCAGAGCTGTGCGCGTCTGTGCAACAGGAAGCTTTATTTATTCTCACTGTAAAGGGATAAGCCTTTTCTTCTTTCGTGTCCCTCCTTAAGCCCCAGTTCATCATCCTGAGAACACTGAGCGGAGGCAAGGTCTTGGGTTCCAGGGTAGTGGGTGGGCAACAGGTGTTTCCCAGTGATCCGTGCTCCAGACAGGTACTGCTGAGCCCTGACTGTGCCTCTCAGGGCCAGGCAAGGTTGTGCTAAGGGTACCCCTCTGTTACCAATGACTCCATGGTTCCTTCACGAAAGAGAGCACCACATGTGTTCCGAGCACTTTGTTTTTCAGATACAGATCTTAAAAGGCTGTTTCTACGCAGTTAATCTTTTGAGGGGTCTGCTGGAAAACTCTTCTGCAGACTGCCTTGGTTCAGGTGTGTGACTGCAGCTGGCTTCGACCACTGTGTCCTTTAGGACAGTGTCCAGGGGGATGGGCTTGGCCAGCAGCCTGTGGGCAGCTTATCCTGCAGTGCTGTGCCCTCCTGACACGCGGTAAAGGATGGAGAAGGAAGGATTCCATGGTAACAAGGCTGGAGAGTCCTAGCTCCATTGTGTCATAGCAACCAAATGGAGGAATTCCATCCACAGTGACAGGGGGACCCCTGCACCTGTCAGACTGGGGCTGACCCACTGTATTAGCAGCCAGGCTATGATGGGAGTGGTAGTGGGTGGAGTGAAAACGGCCAGGGTAGGAGGGTTGGAAGAAGTTGTTTTGTGTGGGTTCGGAAAACTCAAAAAAATATTATTAAAAGAAACAGAAATAGAGAAGGCTCTGCGGAATCAGTACCAATAAAAGAGAAAAAAAGCAGGACTGGCTTTACATCACATCCTCTAGGAAGTGTTCCTGATTCATCTCCCACCCCACTTGGGCCATTTAGTTTTCCTCTTCCTTGTCTGGTCTGGAGCATTTGACCTTGGTTTTGGGACAACACTCACCCATGGTTTTCCTCCTCTCTCTTGTAACCTCTCTGTTCCTTTTGCTTACTTAAGACAGACATGGAGTAGATGCTACAGTAACGACAGTTGGCTGCTCTTTCCTTCACAGTGTATGTCTGCACTGCATGGCTTGTGATGTTTCCACGTGTGTCCATTTTTGCGAATTAAATGGTCTGTGGTGTGTGTTGAACTTCTGTTTTATACTTGACCTCCCACTTGGGACAAGTGTCTGACTTCTCACCGTGCGGTGTGGACACCTGAAGACATTTCTGAATTGATCGGGACTTGATTTAAGGGCAGGTGATTGGGTACTGGCTTTTGCGGCTGGTGTCTTTTAGCAACCTGGCAATCTTTCTGAGATGGGACCGTCTCAACATGGATCTGGAGAAGGAATTGAGCCTTCATCTGCCTTTCTCATCATCTGAGGAAGAGCGGGGGAGTAGAGGACATGGGAGGCCTTGGGGAGAAAGAAGAGAGGGAAAGATGAATGGCAGGGGGTAGGTCTGTGTCCATAGCAGCAGAGAAAAGAAACCTGGACATTGGCCTTCAGCCCCAGGTCTGGATTACAGGTGCTTCAGGGGTCAAGGGTAGCTTTTGAGGCAGTGTATCTCTGGCACACCATGGATGGAGTTTTGTGTGTATACACAATGAACTCCTGAAAGGTTGGCCCATGGCTAGACTTTTTTGTACCTTATGGCACCTGTAGAGGGATGGGCACCCATATTTGGATGACCCATTTTTTTAAAATTGTTTTTTGGATGCCCCATATTTGTTGAATGAGTCATCATTCATGTTCTTGTCAAGCTTACACTTTACCTGAGAAAATAGAACCTCTCTCCATGGATCAGGAAACCCCAGGGTCATTAATAGACTACACATTTTCAAGTGTAAAATAAAGATTTGCTGACCACTGAGTAAATATTTGGGACATGTGGAGGCAGGGACTAGGAAAGTTAAAAACAATCATGATGACCAAGTCTGGTGATGTAGGCTGTAAAGAAAAGCACAACTGTATTCTAGGGGCCTTCAAACTGTAGGTGAATCAGAATCATCTTGAAATCTGTTTAAATATGTAGCTCCCCACCTCCACCCTAAAGATTCTGACTCTGTCCTGGAAATCTGCATTTTAAACAAGCTACCAGGGTGGTTTAGATGGAGATCACCTGGGGACCACCCACTTAGAAACACTGGTCTACCCCAGGGGTATTCCTCATGCAATGAACCCTCTCTGAGCCACCTAGGTTTCAAGGCTTGCTATTCTTAGGGGATTCACAAATAGTTTTAACAACCATAAGATAGTCTCTGTGGGGCTGGCAGATCCAGGACCCTTGCCTTTTTCCATCAGAAGAGAAAACACCAATTCATTCCAGCCTTATCCTTAACTCATGAAGCCAGGAAGCAAAGGCAGGTCGGCTGAGCTCCAGCGCACAGGTGGGAAGTGACTGTGCCCTCGCTGAGTGTGTGAGGTTTACACACAGGCAGTGAGGGTGAGCTTCTGTCATTTCAGCAGGCCACACCATGAGCTGTGAAATGCAAGAGAGGGTGGAAAATTTTGAGAAGGGCTTGCCATTTTGGGGGGCATCTCTAAAGATAGGAAAGCAAAGTCATTTTAAGCCAACATACTTCCCAGAAAGTTCAGAAAAACCGAACTTATGTACTGCACTTTGGTTCATTCTGACTTTTCCTGCTACAGTTGGCTGTTGGGAGAGTGCTGATGATTATGGTAACAGACCTGACAGTAATAACCAAGAGCTGACGTTTAGTAAGTGCTCATGCTGTATATTCCCAGCGCTTAGCACGGAATGTTCACAATCTTATTGAATCTTCACACTGACCCCCTGAGGCTTGTGTATCATTGTTCTCCATTTAACAACAGGGGAAACTGAGCCTTTAAGAATAACTAAATGGATGCATCTGAGATTTGATGCCTTATGCACAGAGGAGACTCTTTTAGTCACCTTTCTTCTCTCTTCTCTCTTTTTCTTTTCTTCCAGGTGCCAAAATATGCATTCCTCTCTCATCCGATTTATCATATATGGCTTCTAGTTTTGATAGTTTATTATAGGACCTGGAGAGTAGAAATGGAATAGAATAAATGGATTTTTAAGCATCCATTTGAAACCAAACCTCTTTCAGTAAGACCCACAGTATAAGTAGGATGAGCAGAGTTTCTGTGCCAGGCACAAGATAGCCAAAGTGACTACAAAGCGACAGAGCCTTAGTTACCTGTGTGTTTGTTCTCAAAGCCCCTCTCCTGTGTTTGTGACAGATGTCTTCTGCTTGATAGATTCCTTTTACCGTCAGATTCAAGAATTCTTTTCTCCCCTTCCTCTTGGTGGGCAAATGGATATGCTTATCAGCCTAAAAGTCCAAATTTGAAGGGTGAGATGTAGATCAGAAACTACCCTTCTCTGAGGCAGATGCCCCAAGTGGGTAGGTACTCCGATTGAGGAGGCAGTGTGGCATTAGGGAAGGAGCTTCAGAGGAAGGCGTCCTGCCTCTCAGCTTACCTTTGGCTAGTGACTTAATGTCTCTGTTGCTGTGCCCTCATTTCTGGAACATGGATTTTATCATAGCACATGCATTAGGTGCTGTGCTGCGTCGTGAAGATCTACCCTTTCAGGATGAGCCTTCGTCCCCGCAGCTGCTGGGAGTGTTGGCGGCTGAGTCCTTCCTAGGAATTGCCCTCAGCCTGCCTAAGAGAGCTGCCTAGCTCAAGGTCATGCCCACTCCCTGGAGGCAGCCTGTGTCCATGTCAAAGGTGTAATGGCCTGGCCATCTTGATGTAAGGCCGGATAGTTCCAGAGCTCCCATGGATGGGCTGAGGCCTCTGTTGTGGCTGCATCGTCCTGCCTTCATGGAGAGGGAGACTTCATTTCCCTCTGCCTGGTCCTACAGGCTTCACCTCCCCACGGGATGTTTATCTTGAGCCTCCCCCCTACTCCCCCACAAAAATCCTCCTGCATGCAAATCTCAGTTTTCAGAGACCTAGGTTCTGCACCTAAGACACCTCTGTCTTGTGATAGTTAAATGAGGTCATTGATATAAGTGCCTAGTGTAATGCTTGAAAAACAGTAGGTCCTCTGTAAATGTAGTTTTTATTTTATTAGCTTTAAAATTTTATAAAATACATAGCTATAAAAGTTCCAGGAACTTTTCTGTATTTTGGGAAAATACTGACTATGCAGTCATCATCAGAGCTCAATAAATTTCAGTGAAAGTCGGAATGCTTTGGAGCTATGAAGGAAGCCCTCCTGGTGAGTCACGTCAAACTTCGTTATAAGAAGTGGCCTGGGACATTCAGATTAGCTTTGTTTAATGGAATTTTATCATTGTGGTTCTTTTCAGAGTTTTACTAGAAATCATATGCTCTCTGCAGGACCTTCCCAAAGATGTTTTCACTTTTAGGAAGAGCTTGAACAAATTCAATCTTTTAGTGAGGAATTAACGAGGGAAAGAAGTGTTGTAGACCCAGTAGACGGAAGAGGGAAGGCATTATCATTCACACTTGCCCTTTCAGTCTTCCAAATGTGTGCGTGTGTGCACGCACGTGTGTGTGGCCCTCAGAGTGTATTTGTGGTTTCTTATTTGCTGGAGCGTTAGGGAGCTTAGGTGATGGTTACCAGTGGGCATGGTTGTGTTACTAACGGGAAGAGGGTCTAGTACACCATTAAAAAAAATTGAGATATAATTGACGTATAACGTTACACTGACCCTTGAACAATGAGGGTTTGAACTTCCCTGGGTCCACTTATCTGCAGATACTGTTCAGTACTACAGTACTACACAGTCTGCGATTGGTTGAATCCGAGGATGAAGAGGAACCATTGACAGAGAGGACTGAACCCAGATGAACCCCCTTATTGTTCAAAGGTCAACTGTGTATTAGTTTCGGGTGTACAACATAATGATTTGATATTTGTATATATTGTGAAATGATCACCACAATAAATGTAGTTAATACCCATCACTATACATAGTGATATGTATTTAGGACATGTCGCCCTCAGCTTTCTTCTATACATGTATGATCATATGCATACAGAGTTATAGTGATCTATGTGTGTGCACGTGCATGTATATATGTGTGTGTGTGTATATATATATATATAGAATAAGATCCTATCGTACATTCTACTGTGTACTGCCTTTGTTCACTTCTAATTGAATATCTTTGCAGATCCTTACATACAAATCTACGTCATTTTTTTAAAAAATAAATTTATTTTTGGCTGCGTTGGGTCTTCGTTGCTGCGCATGGGCTTCCTCTAGTTGCGGTGAGTGGGGGCTACTCTTCATTGCAGCGCACAGGCTTCTCATTGTGGTGGCTTCTCTTGTTGCAGAGCACAGGCTCTAGGCACATGGGCTTCAGTAGTTGTGGCGTGTAGGCTCAGTAGTTGTGGCTCGCGGGTTTAGTTGCTCCGTGGCATGTGGGATCTTCCTGGATCAGGGCTTGAACCCGTGACCCCTGTATTGGCAGGCGGATTCTTAACCACTGCGCCACCAGGGAAGTCCTATTTCATTTTTTTTTGTTTGTGCATAATACTCCATTGAATGGCTGCACTAAAATTTATTTAAGAAGATATCCATTAGTGGATATCCATGTTTTCAGATTTTAAATATAGTAAAGAGAGCTTCAGTGACTATCCTTGTTCAAACACCCGTTATACCATTTAAACATATGACCCTAGACTCACACGGGTTTGAATGCACAATAGGGGCTGAGCCATCAGTTGCTGAATTGAATTGATGGCTAGGTGCAGCTTGATGAGAGATTACAGAAGCATCCCCCTCCTTAGCACACAACCAAGCACTGATTTCTCAGGAGAGATTGACTATCATATATAGATTTGGACAAGGAAAGAGTCTGGTGCACTGATGTCCTTCTTGGTAAAAGTTTGTTTTGGCCAGATTGCCTAGGTCTTGTTGGCCATTTGTTTTTATGTCACAGAGAACTTTTCCTGGTGGTGGGCTTTGCCTATGTGCCGATTCCGGGATAAGCCGTATTTTCTTCCTTCATAGTTTTAGGATATGGGCTTTGATCCGAACAGGTTTGCAGTTGATCACGGGGCTGCTACCCAAGCCAGTTAAAATGTTCACAGGTGTTTCAGGCTTTACACAACAAGGGGGCTATTTAAAGAGAACAGGTGCATCGCCGGGTGCTAAGCCGCCAACATGTAAATAAGCATCAAAAAGGATCCTCTGTCAATAGTTAATTTTAAAATGCATCCAGGACACTCTCTGTGACATAGTAGTTGATCTATAGCCCCATTAGTGCATCTAAGTGAAGGGTCTAGTTAAATGAGGCCATTCAGCATATTCATGATCCTGCCTGTAGTTTAATTCCATCAACCACAATTAAAGCCCAGTACACCCAATGCTGCCTGCTGCCTGCCTCCATTGTGCTTTAATGGAGGGCAACTTTTAAAGGGTTTTGTGCACTGTTACCTCGAGTTCGGGGGAGGAGGTTTTCATGAGGACCATTAACTGGAGCATCCCATGACCGTGCAAGTCCATTACGTAGCACTTTTGTTTTCTCAAGGCACTTCCTCCTTTCCTTTGCACAACACTCTTGTGGAGCAGGGCAGGCATTAGTAGCCCCATTTTAAAGAGGAAAATCTGAGGGTCAGAGTTTCCTGGCTTATGCAAAGTCGTACTGGACCAGTGATCAGACTGGGATCTAAGACCTAGGTTTCCTGCTTTGTAGGAAATTTCCTTTTAGTCTCTTTCTACAAATAACAACCCACAGGGCGTCTCAAAGTTGTGTCCACACAGCCTATGTGTGCTTCCATACATCACTCTGAGCACAAAACAAATTCCGTTTGTGCAAATTCCTGGGTGATAATTTTTAGGGTTTTGTTTTGCTTTTGATAGTCAACAGGCCTTTCACTGTCACTCCCGTGGTTCAGCCTATTGTTTGTCATTCTGTTTAGCACAGGTGCACATACACACACCTGTGTATCAGCTCTCACAAATTAAATACAAGCCTTTTAGGAAGAAAGAGGAGTGATTTCCCTATAAGGGAATCTAATTAGACTCCTCATCGAACAAATGCCTATTGAATGCTTACCCTGTGTGACTCTGGACTGGACAAAGGGAAGGATACCAAGCTGTGCAAAGAACTGTCCCTGCCCTGGGGAACCTGCAGTCTAGTTGAGGCGATGAGAAGACAGCGAAATAACACAGGGAAGCATCGAATCGGTTATCCATGATGAGCCATGAAAGCTTTCCCTTTAGTATGATTTTGGAGAAGCCTGGGTCACTGTGGGATGGAGGGGTCAAGGAAGCAGCATGGGTCCCTGTATTCTCACAACAGAAGGGTCTAGAGGCTAGGTAGCCCTTGGATGAAGGGAATGGGAAAAGGAAGGGTATTCTAGGACCCTATGAACTCCAAGCGTTTGAGGTTCAGTCAGGAAACGTCGGGTCATTGTAAGCAGATGTGATCCATCTTGCTCCGTAGAATCAGTTTGCTTCTTGAGTGCCTGAATCACTGGCTCCTGGGACCTCTTTGCATAGAAGAGGCCCAAGGGTATAGGTATAAAAGGATAAAAGCCTGGGCCACCAACTTCTCACAGACTGAATACTTTGGGCTTTAGCTTTAGTCTCTGATTGCCTGGTCATCATCACTGTGTCATCACCATCATTATTATCACCACTGGACGTGTGTGCAGAGCTCCTGAAGGAAGGTCATGGTGGTGTATAGGGAAATATTTTACTCAGGAGCCTGCTCAAGGCTGTAGAACCAATCCTGAATATGGATCAGTATTCTACCAAGTATATATCAAATAGCAAACAGGTACAATCTCAGAGAGGAGAGAGTTAACTGAGCTAGGATGTCTAGTACTGTTTCAAAGATGAGATGGGACCTGACTGACCCTTGAAGAGAAGCTAGTATTGAGATCTCTAGATGAGTGAATGGAAGATGAGTGGGTCAAGAGAACTGCCTGTTCAGATTCGAAGAAACAGGAATGTGATAGTCTGGGATAAAGTGGACCGGTTTTTCTGGAAGGCAGGGTGCTTGTGGATATCAGGTAGGAGGAGGAGAAGAGGTCTTTAATATGGGAGTCTTTCACATCAGTTTAAAGGTTTTAAGAATTTGAGTACAAAGTATTAAAAAGTTATAATCAGGAAAAATAGATAACAAAGATAATCAGGAAATTTTTGATTGTCAGAAAATAATAAGAGCTAATAGATTTAAAAAATACACATGATTTTAAAGAATGGATGATTTACTGTTACTCATTAGGGTAATTGCTTCTGGATGCAAAGTGAGCTTTATTCTAGAAGTAATATATTCTGAGATACTTATGAATTATTTTCTCACCCAGTTCTAAATAGAAGTGTATTAGATACCCATTCAAGAGGCTGTTGAAAAGTTGCAAACATAACATGCCACAGAACAGAACAAAGTCAAAGCACTGCTTCAGATGCATTAGTGGTTGGGCAGATGTTGAGCTGTGATTTCGTGGTGGGATGGTTTGCCCTGAGCCATCTTCATTCTATCCCTTGATCACTTTGTGAAGGTAAATGGGATGGCCTGAGATAGGCATTCACTGTACTGGTCGGGAAGCTTTGGGTGCAAGTGACAGAAAGTAAACTCAAATTAGTTTAAGCCAAAACATTTAACCAAACAAAAAATTTAACTAAACCTTAACTAAGGGGTCCTGCGTAGATATGGCCTTCAGTTGTGGCTGGATCTAGAGGCTCAGTGTGTTTGAGTCTGTCTTTTTCTCTCTCCACTTCCAAGTCTGCTTTCCTCATTGTCAGCTTCGTTTTCCAGGAGGCACTCTCCATGTGGTGGTAAAGATGGAAGTTTAGAACTTGCATTGACTAAAGGAGAGTCAGTCTCTTTTCTCCTCCCCCTCTTTGTCCTCTTCTCCTTTCTTATTTTTGTTTATGAAAAAGTTGCCCCTGCTTGGTTCATGTGTCCACCCCACTTCTGGACCAAGTTATCGGTCAGCTTGAGGATTCAGAGTCTCTGATGGACAGCCTTATCAGAATAAAATGGAGTGAAAGGAACAGTTTCCAAAAGGGAGGGGTGTTGGCCAGACCAGACACACACACACAGACACACACACACACACACAGAGATGGGGGAGAGAGGGAGAGAGAGGGAGAGGTTCAGATCAAGGTGATACCAGCTAATGCTGGCTGTCTTGAGGTGTAGGACTCTGTGGTCCTGTGGCCTTAGGAGCTCTCTGTTCCACACTATCAGCCCCATACCTAGAATAACAGCAGGGACTTCGTCTTAGCCTGGACTGCAGCAAAGGATGTGGCTATCAGAGACAAGGACCTATTGGATCTCACAGCCAACCACGACTCAAGCTCTTTAAGGCTGGAGAAAGTGATTTAACTCTTTGACTTTCCATCCCAATTTCCAGAAAAAGTTATTCATCCTGATAGAAAGCAACAGTTGCTTAGCCTTTGGAGGATGAAGATGTTGAAGTTCCTGTCTTAGAATTTACCAGAATTTAATCCACAGAGAGTTTTCATCTTGCGTTGCCATGTGTGAATAAGGTGGGAGACGAGTTAATAGGTCATTTGCCCTTGAATCCCTGGCTTTTGTTCTACTGTGCCATGTTCATATTTGCTGAGTTCCACCTCCCTTGAAAACAACCTGGGCTTGGAGAGCATACACGTAACAGTGTTTAGGATTTACCTGCAAAGGTCTTTTGAAAAGCTCGCAGTGAATGAATGAAAGGATGCTGTCTTTTACATCCTTCCAAATCCCTGGTTAGGAGGAGGCAGGTAAGGGGTAGGAGATGGATATGATTTTCTCCGTTTGGTACCTGTAAGAAAGTAAGACATAGCAAGGGTTAAGAGATTTGCAAGGGAATATCAGTGTCAAAACGTAAAGACAGAAAATGGCGCTCTTAATTTGAAATCAGTTTTCCTAACAACTGTCTTTGTCTTTTCTGATTCCTATATGCTATTTCCTTTCAAAAGAGTAACGTCTTAAACATTCCACTTTCACTGGAGAGTCCATTCAGATCCATTGGTGAGCCCAAAGGATAATAGCCAAGAAATCATTTAATGAGATCTAGACCATTTTACAAGGCGTGCTGAGTTTCCATTTATTGTAGCACTGCATTCAGTGTGCACTTTTCTTTTAAAATACAGTAAAAAAAAAAGTTTGTTTTCTATAGCTTTTCCACTGATTGCTAATCCTAAATATAGTATGGTATGAAGGGAGTAGGTGTCTGATTCAGAAGTTCAGAGAAGAGTAGATGTTATTGACAAGAGGCTTCTAAGTATCAAGGTATCAAGTGCTGAGGTAATTGGTTTTGTGGATTTTTTTTTGGTATTGGGTATAAAAAAGATCCTTCCAGATCTTAGAACATCAGTAGTACTTTATTTCATTTCTGCTGCTGCTGTTGATTATTATGTTGTCACTTCATGAGTCTACACCAGGAGTTGGCAAACTTTTTCTGTAAAAAGGCAGAGAGTAAAGATTTTTGGTTTTGGAGGCTATAGGGTGAACTACTTGACTTTGCTGTTGTAGTGTGAAAGCCGCCATATACAATATTTACATGAATGGGTGAGCCTTTGCTCCAATAAAACTTTATTTACAAAAACAGATGAAGGGTCAGATTTGGCCCCTGGACCTTTGTTTGCAGATACTTCATGTACACAGTCTTCTGGAGTCTATGTGGACTCCTCTGCCTGGGCAGAGTGGAAACACACTGTGTTTTCACAATGTTTCTGCAGCCTCCATCATGCTCTCTTCCCTTTTCCTGCAGAGCTCTGTTACAGGATTTAGTTTTAAGTGGTGTTTCCATGAACACCACTTTTCCACTGTCTGCATTTCCATCTTAAGAGCAGTGGACCTTGGACTGGACTTGGGGGCCTGATTTTAGCTCTACAGAAGCAAAGTCTTCCTGTTCTATTGCTGCCACATGCTGGTACATGCTGGTACATGGTCTAGTAAAATGACACCAGACAAATGTTGATGGAGTCCCAAGTGACCCTAAGCAAACTACTTAACCTTAATGAGTCTATGCTCAACTGGAAGAACATCCACCTTGCTCACCCTGCCAGGCTGTTGTGAGGATTACCATTCATCCAGTTTCTCTTTACTGAGCCCCTACTTCTCGCAGTATCTTTTGCTTGGCATTGGGGATGTACTGGTAAACAAAATGCTTACCAAGCTTACCTTCAAGTGATCCAGTTCATTAATGTTAAAGGAGAGAAAACTTCATGTTGATTGATTTTACACGAGTTTAGATTTTCCTGACCTTTTAAAACAAAGGTCATCCCAAAGATCAAGGGAAATTTTGGTTTCTTTATTTAGAAGCTGAACTCTCAAGAAAGCCAATGGAATAGTAGCTTAGATTAAATGATACGGGTTGGGGGCCAGGGCAGGCAGAGTGTGAAAACAAACTGTTTAAGGGTAGCCTGATGGAGCTACTTTCTACCAAAGCTCACTTCTGAAAGAAGTTAAAGAGATTTTCAACTCCGTCTGGGCTCTGAATCTATACCATTAAAGTCAGCTAGTTGAGGGTAAAAATAAGAGTGTAGGAGGATTCATTTTGAAACGTTGTCAGCAACCAGCCGGACAAAATAGCAGCCACTGTGATTACTAGGAAATTTGTTGGAGGGTGTAGGGGTATATCAGATAATCTAATCTACCACCTATTTCAGTGGGGTTTGGGTGGTTGGATAAGCATTTCAGTTTAGATAGAAATAGCACCAACAGGAAGGAAAATAACATGGTTATTTTCAACTCTGGGTCCTTTTGGCTATTGTGAATTTGTTGTTGATCAGATCTGATAGCCTGTCCCAGTTCACTTTCATTATACTTCCTGAGAAATAACTTTGTGCCCTGCATGGGGTTGGAAGCTAGAGGCAGGGTGGAGATGGTGGTGCGGATACTAAAGCAGAGGCGGACCCAGTTCCAGCCTTCTGAGGATCGGCTTTCTGGAGAGTGTGTATGAAAAAGCTTTGTACAGTGTTATGGACCCACTTCTCCATAGAGCAGCAAGACAGTAAGTATGTCCTATGAGTGCAGATCCTAGTATGGTGCCTGGCAAACAACAAGTGTGCAAATCATCGTGGAAGGAATCACCTTCACCACCGTTTGTTCAGGGTTCCAGCTGTACCAACTCATTTGGAGACCCACAAATGCAGCACGTGCCTTTATAGATGCTGCACTGTGTGCTCGGAATTTCCCTTTGCTCCTACTTTGCCTTCCTACCTCTTTCTTCTTCTTCAAGACTATACACATATGTTCCTTCTCCCTGAGGGTTTGTTTCCTTTTCCTCTTTCCCTCCTCCTCACCACAAGCCTGGTTGAGATGCTCCGCTTTCTCCCTCTCCCTCCCCAACTACTCATGCCTTTATAACAGCCCACGACTCACTGGATTGTGGTTGTTTGTATCTTACAATGGAGACCAGTTGCCGGTAATTGAAAAATTTGCCTGGCATTTGGGGGAATCACAAAAAATAACGTACATACATATTTTGAATATATTATTTGAACAGAAAACTGAGAGATGTATGTTCATTGACCCATTTTTTTGATATAGGTAGGCTCTGTCTTTTCTTTCCATATTCTGCTGATGAGAGCTCTAGATCATCTTTCTCTTTAAAATAATACCTGTAATACATTATTTATAATTTCCAGTTTCTGATTTTTGTTTCTCATGAAGTAAGAAGACATTGGGAAAGCCCTTCAAAGACTGTAGCTTCTTCCTCACACCCAGTATTTTATTCTTTTCCTGCTCACACATAATTAAACTGTATTTTTTTTTTTAGTGATTCACGGTTATCAAGTCTTGCAAAACATTCAGGTAAGTATTTATGGAAACATGGATTTTTTGGTACTATTTTCTGTTTTACATACTATTTAAATAATATACTTATAATAACAAGTATGACAACTATACATAGGATGGAGAACAAAACACAATTAGCTCTTGCGAGCATATACCTCGGCTGGTGGGAGAAGCAATGCTTGGGTGGGATAACATGTGACTCCATTGGTAGGAGTTGCATGAGGTGGACAGCAGAAGCAATGGAGAACATCAGTTAATCCAGCAGGTTGGTTAAGCAAAACTCTGTTTAGGGAGCGTATACTTGTTTGAGCTGGTCCAGTGTCTAGTCGAGCAGGTGTTGAATAATTTGTTAAATGGATGCATGAATAATCCAGTAAGTGAAGGAGAGAACTGAACTTTTGGGAATATGACTTTTTCAGGACCACTGGTATTTGAACTCATAATTGGCCATCTCCTCTATCTGTAGGGGTGCTGGGCCCAAATCAAAAGGCTGGAACTTTCCCCACCATCTGCAAAATAAGACCATGAAGGCAGATCTCCCTCCAATGAACAGGCACAGATTTCTGGATGAGCCTGCCAGCTGGCTCCCCAAACCCCTGCCCTACCTTCTGACACAGCTGCTGTCTTGCTCATGAGTGAAGTATAAAGTGTCTCCTTCGCTCCCTGGAGACCCTCCCTGCCATTACTTCTTGCTTCAGCTTCTTCTGCTTTCGCTCTGACACTTGTGAAATGTTCAGGGACTAGAGTTTCTAGAGAGATAGACCACTGAAGGATGCCACTTGTATTAAAATTCTGTACGTGTAAATCCCTTTAACGATTCTGGTTCCACTGCAGCATATGGTATGTCAGCTGGCGAAGAGTGTAGCATATACATCAGGGCCCCATTTCTGGGGTAGTCCCATTTCCCTACAGATAATTTTACCTTACCTGTGTGGGGACATTGACAAGAAACTGGCACACATACATACGTATGTGCATTTTATTTTTATATATATGTATGTGTATATATATATATATATATATATATATATCTACTATATATCTCTTATATAAAATGATTATTTTCCCTGAACATGAGACAGATTAGTGTGGGCACATGGAAAATTGCTGTGGATGTAGGGTCAGCTATTGTAAATGAGGAATTATGGAGAGAGACACTAAAGCGGGGTGTGTGTGTGTGTGTGTGTGTGTGTGTATGTGTGCAACGGTGAAAGTAATGAGTTAATAGAAGGAAGATCTGTCTGAGCCATTGCATAAGGACAGGCCGCTCAGGGGCTTATCCACAAAAAGGAATAGCGTGAGGTTGGATCTAAGAAGCAGAAAAATTGCATGATGTAGTGGCTAAGAGCATATATCCTAGTTTTAGATAGCTCTGGGTTCAAGTCCTGGCCCTGGTACTTACTCGCTGTGGGTTTAGGCAATCTACCTTATTGCTTCCTGTTTTAGAGTTTAAGAAAAGAATAATGGGACTGCCTCACTTAGCTGGTGGGATGGTTAGATTTTTGTTTGGAAAGTAATTCATACAGTGCCTGCCACATGGTAAAACACTTAAAAATGTGATATTCTTATAAATATTAATTGTATGTGGGGACAGCACAATTACATTCTGCTATAGGGGTGTTTCTTTGGGCTGTTTGGGATCAGAAGACCTTCACTGAACCAGACTCTCTCTGATTAACACAGGGCGGTACAAAGTGTAGTGCTGGGTACTTTGGGGGTGGAAGGATCAAAGAAGTAGATTTCAAGATTGCCACGATGAAGATTTGTATTATAATAGGAGAGAGGGGCCTAATAGTCACAGAGGAGGACAGTCACATTAAAAAAAATGTATAAATGAGTGTCACTGATAAGCTCCCATCCCGAGCAGGGGTTGAGATGCCTCGGCCAGTTTGTTTCCTCTGCTTTTTTTTTTTTTTTTTTTTTTTGTGGTATGCGGGCCTTCCTCGGTTGTGGGCTCTCCCGGTGCGGAGCACAGGCTCCGGACGCGCAGGCTCAGCGGCCACGGCTCATGGGCCCAGCCGCTCCGCGGCATGTGGGATCCTCCCGTACCGGGGCGCGAACCCGGTTCCCCTGCATCGGCAGGCGGACGCGCAACCACTGCGCCACCAGGGAAGCCCTTCCTCTGCTTTTAATCATTGAGATTCTTAACACTCCGGGGCTGAGAGCTGGTGAGGATGTTTCTGCTTCATGTCTGTTTCAGAGACCAGAACAGAATGCCTGTTGCTTCCCCTCCCCCAGCCCAGCCCAATCCAAACCTGTTCTGCTTTATCCCTTATACTAGGAAGGATTCGCCTATGACAGTCTTGAGGCCTAATGTCAGATACACTCGGGAGGCTGTTCTTTTATTGCTGAGAAGGTTGAGACTTTCCACGTGAGAGGGGTTGAGATGAATGAGTTTCCATTGTATTTATAGAAACTCAGTGTAATATCTCCCAAGGTATAAATAGAACAATGGAGTGTTGACAAAAGGGCTGGTTTTTCTGTAACTGTGGAAACCCTGCAATTTTTCCTGGAACTATACTCATTGTTTATCTGCATCTAAATTTTAATAAACAGGGCTCTTGCTGCTTATTCATGAATTTTCAAATGGAAATATATTTCCCATTATCCCCTTCTTGTGAGTCAGGTCCCATCTTGCAAATTTGCAGCTGAGTACATAGACGGAACATTAGCAGCAATTAGATAATTGGTGCCCTGGATAAACCCGCCCGCAGCTGTGAATGAATATGGACTGTGCCAGTGTCACCTGGTGCAGTCTTCCTGATGGCATTGAGTGCCACCATAGCCTTGCACTTAAGCATAGAAGTTTACCAGCCCACGTCCTGGTCCCCTTCTTCCCAGGAGACTCAAGGTAGCAAAGTAAGGGAGGTTCCCTATTGTCCATGTGAATCATTGTGCAGTGAAAGATGTTAGGCTGAAGAATTTAGTAAAAAAGGAAGAGTAAGTCCCTTTATCTTTATCTTTTTATGGTTGCTAAATTGCTTATGATAACTTGTTTGGTGCATAAAGCCAGCAAAAATTCATGCTTGGATTCTGGGCTAGGGAGAAAGGGAGCTTGATTCTGACTTCTGCTTTTCTGTAAATCCCTTCAAACTTGCTAGCTTTGGACTGACCATTTTTTAAAAAAACTCCATCATCGGTTATTTTGCCTCTGACATGACCTAGGTGTCCTTTAGTAGCCATATTTTAATATCTCTTTCCTTGGGATTGTACTTCTCCCGGATGGAATAGGATGCCTTTTTCCAGCTCATTCTTTACTCTTGTCCCTCAGGCAGTCATGAAGCCCTTTAATTGCTAGTGATTCCAGGGAAACAGTAATTTTACAAAAGGGAAAGTGGTTAGAGGACTTGCCCATCCCGTTGAATCACCATGATGGAGGCTCATTAGAGTGCAGTGGGCTCACCCCACCCATTGTCCTTCTCTGTCCCATCTTGTCTGGTCTGGCTCCTCACTTTCGCTTTGGATGTGAGAGCAATTCTGTCTAGACCTCCAGTCTCTCACTCTTGTCTCCCTGGCTGCTTTCCTAAGTCACTTCCTTCCTTTTTTATTGCATACACTTTCTGTGTGTTTGGAAGGAGGTGGATGGAGTGGGAGTTGGGTACAACAGTAGAGGGGAGATTTGAATTGGGTGTTTGGGTCACTGAATGTGTCACATGGAATTCATTCATCTCTTAGGGATCATTCTAGGCCATCTCACTGTGTCCCCTTAGAACAGGAATGTCATATTGGGTCTTGAACGGAAGGGCTCTGAGGAAAATTCCAGGAGAAGTAGAGGTCCTGATGAGATTTCTTGCCAGACCTACTCTGTGTTTTGATAGGTACCATCTCCCTTTATAAACTCAAGATAATGATCCTTTATGTTTGTTACTGACATTGTTATTTTTAACATTCCTGATATTTAATGGTATTAATATAATAATAAAAGTATATTTCATGTATTGAGCACCTACTCTGCTTTATGTACGATTATACATTATTTCAGCAATCCAGGAGATTAAGTTTATTATCCCTACTTTACAGGGGAGGAGCTCAAGGATCAGAGAAGTTAGTATATATCTAGGTCACACAGCTAGTAAGTGGCTTGTCTAATTGCAAAGCCCATACTCTCAAACACTGCGCTAAATGGCAGAACTCAAGTCGTTTGGGGATACAATTAATGTCTGAATTCTGGTCTTGAGAATGAGATGTTAACTGTATAGGCTGCATTTTAGTTCCTTAAGTCATAATCATTTGCCCATTTTGGAGAAGACATTACAAACACAGACTCAGGCAGCAGTGGTTGCTGTCGTTATTGGTGGTAGTGTATTTTTTGTTTTTCTTTAAAAAATTTTTTTTTTACCTTTGCTGAATCTTCCCTTCCAGCTAGAAACTAGTTTTCGCAGCACTCTCCTCTTTGTTCTCGCTGCTGCCAACACATCAGATGTATCAATCACCTGAAACTGGGCTGCAGGGGTAGAATTTATTTGCAGACATATTAATTTCCCTGGTGATAAGCAAATTAATTTTGTTGCAACTCTTTAACTTTCTAACTGAATGATGGAATGTCACTGAGTGTGTTTTCCAGATGAAAGGCAGTCAGAGTCTTACCATCCATCAGAAAGAACTGGGTTGGGACCTGGGTTTGCAGGTTCCCTTTGCCCTACAGCCCAGCCCAGCCCAGCCCATCCTCCTGGGCTTGAACAAAGTCATTTGGCAGAAGGGTGTCAATTCTGCAATCTGCCCAGCCTGCTGGCGGTCACCTCTGCCAGGGGAGGACCTTTGCTTCATTCATTGACTGATCAAATATTTCTTGAGCACCGCCTATGTATGTGTCAGGCACTGTTCTAGGCTCATTAGAGAACAAAATAGGCAAGTCTCCCTGCCTTTCCCTTGGGAAGGAGGCAGATGATAAACTAATGAGCAAATGTCACGTAAAATTCTATGAAGAAAAGGGAAGCAGGATAGTGGATGCAGAATGTTAGGGGAGATGTTTCAGAGGGCGTCTCTTGGGAGGTGATAACTGAGAAAAGCCTGAATGAAGAGAGGAAGAGCATTGAGCCGGAGCAAACAGCAGATCCTTGAGGTTTATGCTCATCTTCAGACCAAGTAACGTCACCCACCCCAGTCAGAGCAATGAATTGACCCGAACTGGATCAGCTGTGGCTGCCCTTTCTTGTGCTTATAGCAGCTTCCTCCAGACCAGCTCCTTTGGAGAATGCCTATGACAGCTGAGTCTCCCTTTCATAAGAAGTCTATGAAGAAGTCAATGACATCACCACAAAAAGGCAGCATGTGAAGCACAAGGACAAGGTGACGGTAACATGGGTTCATACCTTCTGCCTCTGTTGGCCAAGAAACAGAATTTATGAGTAGATGGAATGCAACAATGTGGAGAGATTAGATGGAGGTTTCCAGGATCATTCCCTGAAAAGGTTTATTAATTTCCTATTATGTGCTAGAGGTATGGGCTGAGGCAGGACTGCTTTGGTTTTCAAGCCCCTTCAGCAGTAATTACTATTATTATTATTTATTTTTATTAAACAAATATTAACTATCACTGTTGGGCACTTAACAATATGCTGGGCACTGTTCTAAGCACTTTTTTTTTTCATGGACTAACTGCTTTAATCCTCACAACATGCCTAAAAATTAAGTTCTTTTGTCCACATTTGATAATTGAGAAAACAGAAGCACAGAGAAATTGCTAAGTTGCCCAGTGTCGTATATCCACTAAGTATTCTGTCTGGGTTTTGAACCTGGGCAGTCTGTGAGTGAACATGTGTAGCTTACCATGGACCAGGCACCATGGGAAGAGCTAAGTGCTCTTTACCATCTTCACAGGAGAAACTGAGGCTCAGAGAGTCAAGCCTGTAACTCAAAGTGACATAGTTGGGTAGCTGTGCAGAGGCCAGAATTTAACACGGGCCTTTCTCACCTGAAGTCTGTGTTTTTAATGGCTCTGCCCCTCACATGGCCGTCCATCTCAGGCCACGTTCACTTTGTAGGGTGCGACATGACCCAGGCTAGTGACAGCCTTGGGCAGTTCCCCAGCACCAAGCTGTACCTCCTGCTCACCCCGGCGTTTCTCCAGGAATGGGGATCCAAGGTGAGGACCAGCCCCGGGGATGGTGTGGAGTTGCACTGGAAGGGTTTTTGGAAGCATCGTGGGCTACTGCGCTCAGAGAATCTCTGTCAAGGCTGGGCCTCCACATCTGGCTCTGGGACACTGGACAGTTCAGAGACTGGGGTGTTTGAGCTCAGGTGCTGCCCTGTGGGTTCTGTGCTTAGAGGAGATGTGAAGGGAATCTTTTTCGGCTTTCCCATGCTTCTTGTGATGGGCCTGTGGTGTGGTTCAAATAGCCACGTGGCCGTTCATGGTTAGCTTTTTGTTCTCCCTGTACTGCATCTCCAACAGCTAAGTTCCCCCTCATTCTTACTCTTGTGGTTCTTCCAATAATAACAGTCATAAAATAGTAGAAACAGACAGATTTTGGAAGTACTTCCCACTTCACGAAGCACTTTTTGTATACCTCGTCTCCTTAAAGCCAGATAACAGCCTTGTGAGATACCATTATTTTGCCCCTCTATTAAAGACAAGGAAGTGGAGGTTCAGAGAGGTTACTTGTCCTGCCAGACGTCACACAGCAAGTACTACGTAACTATGCCAGAATCTAGTCCTAGTCGCTTAACTCTCCCTGCCGCACCACCTCTGCAAATGACTTCCTAATTAGTCTGTTTAACGGCTCTCTGTCAAGCTGGCTTTGGTTGCCCTTGCAACGATAAGCTTGAGTGGAATCAAATGGTTTTGCTGCTGAATGAAAACATTCACACGATGCAGTTTTCTAGGCCATCCTCACATATGGTTCTTTTGGCTCAGTAAGCCACTCTAGGTTTGGGGAGGGCTACAGAGGCTGAGGAGAGATGTGATGTCCTCCTTGTCCCAGGTGAGCCAGGTAGCAATCCCAGACCTTGGCCAGTGGGTCTAGGGGTGCAGGAAGCGGAGAAAGCTTCTATGGCATAGTAGTAAGCATTCCTGTCTCTGAGAAGATGCCCACAGCTGAAGGGTGTCTTTTGCCCTGCTGTTCCCAGCCCAACACTTTCTCAGTGTTCTTGGTGCCTGAGTAACCTAAAATACCTGAAGGCCCAAACTGGTTCATTCATTCAATGAGAATAAACAAACACCATGTGATGACAATATAGCAGTTATTAAAACAGCAAAAACCCTGGCCCCATGGAGTTTACTTTTTAGTGGATGATAGTCAAGTAGAAAGTAAACAAGTTGTACAGCATGTTAGAAAGGGGTAAGTGCTCTGGAGAAAAAAACAGAGAAAGGGTGTGGGTTGTGTGATGGGCGGGTGTCCAGGGAAGTGTTATGTCACCTTTTCTCATCTTAGCTCCCTCCCAGCACGACGCATCAATTGCATGCAGGGTGCTGGCATCCAGGAAGGAGCCCCAACCCCCTCAGCCTCTGCAGACTTCCCCAAACCTTAGAAAAAACATCTACTTTCACTCTTTGTCCCTTTCCCTGGGATACTTCTCTCTCTGTTTTTTAACTTGTGCCTCAAGTTAGCTGTAGGTTTTGGGGGTAGATTTTTTTTTTCATCAAATGGAGGAAAGTCCTCTTGTTTCTAGTTTGCTGAGAGTTTTTATCATGAATCGGTGCTGGATTTTGTGGATTGCCTTTTCTGCATTGATTGATTGATACGGTCATGTGATTTTTCTTCTTTAGTCTATTCATGCAATGGCTTATATTGATTGCTTTTTAAAAAAATTTATTTTATTTTTGGCTGCGTTGGGTCTTTGTTGCTGCGTGTGGGCTTTCTCTAGTTGCGGTGAGCGAGGGCTACTCTTTGTTGCAGCGCACGGGCTTCTCGTTGCAGTGGCTTCTCCTGTTGCGGAGCACGGGCTCTAGGCACACGAGCTTCAGTAGTTGCGGCACCTGGGTACAGTAGTTGTGGCTCACGGGCTTCAGTAGCTGTGGCTTGTGGGCTTCAGTAGTTGTGGCTCACAGGCTCTAGAGCACAGGCTCAGTAGTTGTGGCACACAGGCTTAGTTGCTCCACGGCATGTGGGATCTTCCCGGACCAGGGCACATACCCGTGTTCCCTGCATTGGCAGGTGGATTCTTAACCGCTGTACCACCAGGGAAGTCCCTTATACTGATTGATTTTTGAATGTTGAACCAGTTGCACATACCTGAAATAAATCCCATTTAATTGTGTTGTATAATTCTTTTTATACATTGTTAGATTTGATAATATTTGTTGAGGATTTTTTTTAAAACTTATTTATTTATTTTTGGCTGTGTTGGGCCTTTGTTGCTGTGCACTGGCTTTCTCTAGTTGCGGCGAGCGGGGGCTGCTCTTTGTTGCGGTGCACGGGCTTCTCACTGCGGTGGCTTCTCTTGTTGTGGAGCACGGGCTCTAGGAGCGCAGGCTTCAGTAGTTGTGGTACACAGGCTTAGCTGCTCCGCGGCATGTGGGATCTTCCTGGACCAGGGCTCGAACCCATGTCCCCTGCATTAGCAGGTGGATTCTTAACCACTGCACCACCAGGGAAGTCCCTGTTGAGGATTTTATATCTATGTTTACGAGAGATATTAGTCTGTAGTTTTCCTTTTTTTGTAGTGTTTTTTTCTCATTTTGGTTTTAGGGTAATTCTGGTCTCATAGAATGAGTTAGGAAATGTTCTCTCTGCTTCTGTTTTCTGGAAGGGATTGTAGAGAATTGGTAAACTTCCTTCCTTTAAGTAATCAGTAGTATTCACAAGCAAACCCATCTGAAATTGGTGATTCCTGTTTTTGAAAGATTATTAATTACTGATTCAGTTTCTTTAATAGATGTAGGGCTCTTCAGGTTATCTATTTCTCCTTGTGTAAGTTTTGGTAGTTTGTGCCTTTCAAGGAATTGGTCCATTTAATCTAAAGTATCAAACTTATGGGTATTTATTATCCCTTTAATATCAATGGGATGAGGAGTGATGAGTACTCTTTCATTTCTGATATTGGTAATTTGTGTCTTTTCTCTTTTTTTCTTAGTTATCCTCACTAGAAATTCCTCTATTTTATTACTCTCTTCTAAGAACCAGCATTAGGTTTACTTAATTTTCTCTATTTTCTGTTTTCAAGTTCTTTGCTGTCTCATTGTTCTTATATTTTTATGCTTGCTTTAAGCTTAAATTGATCATTTTTCTCTAATTTCCTGAGGTAGAAGCTAAAGTTATTGATTTTAGATCTCTCTTGTTTTCTAACATATGCATTTTAGTGCTATAAATTTACCTCTAAGCACTGCTTTTGCTGCATCTGACAAATTTTGATTGGTTATATTTTCATTTTAATTTGGTTCAAAATATTTAAAACTTTCTCTTGAGACTTCAGTTTTACCCAGTGTTATTTAGAAATGTGTTGTTTAATTTCCAAATAATTGGGTATTTTACAGCTATCTTTCTGTTATAGATTTCTAGTCTGTCATGTTCTGAGAACATACTTGTGTGATTTCTATTTCTGTTATTTTAAGCTTGATAAGGTGTGCTTTATTGTTCAGGATGTGTTCCATCTTCGTGAAATTTCATGCCAGCTTGAGAAGAATGTGTGTTTTGCTATTGCTGGATGGAGCACAATGTCAATTTAGACTAAGGCCCAAACCACAGGGTTCCCCTTCTTTTCCTCACAGCCCAGAAGATGGTGCCTTTCCAGTAGGGAAGCTTTGGGGGTAACTGAGACTTACACTAGTGTAACCTTTCAATCAGGCAAGCGACCAGGTCATAGGCAGCATCAGGAGGGCCAGAGGCAGGAGGACAGTTGGGCAGGGGTGTGGGAGGAACCAATATAATTAAGATTGTCCTGTGTTCTCACACCTATACTTGATACTTTTTACATATTATTTGTATAGTCTATACCAGTGCTCTCCAAATTGGGGTATATCCAGGGGTGATGGGGGGACAAGGTATTCTGTTAGGTGGTTGGTTCTGAATTTTTGAATCTCATCCTTTTACTATTCCTATTTTGGGGTATATAATTAAGGGTATGTAATGCATTAGGGCAGAATTACAAAACAGATACAGACTAGTTCTCACTACCTCCACTGCTGAAACACTTGTCTGAGCCACCTGGTGATCCTGTGACACACAGGTCAGGCTATGTCACCCCTTCCTTTGGCTTCTTGTCTTACTCTAAGCAAAGCCAGCGGTCTTGCCACTTACCTTCTCTCCTGCTACCCTCATCTCACTGGAAGCACCTGGTTACAAGGCCCCTTGCTGCCCCTGCCTTAGAGCTTTTGCAGTGCTGTGCCCTCTGCCGGAATGCTCTTCCCCAAGTCTCCTTGACTTGCTTCCTTGATTTCTTCAAGTCTTTTAAATTTGCAGCCACTGCATTTCCTGTTCCTCCTTCCTGCTTTATTTTTTTCCTCAAAACTTTTCCATTTAATTTACTTATTCACTTTGTTTAAGGATTATCTTCCTTCAACTGGAATATAAGATGCACAAGGAGAAGGTTTTGGTCTGTATTGGTACTGCTCTATCTCTGTCATCCAGCACATACATAGAAAATCCTCAATCCTCTGTTGAATACATGAAAGAATAAATGTTGAAGAGAGTGTTAAATTTTGTTGACTGGTGGGCTGCATAAGGAAAACAGCATTCAGCCTCAGAGAAGGGCAGTGAGGTCATGACACTAGAACGAAACAAAGCTGAGGTTAAAATTCAGGGCTTTCCGATGCCAAAGCCTACACTACCCCAAGCTGCTTCTCAGGAAGAGAGGGAGCGAGAAAGAGAGGGAGGAGGGGAGAGAAGGAAGAATGGAGAGAGGGAGAGAGGAAAGGAGAGAGGGAGAGAGAGGAAGCAAATGAGAATTGAACCGAAACAAGAGAAAGGATCAGGACCAGGAAGAGCAAACCGTAGCCATGTCCGGGCAGTCCTTTGGGAGACAAGAAATCATCTTCCTTCCTCCCAGGCCTTTGATATTTGGGGACTCTGCAATATTTTGGGAGGCAGAGAGGTTTCCTAATCTCACCTGAGTCCTCTGAGGTTGAGTCTCAGGTCAGTGGAACCAGATTCCCTAGGTCCTCCCCTCCATGGTGGACCATTGCCATTTCATTTAGAGGGTCATCCTTAGTGCTTTAGATGTCAGTTGGCCTTGCATTTCTGGTGACTACAGGAAGAGGGAAAGTGCTTGAAGGGTTATCCTGCTATTGGAAGAGGAGTCATCATTCTAATCCTCTTCCCCACCAAAAAGGAAGTATGCTCTAGCCTTGAAAGTGGCATCACCCAGTGGAACAAAAGGAAAGAGAGGTTCTGTGTCGACCTCGCTCAGGTTCCTCTCTATTTTCCTGTCCCTTTCCCTTGCCCAGAGCATCTTTCTCCCTTTCCAGTCTGTCACTGACACTGCCTCATTGCCTGCTGTCTGTGATCTGGTCCCCTCCACTGGGTGTTGGTGAAGGAGCTCCAGGTGTCTTTCTCTTCCTGCCTTTCACTTGCTGCCTTTGCTTATGAGCGTCTTCTATCTGATGATCAAATACCAAACCCAGGGACAGTGACAATTAGGAGGCCCTTGTGGACACCACCTGCATACTGTGCTTGTGGGATAGTCACACCATCAACTGAAAGTGATTTCAGCTGGAAAAAAGGCCAGAGCTGGGCAGTCTGATAAAATTTAAGACTCACAAAGCCTTGGGACATTGAATTTTGTTAGCGTGGAAGAAGAAGTTTGGGAAGTGCCTCTGAAGTATAATTAGAGTCTGACACATCTGATTGTGCCCTGCCCCTGCCCCAATGACTTCTACTCTAGGAAAGAAATACGGAGCACACCAAGGGAGGAACACTTTATGAACGGACTCCTGCTTTGAGGTATTGCATGTGGCAATTTCAGCAAAGACCGTGACAAAAGGAAACTCAGATGATTTCTGAGAAGAAGGTCACCATGATGGGCAAAGTAGGCCACAGGAGCTGAGAGAGGTCCAGTAAAGTGGGGACAATGTCAAGAATATGCCATCGGGGAAACATCTATTTACATGCTCTTAGGAATTGGAAAAGCAGGAAATTCCGGTTTTGTTCCATAAAAATAAAGAAGAAAACTGCCTGCAACAGCACTGTCCAGTAGAAATATAATGTGAGCCACATATGTAATTTAAAATTTTCTAATAGGTTAAAAAAGTAAAAAAAAAAGAAAAACAGGTGAAATTAATTTTACCCAACATATCCAAAATATTATTTCAACATATAATCAATATAAAATATTGATTTTTTATATTGATATTTTCACACTAAATCTTTGAAATCTGGTGTGTTTTTGACACCTGCAGCCCATCTCAGTGCTGACTAGACACATGTCTCGTGCTCAGTTATTACACGTGGCTAATGGCTACCGTACTTAACAGCTCAGGTCGAGAAGAGTATCTTTCTCTAAATCCCTGTTCTTTTATTTCTTCATCGTTATAAGTATTCCTTGGTTTTGTGTGCCCTTTGTACCTGAGTGTCTAGTGTATATGTGCTCACATGTGGGTTGGGTTAATTTAAGTCTTCAGGTTTTGTCAGTGTAACTGAAGGTAAGTAATTGGAGGCTGGACCTACATCCTTTTACTTCCTTATTCCTTGACTCAGGCCCTTTCTACAACGGGTGAGGTTGTGGAGAATGATGGTGGATGCAACACAGGGAAAGACATCATTATGCATCACTGTCTGATCTTAGGCTAAATCGCTTCACCTCTCCATTTCTCTGTGTCCTTCTCCATTAAATGGGGACAATGGGATCATTTATACCTGCCTCCAGCATTGCTGTGAGGATAAAGGCCACTGGATGTAAAGGGCAGGGCAAAAGGTAAACACACTACACACAGATAAAACAGGGTGTTTTTATTATTTCAAGATGACTGAAATCAGTTGGGTCCTCTCCCGGTCTTTGCATGAAGGTAACCTTGTTGGCAACAAGGAACCATGGGAATTATACTGAGATTGGAGGAGTGTGTTTGTATGTGTGTTGGGGTGAGGGAAACAAGTGACACTGGATCTTCATGCTTTAGGGCTGGGGAAGCCATGTCTGACAAGAGATCTCTCTTTCCCCGTCTTGTGTGTAAGACCGTGTCAGAAAGGTAATCAGCCAGCTGTGCTCTCTGCTCAGAGAGGTCTTTAAATTAAACAAGCCTGGCAGTTAAAGCCGGCAGAGGCAAATTTACCTCCCTCAGTGTTCAGTGGCCCCCAGTTCCAGGAACTCCTGCATAATTAAAACCATGCTTCCTCGTCTGGACTCTTGCTTTTGGCAAGTATGGTGAGGTGGTGGGTGAGGATGACAGCCTACGTGTACATTAAGGGTTGTGGAATCTGATGTGAACTTTAGAACTTTAGGAGCAATACGGAGCTTCTCCTCCCTCAACTATTTTGCATGTTTGCATGTAAATGGCATTAGTGCCATCCTGCCACACACTTCCCCCAAGAGGGACTCTCCCTCGGGCACCTCTCTGGGATCTCACCTTGATTCCTTCTCTCCTCTAGTTTGCCAGGTAGATTACTGCCCGATTATTATTCCAAAATTGCTCTTCCTCTAAAATCTTCAATAGCTCTGTGTTGCCGCTTGGTTAAATTCCTCCCCTCTGGCTAGACTTTGGAGCCATCCGCAGCTTGGTTCCTATTCACATTTCCTCTAGGTGGACTGCCTTCCCTCTGGCTGAGCAAGCTTTGCCTGATCCCTTTCTCCTCCAGAGAGCACCCCCCAGCGCAGGTGACCAGTTGTCCCAGTTCACCTGGGGCTCGGGATTCCTGGGATGCGGGACTTTCAGTGCTCAAGCTGGTGAAGTCCTGGGTGAACCAGGATGGGTTGGTCGTCCCCCTCCCACACCATCTCCACCTATTGAAATTCCACCCATTTTAAGGGTTCTGCTCAATTCCCCGCTGGCCCTCTGAGCTCCAGCACTCATCGTCCACACATTCATGTGGCACCGGCTGTTTATAATGTCTTTCGTCATAGGTGTTTGTGTTGACTATTGTCTCTCCATCGAAAGTGTAAATAATTCAAGGACGAGGGTCATGTCTCATTCTTTTGATCCTTTGGAGCATGGGGCACAGAACCCTTCACGTGTAGGTGTTTGGATCTTACCTGCTACATGAATGAATGGAGAATGAATTATATCCTTGAAGTGAGAGGATGTATCATAACTACACTGATTGATTTTTATTCATTTTTATTGATTTCAAAATAAATGTCCATTGTGTTTTTACAGAAAGTGTGGAAAAAATAGAAAAGCACACATATATGGCTTGAAAACCCACTATCAGAAATAACCACCATTAATATCATTTTGTCTATCCCTCCAATATCTTCCTTCCCCCCCTTTCCATCTGTCTATCCAATCATCATCTATCTGTCTGTTTCTATATCTTTTTAAAACTACTTGGATCTTATGTACCTATTGTTCTGTAACCTATTATTTCCCTTCACAGTATATCATGAACCTTTTTTTTCATGCAATTAAATATGCTGTTATCATAATCCTTAGAGCATATGTATATCCTTATATATCATGTACTCCGCGGCACGCGGGATCCTCCCAGACCGGGGCGCGAACCCGGTTCCCCTGCATCAGCAGGCGGACGCGCAACCACTGCGCCACCAGGGAAGCCCTGTATATCCTTATATATCATGTATTTATCCTTATCTATCTATCTATCTATCTATCATCTGTCTATCTCATTCCATTTGTGGTTGTACTGGCACTTTTTTCTTTTTTAATTAGTCCCCCGTTTCTGGACATTTGTTTCACAAATGTTGTTCACGTGACTCTATCTTTTTACCATCCTTAATTATTTCCTTAAGATAAAATTCTTAGGGATAGAATTTCTGAGTCAAAGGCTTCTGGGTGATTTTATATGTCAGGGTGCAGCTTTTAGTTTTTATTTTACCTCTGAAAGAGGAAGCAAACTCTAGAGTTTAAACCTTTCTTAGATCTCAACTTTTGGCCATGACCTTGCACTTGTAGTGCTGTTCTAAGACTTGAGCAGTGAAAGTTTGAGGGGACTGAGTTCTATTACAGGGCTGAGAAAACCTAGGTGAGGATGAGAATTCACTCTGTTTATGGTGGATCTGTATTCAGGGAGGCTGTGTATGCCTGAGATGATGATAGGAGGATAGTTGAAGCCAGGAAAGGATTTGGGAACCAGCTTAGAGCAGTATGAGGGGTCAGACTAGGTCAAATCAGGTCAAAGACGCTTGAATTGGGGGATATATTACACTGCACATGAGGACCTTCATATGGTGATAAATCCTACCTAAGGCAGGAAGCCTTTTATACCTGTCCTACCAGAAATCAAGGACTGATTTTTGTGGTGGGGCTCTCTTGACGCCTGTAGGCTCAAAGAACATCTCAATATAAGCACTGGAAAATCCTAGTATCTGGCTGATCTTTCCTAGCTCCAGCTTGTCTGAGCTTAGCAAGTGACAGCGGAAGTCCAGCCTCAATGGGAGGTGAGTCCTGCAGGTCACAAGCTGGGGGTAGATCAGGACTGTTAAGAGTGCACCACCAAGCCCTGGTGACCTGATTAGAATAGAACTCCATCTGCTTTAAAGGAGCTCAACTCTCTCGATCTCGAGAGATCCCATCCCAGGTTATATGTCAAACTTCGGTGTAATATAGTACTGCTGGTGATGTTTGAGGAAATCATTGCAGAGTGGGAGTGTTCCAGAAGGTTGGAGACAAGCAATTATTCCTATTTTCAAAATAGTCTGTATGAGGTAGTTTATAAATTCATGGGCTAGTTTAAACTCCTGGGCAAGACTCGAAAATTGAGTATTTAAAAGATGGTTTGTGGGACTTCCCTGGTGGCGCAGTGGTTAAGAATCCGCCTGCCAATGCAGGAGACACAGATTTGAGCCCTGGTCCAGGAAGATCCCACATACAGCAGAGCAACTAAGCCCGTGAGCCGCAACTACTGAGCCTGCGCTCTAGAGCCCGCGGCCACAACTACTGAGCCCACGTGCCTAGAGCCCTGCTCCACAAGAAGAGAAGCCACCGCGATGAGAAGCCCACGCACCACAACAAAGAGTAGCCCCCGCTTGCCGCAACTAGAGAAAGCCCACGCACAGCAACGAAAACCCAATGCAGCCACTAATAATTAAAAAAAAAAAAAAAAAGATGGTTTGTGTAACCTTGGAAAGCAAATAGTAATCACTAGGAATAACCACGTGCCAAGAAAGGAGCAAGGCTTTTTCCGCTAACCGCTTTCCTTCTTTGCAGTAGGCATGGTGTGTCCTGATTTCAGCAAGGCGTTGGAAAGCTCCTCAGGGTAACCCTGGGCTCAAGGCAGAGGGCTTTGGGATGGATCAGTTATTCATGGAATGATATGCTCAGAGTACTTTTCTTTTTTTAATTTTATTTTTTTAAATTGAAGTATAGTTGATTTACAATGTTGTGCTAATTTCTGCTGTACAGCTAAGTGACTCAGTTATACACATATATACATTCTTTACATTACGGTTATATGTGGAGTCTAAAATATGGACCAGTTGAACCTATCTACAAAGCAGAAACAGACTCATAGACATAGAGAACAGACTTGTGGTTGCCAAGGGGGAGGGAGAGGGATGGACTGGGAGTTTGGGGTTAGCAGATGCAAACTATTACATTTAGAATAAACAACAAGGTCCTACTGTATAGCACGGGGAACTGTATCCAGTCTCCAGAGTACTTTTTAATGAAGCATTCTTAAGCCAGAGACAGGTTTCTAGAGCCGGGAGTTTCTATTGTTGATCCTGCGTTGTTAACATTTCCTTTAATCAATGACAAAGAAAGATGGGAGAGAAAATGGATATGTTGGATAGAAAGATTCGGATCCAAAATGATTAGTTCAGACTTGGAAAATGAACTTATGAACTTAATTTAACTTAAAATTATGGTTAGTAGGGTCATATGCTGGGTTTTAACCTGGCATTAAAAAAGTGAAACAACTGCACAAGGGCAGGAGGAGGAGGTTTGACTACTCATATTTCAGAAGATATTGTGTCAAGTTCAGTATGTGTCAAGTTGCATGAATGGAACTATAGAGCCTGTGATGAAGCTGGAGAAAGTCCTTCACTGGCGCTGGTTCTATCATACCTGGAATGAGGTGACTCATTCTGGGCACAGCACTTTGAGAGAGAGAAAACAAAGGCAAAGAACATGGTGACTTCCCAATCCGCCAGTGACAGGCTATGTGTACCTTGGGGCATGTGTTACTCTCACTGAACCTCAGTTTCCTCGTCAGTAAAATGGAGCAATAAATAGCTACTCTGTCACGTTTTGTGAGGACTGTATAACTCATGAACATCACTTAGAACTGGTCCTTGTTCAGACTTGATGCTTGGCAAATCTTGGATTTCTTTTTGTTGTCCCTGCTAACAGGAGAGTGAATAAGATTCTAAGAGCTGAAATTCATGTCAAGTGAAGATTTGCAGTCTGGAGAAGAGTAGATTTGGCGGCATGTGAGATGGACCTGTCCTGTTTGTGAGATGTTGTTCTGAGGGCTTTACTTGGATTATCTCTTTTGCCCTTCTGGATAGCCCTGTGAAGGAGGTCCTGTTTTTGTTGCCATTTTACAGATCAGGAAACTCAGGCTCAGGGAAGATGTGTTTAGGCCAAGACTCCATAGCTAGGAAGAGACAGAGCTGAGCTAGAACCTGACCTTCTGCATCACTTCTAGACGGCCATGTTGCATCTCTTGCATTCTGGAGTATTGACGTTTGGTAGGTTGTCAGGGGGAAGTGTTTTGTGGTAAATGGAGAAATCCAGACGGATTGGGTGCCAGGAGAGTCTGAGTCCAAGACCAGCTGATGACGAGCTGGGTTATAACTCTACATGTCCCCACACCCCTCTGCCTCCCACTTTACTATGTTTTTCTCCGCTGCCCTTCAGGCATTTTGCTGGACAGTCGCTAATATCCCTTCCAGACTGAAAAACGTGGTTGAGTCCAGGCTTTCCATTCTACCCAGTGGATGACCCCAGGGCCAAGGGGCCAAGGTTGAGTTGGACATGGAGTGCATTTATCACGATTGGGATGGCAGGGACTGGGTGGGGTTTGAGTGAATGTGTCCCCAAGGCAGCTGGGAGCTGTCTGGTTATCTGGTGTGTCACACCCCTTTGTCCCCCTCATCCCCTTGACTCCTGCTCAGCTGACTGCATGGTGAAGAGGCCTGGAGGGGGCTTGGGAGAACACCATCACACCCCATGTATTCACATCTGCCACAGAGAGCATCTCCTCTGGGATGCAGCATAATAAATGGTCCATGGGAGTATCATGGTGACCTTTTCAAAGGGTTTTCTTGGGTCCCAGCTAGAGGCAGAGATGCAAATTGATGTGTCTTCTCAGTCTGCATCTTCATTGACTGAATCGCGGTTTTTTTTGGGAGAAAGAGCAGGGCTTGGGGTCTAAATCATCTCCTTCCCAGGAGTCACTGCTCAGGATTTTTCCAGAAAAGTCTGCCTAATCCCCGACTCTTCCTCCACCCTGATGTTGGGAGCCTCAGTTTTCCTGTCACCTTTCATCCACATTCCAGGCTCTAGGGCTTGGCTCTCTCTGTTTCTCCCTTACACCTTTGTATTTTTCCAAGCCTTACCCTGGAGTCTGCCCCCTCCCACAGACCTGCCCAGGTCACTAAGCCCATGAAGATTGGCTGAACTATGAATAACTGAAGGGCAGGGGCACTGATTCCTGTATCTAGAATGTACCTGGCACTCTGAAGATGCTCAGTAGATACTGGAAAAAGAATGAATGAGAACAAATGAAGGGAACAACACCGGCCAGCACTGTTTAGCCCTTCAGAATTTCCTGGTTGTTTCACGTTAGTCATTTATTGATGCTGAGTTCAGGATATGGGCTCAGAAGTCAGAGGCCTGAATTCAAATCGCAGCCCTTCCACTAACTTGGGCACCTTAGTTAAATTCTCTAAAATTGTTTCTTCAACATTGGGGAATATCTCACAGGGTTTGAAGGAGGTTTAAATGCGATTATAAACATAATTCTCTTAAGTGGTTACAACAAGTGCTCAAGAAATCCTAGCTTGCTCTAGTGTATGCACCAGGAGGTCAGGACACCGACTTATATTACTCCTGCTGATTTGGTGTTTAATTGTCCCTCGGTAAATCCATCTTGGGTGCTTATTGGATAAGGACCCCACCATATAAAAAGAGAGCAAAAAGGGACTCCACGTAGGGGTCTGACACATTTGTAATAAAACAGGATATTGTTTTGCTTTATCAGAATTGTGCTAGCTCAGAGGCTTAATAGCAGACGTTATGGGTACAAAGAGAGGCACAGAGAAACATGAGGTCAAGGCCATTGTTACGTCAGTGTTCTCTGTTGTCTCTGGCCCACGATGTTCCTAAACTGTGGCGCTTGTATTTGAAAGGCGAATCACTCCAGGACGACACTGCTTTTAAAGATGATGATAGATGCCTATGAGACAGGAACACACGGAACCGGGCTCCGCTGCAGGAAGTTAAACATGCCAAGTGGCAAGTGCCCCGCTGGCCTCCAAAGGGAAGCGGGGGTATCAAATTACTAGAAAGATGAACTCCAATCTCAGTCTCCTTGACTTGGATCAACTTCTGCTTTTACATACACGCTGCTGTTGGCCACTGTTTAGAAGCCTTTATCTTGGGCTAAAATGTGCATATTGTAGAGCAGAGATATCTCACCACTTCCCTGAAAATAAATAGCTATGCTAATGGGCAGGACTGGCAAGGAAGGAGGGTCACAGCAGTCCTCTGACATCCAGAAGGGCTGTTTAGCTGGGGAGTTTTGTGTAGGCATTCTGGGTACAGCCTGGTGTATCCATAATGGAGGTGGGTACAGGGGTAGGGGTGATGGACCCCATGCAAGTGGAGGCTGCAGGGGAGAAGGAGAGCCTCCTCCAGGCCCTGTTTCTGGCTCTAGTGTCTGAAGGTTGAGGGGCTGAGCAGCAAACAGTGGAGGAGGGAGCCCCAGAGCCAGAGTAGGGGCAAGTCAGGCTACAATCAGCCTGCAGTAAACAGGCTGATTAATCAGGGATGAATTCAATTTCCCTACAAGAACGGCTGCGACTGTCATGGGCATCTGCAAAAGAATAGTAACAACCCTTGAACCTGCAGAATGCTTTATGCTTCTGAAAATGCTCTGGAGTCCATGAGCTCCTCTGATGCTCCCAGGAGCCTTAAGAGGTGGGGAGGGCTGGCACTGCTCTGCCCTCTGCAGCGATGCAGAGGGCTGAGTGGCCTGTATAAGGCCGCCCAGCTCGACGCCAAGGAACTGGATCTGATGCCTCCCTAATTTCTATAACTCATTCATTCATTCAGCAAATCTCTTGCACGGTTTTTGTGTCAGGCATTAATTTAGGTTTAATAAATATGGAGATCTGAGACCTGTCTTCAAATAATCCCAACAGTTTATGCATTTCAATAAAGCAGTTTTGCAGTGTTTCCCTGTCAGTTTCTCTTGGGAAGCACTAGATTTGGTGCTTTGCTGTAAGGTTCAAAGGTTTCAATTTTTATTTCCTCAATCCCCGTTTTGTGGTGGGGGAGGAAGAGGGGAGCCCCCGCTCTTTTGAGTGAGTTTGCAAACCTAACCCCATTTACATGGGGCTGCTCTCTCTCTCTCTCTCTTTTTTTTTTTTTTTTTTTTTTTTTAGCATCTCCTCAAAACCAAAGGACTGGTGCTATGATGTTCCCTCGATTATGTCTTTAGATGCATGTCTGTCCCCAGACAGATTATAAGCTTCTTAATGGTCCTAGTGTCTTGCTTATCTTGGAGACCTGCTCTCATGGCTCTCACCATAATGGTAGGCTCTCAGCATATAATAATTGGATTGGGTTGGAGTAGAGACATTACTGTGTTTAAGTTCATGTCTCTGCGTGTGTCTGTGCATGTGTTAATATCTGTGTGAATATGTATGTGTTGGGTTGGCTTAATCTGAAGTGCGGAAAAAATATTATTTACTTCTGTGGTTTATTTTTAGGGATGCTAGAAAGATCTCTTCCCTAGAAATATATCTTATTTCCTAGTCCAGCATGCAATGATAATTTTTTTTTTTTTTTGCGGTACGCGGGCTTCTCACTGTTGTGGCCTCTTCCGCTGCGGAGCACAGGCCCCGGCCGCGCAGGCTCAGCGGCCATGGCTCACGGGCCCAGCCGCTCCGCGGCATGTGGGATCTTCCCGGACCGGGGCACGAACCCGCGTCCCCTGCATCGGCAGGCGGACTCTCAACCACTGCGCCACCAGGGAAGGCCCAATGATAATTTTTATCATTAGAAATATACTTGTTTATTGTAAGGATGAACATCTGTAGTTCTGTACACTTAGTATGAATTAGTCAGTGGTCTTTTCTTTTAGCTCTAGGAGCAATTACAGTAGTGAGTATAGCCTGCAGCCTGTGGAGGTGAAGAGGAGACAAAAGAGGGCAAAGGGCAGAGAAAGTGGAGAAAGCTGAGGCACTAAAGACAAACTGCTTCTTTGTAATTCAGTTGAGAGCTGACGTTGGTTGGTCCTGTCTTACCAAGTAGATTGACAAGAACTTCAGGGGCAGAATATGCATTTTTCCCTAAGAAGCAATTATTAAGTAGACAGAACACAGAAGACCCTGTACCTGCGCATAGTACCCCAGGAAGATCCATTGCTGAGTGTGTGGGTTGCAGCCTCATGCAGGCAATGATGGCTTTGGTGACCATCACTGTGAGAATGACACATGAGGGTCCACACGTGGGCAGAAGGGCTCACCTCTGATATCCCTCTCCATCGCCTCTGCTGACACTGCTCAGGACCCCTTGACAGGAGAGACCGCGTTCTGCAGTGAAAAGTGCATCTGCAGGCTTTGGATGGAGCTAGCTGGGTTTAATTCCAGCTCAGGTATTTTTGAGCTTTATGACCTTGACTAGAATGATTTAACCTCTCCAACCACCAGAGATAAAAACAACACTGACCTTGTACATGTGATGGGAGTGTTAAATGAGATAACATGTATGCAGGGCCTGTTATTAACTTATTATTAATATGCCTGGCAAGTTAGATTTCTCTTTCTTAAAACATTTTTTTTATAGTTCATAAAAGAATCTCCCCTTTAAGGTAGTCAGTTCAAAAAGTCTTTCCCCAGAAAGTGTAGTGTACAAATTTAAGAGTCGGTGAAGAACATCAGGAAAGAGAAGAGGTCCCGGAGGGGGCCGTCCTCCTGCAGCTCACCTTTCACAGTGCTCTCCTGCCTGGTGAATGTCGGTGGTGCGCAGGGGGCCCGGCTGCTCCATAGAAGCTGTGCCACTGCATTGTTCTTGGCACTTATGCCAGCCATTCAGGGCTCTCAAAAAATTGGCTTAGGAGATAGTTTGAAAGTTATTACTTGGGATTCAGGAAACTCCAGGTAGCTTTTGAGAGCTGCCCCTGAATGCTGCCGGAGGTGCATCCTCAGCTGTTCACTTTCCGGGCTTTCATTATTTTTCATGTTTATTTCTGGCTGGAGCCAGAGGTGGGGTATTCATGAGCTCTCACCATCTGATTTTTCTTTCTTTCTTTTTTTTTTAACCAATCCCTTTGTTTCTTTGGGAGAGAAGGAAGCTTGCTCCCCAAGCCGCTCTGCCCCACTGTAGGGTTCAAGGAAACTGGCCCTTGTAATTGAAAATTACCTATGAAAAAGACAAAGCCCTCGGCTCCCTTCCTGGCTAAAGCTTCAAGATCAGAGGTGGTGGTGGAAATTAATGAAAGCTGCAGCTGAGCTTCTGGCCTGTTGGTGGCTGCTGAGATGGAAAGGCAGCAATTGTGAAGTCGGCTTTGGGGATGAGCATCCCGATAAGGATTTCTGTTTGGGACACAGTTATTACACATGCCACGGACTCCAGCCAGGCCCCGGATTTCTTGAAACCAGTTCTGATTTGTTCACAATAACTCGTTTTCTTTTCTTTCGAAGTGCAACCTCTTTCCCTCTAATCTGGCCACCCCCTCCCCCAAGGAAAAATACAGCCCTCCAAACACAATACAGTAGTAGCTCAAAGTGAAGTCAAATGCATGTCTGTCTCTCTCTGCTGCTTCTTTTTAGTAGCAGAATGAGGCTTGGTGGAGCTCTTTTTCTTTTTCATCTGGGCTCATCCCCTTGGGCTGGTGTTAAACAGCTGTCATACTTGGGCTGCCCAGGAATCCACTTATGAAACAAACCAGCCAACCTTCTTAATTGTCCTCCTGTGACAGGACTAAATTTGTCGACCTAATTTTTTTTTTTTTTGCGGTACGCGGGCCTCTCACTCTTGTGGCCTCTCCTGTTGCGGAGCACAGGCTCCGGATGCGCAGGCTCAGCGGCCATGGCTCACGGGCCTAGGCGCTCCGCGGCATATGGGATCTTCCCGGACCAGGGCACGAACCCGTGTCCCCTGCATCGGCAGGCGGATTCTCAACCACTGCGCCACCAGGGAAGCCCATCGACCTAATTTTTGAATGCTTGAGTTCCTGGGCCTCGGGCCTCTGAGGGTCATCGCTGAATACGGCCAGTCATTTTCCCTCAGCCAGACCCTCTTGTGAATTGATTGGGTGGAGCTCAGAAAGCCTGGTGGTTGGGGTCTGACTTCAAACATAGAAGGAAGAAAAGGAATAAGGCCGTGGGAGTGGCATGAACTTGTGAAAAACAAAGCTATTTCTTGTTCGTGTGGAAGGGTTGTTTTCTTCTTAATGTTCCAGTGTCTTCCTGAGAGAAGTAAACACCCAGGTGTAAAGAACATGCTCTAAGCGGGGCATGCCTGTACCCGGGCTGGCAGGGATATCCTGGCACACATACATGTACATGTACACATGTGTTTGGTTGCATGTGAGGGCTGTGTTCTAGAGAGTGCAGTGACGCTTTGTTATTCTGTCAAGATTTAGAAATATATTTTAAATTGACATGGATGAATTCAACGTTCATGTTTTTGCATTTTATTGTCAACATCTCAAAAGAGCTCTGCCGTTATAGTAATTGTTTATGACCTTGATGATTTTGCGGTTTATTCGATTAAATAGTTGTTATATTCTCTTTTGAGGAATGAGTCCTTCTGAAGACTGTTTTGTACAACAAAAAGTTGTACTCTTTGCAAGTGAACTTTTTCTTTTTCCTTCAACAAGTTCCCATCTCTGAATCCTCTCTTTTGACTTTTTCAATTGGAAACTTTCTTCAGGTATTTGTCATCTTTCTTGCTTGGTGTTCAGGCTTTTAATGTGATGACTTTTTCTTTGTTCACAACTCACCCACACATTTATGACATTTGACACTGATCCAGCCCAGACACTCTCCAGAAACAGGTTCATCAGGAACTGTTCTTGAAGCAGCATTTCATGGATGTAGCCTCGTGTAAATACCTGTTCATATCTGAGAACTTGGGAATATATGAGACAGTAGTTTTCTCCCACTTGTTCTTTCTTTCTGGTCGGACTTTACATGTCTTCTTGAGGAGACTGTGCCCAAATTGCAGTATTTGTAGCTTCTTTGTGACAGATCTTCACGGGTTCCACATTTTCACTGTCTCTTGGGACCCCAGGGCAGAAGAGTGGCTGCAAAGGCTCTGAGACAGACACATTTGTGTGTATATAGATGGAAACCATCAGAGGCATTGAAAAGTGAAATGGCTTTCATGTCACAGTCCAGGAAATTTCTTACTTTCTGCAAATTTGGGTTCATATGGAGTAAAGTCCATGGTTCAGCACTGACAGTAACTTCACTTCTTTCCCTAAGACGCACAACCCAAAACCCAAGGGCTGAAGATAACAGGGGAAGTTTCTTGACACTATTCATATTCCTGTAGAGACTCACAGCCTATTCAGCTGACTCTCCTTTTTCTCCCTCCCAATGGTGGTGGCCAGAGCAAAGCGAGGGGAACCCAAGATACACACCACAGAGATGCGTGTGTCAGAGTTGTCTGGTGGACTCTGCTGGCCATTCACACAGCTGACACTCTGCAAGTCATTAGAAATATGACGAAGCTATTGGCCCTGGCTGGATCCAGACTTGTAAACACACAGAATGTCCACATCCAGTAGTTCATGCTCAGTGCAGGCATAAACACTTTAATTTCATCCAACAGCTGTCATGGGACCATGTTGACTGGAATCCTTTGTATCTGAGAGATATCAAGACACTGGGGACAAGTGAAAAGACCATCTTGATTTTTTTTCTCCAAAGTCCTGATTCAGGTGAAGCAGAAGCAGGGATTTTCAAACTAGATCAGGCAAATGGATTGAATTTTTCTGAGTTTTTCTGCCATGGTCACATAGAAGCTTACCATGGCAGGGCAAATTCTTAGGCCTGTTTGTATCACTGGCTTCAACTCTCTGATGACTCTGACCAAATTGCTCCGTTCCAGGTTTTTCTGAATCTGCTTCTTTTGGGAGAACTAAAAGCACTCTGGGCAGGTGAAAAGCCTTTCATCAGTCTCCATCACCAAAGAGGCAAGGCACCTTAGACAGGTGCTGTGTCCATACCTCGTGGAGTAGGGCTCTCAGAGTGGTTCCTGCAACAGGGGAAGGACGGTGCTTCCTGGGGTTCAGCCATAGGTGCTCTTCAGTTGAGGCCCTCTCCTCCTCAGGCATCTGATCCTGAAGGCCCCCAGTGCCTCTGGAGGGATCTTGAGTCACTGCTGCCATTTTATTGGGATAGGTGAGATCATACCTTTCCCCCACATTCTGCCATACCCATTTCTCTCCTTTGACTGTATTTCCATTAAAAAGCCCATCAAAATGAGACAGGGAATTCACCCACCTATACAGGACTCCAGGATTTCTAGATGGTAATTTGCATGTTCTATGTTTATTCAACTATCAAAGAACAGTTTACTTGATACCTCCTTTCTGTAGGAAGTATGTGAGGAGATACAGAGTGTTTAATGGTGAAGAGGAAAGGCTTGGACCAGCAAATAGTAGTCAGTATTACTTTGTATAAGATGGAAAGTATTTGTTTTAATTTGTGTATAGAATTTCTTTCTTAGCATGATCAAAAAATACAAAAAGGTATGTATTTAAAAATTTTGCAACACATACTAACAAAAGCAAATTGGCAATATTTGCATGACATAAAACTGAAAGGGTCAACATTTATTATAACAAATTTCTTCCAAAAATCTGCCTTTAGTATGTAGTCCTAGAAATTTGTGGGACTCTTTCTCCTCACTCATATATTACTGAATCAAATAATGAAGGCTTCTCGAGGGGAAATTATCTGGATCCGACGGTGATCAAAATACACTGAAACCAAGGGAGATGGAGTTTCCAGTGTTTGCTGCCTCTCCTTCTCCCTCTGTATTCATGGAGGAAAAGTGTAGCCTCAGTCACATTATAGGAGGCCTCTTTATATGGCAAGGTCAGCCTCTGGGATTCCAAAAAGAAGGAGGAGGGAGAGTAAGGGCTAACTGGAAGGGAAGAGATGCCCCTTTACCACATAACTTCTTTTCTTTTTTCCTTAGAAAATTTGGAATTCCATGAAGAGTACAGTTCTTCATGCTGAAAGTGTCCTCTTCATAGTCTGTAAGAAGAAACAGTGGGGGCCAGGATGAAAGCAGCCTATGCCTCAGGGACTGACCTTGTATTGGGGTGCTCGGCAAATAGGGCCAGGAGTATTGTTGGATATAAGGATAGGAAACAGAAGTAGCTGGATATAGCAATCCCACTCCTGGGCATATATCTGGAGAAAACTATAATTTGAAAAGATACATGCAACCTCTATGTTCATAGCAGCACTATTTACAACAGCCAAGACATAGAAGCAACCTAAATGTCCATGGACAGAGGAATGGATAAAGCTGATGTGGTACATATATGCAGTGGAATATTACTCAGCCATAAAAAAGAGTGAAATAATGCCATTTGCAACAACATGGATGGACCTAGATATTATCATACTAAGTGAAGTAAGTCAGAAAGAGACAGACAAATACCATACAAATCATATGTCTAATATATGACACAGGTGAACTTATCTATGAAATGTAAACAGAGTCACAGACATAGAGAACAGACTTTGGGTTGCCAAGGGGGAAGGAGAGTGGGGGAGAGATGGGGTGGGAGGTTGGGATTAGAAGATGAGAGCTATTTTTTATGTATATATATATATACACACACACACATATATATACACACACACACACATATATATGTATAACTGAATCACTTTGCTGTATACCAGAAACACAGCACTGTAAATCAAATATACTTCAGTAAAATAAATTTGAAAAAAAAAGTAGCTGGATGTGCTCATCATTTAACAAATTCCTGAAGCCCAGGTGGGCAGGGCAAGTGCATTTTTGGAGCATTTAAAAGATGAGAGTCTGTTGAATGGGGGAAAACAGTGTATTTTGTAGGAATAGAGGAAACAGAAGGGCCACTTGCATTGACAGTCATCCTAGTATCTACTGATTTCATCGTGCATTTCTGGTGTGCAAGCTATGCAGTACCAATGAAATCGCCTTTCTCCTGTGCTCCATTCTGGTGTTCTGTTTTCCTTCCTTATTTTCCAGCGTTCCTTCTTTGATCATTTTTTTTTTTTTCTGTTTCAAGAGCTTCCTTTAGCCATTCTTTCGGAATAGGTCTGCTGGTAAAAAAAAATTTTCTTCGTTTTCTTTCATTTGAGAGTGTTTTGATTTACCCTTTCATTCCTGAAGGAAATTTTTGTTGGATAGAGAATTTGGGGTTGACAGTATTTTTTTTTTTTCAGTTCTTAGAAAATGTCATTCCACTTCTTCCTGGTGTCACTCACTTCTCATGAGAAATTCACTGTCTTTCAAATTGTTTTTTTCCCTTGTCTGTAAGGTATTGTTTCTCTCTTGCAGATTGCTAGATATTTTTCTTTGTCTTTAGGATTCAGAAGTTTGTGATAAGTCTTGGTATGGGTTTCTTTGGGATTATCCTGTTTAGGGTTTGCTAAGTTTTTTGAATCTTTAGGTTTGTGTCTTTTGCCAAATTTGGGAAAATTTTATCATTATCTTTTTTTTTTTTTTTTTTTTGGCGGTATGCCGGTGTGTGGCATGTGGGATCTTCCCAGACCGGGGCACGAAGCTGTGTCCCCTGCATTGGCACGCGGAGTCTCAACCACTGTGCCACCAGGGAAGCCCAATCATTATCATTTTTGTGGTTAAGATATGTTTTCAATTAAAAATTTAAATGATTATAAAGAGAATGTTAATAACCCCCCCACATATATACTCTTTTTTTTAACATCTTTATTGGAGTATAATTGCTTTACAGTGGTGTGTTAGTTTCTGCTTTATAACAAAGTGAATCAGTTATACATATACATATGTCCCCATATCTCTTCCCTCTTGCGTCTCCCTCCCTCCCACCCTCCCTATCCCACCCCTCTAGG
>NC_041233.1:60162467-60163057 GCF_002837175.3 Physeter macrocephalus
TAGATTCCATATATATGTGTTAGCATGCAGTATTTGTTTTTCTCTTTCTGACTTACTTCACTCTGTATGACAGTCTCTAGGTCCATCCACCTCATTACAAATAACTCAGTTTCGTTCTGTTTTATGGCTGAGTAATATTCCATTGTATATATGTGCCACATCTTCTTTATCCATTCATCTGCTGATGGACACTTAGGTTGCTTCCATGTCCTGGCTGGAAGCATGTCCTCTATTTACCAAATTTTCCCAAATTTGGTAAATAGAGCTGCAATGAATATTTTGGTACATGACTCTTTTTTTCTTTTTTTTTTTTTGTGGTACGCAGGCCTCTCACTGTTGTAGCCTCTCCCGTTGCAGAGCGCAGGCTCCAGATCCGCAGGCTCAACGGCCATGGCTCACGGGCCCAGCCACTCTGCAGCATGTGGCATCTTCCCGGACTGGGGCATGAACCTGTGTCCCATGCATCTGCAGGCGGACCCTCAACCACTGCACCACCAGGGAAGCCCCATGACTCTTTTTGAATTATGGTTTTCTCAGGGTATATGCCCAGTAGTGGGATTGCTGGCTCATATGGTAGTTCTATTTTTAGT
>NC_041233.1:60164412-60165386 GCF_002837175.3 Physeter macrocephalus
TTGCAATGGTAAATGGGAGTGTTTTCTTAATTTCACTTTCAGATTTTTCATCATTAGTGTATAGGAATGCAAGGGATTTCTGTGCATTAATTTTGTACTCTGCTACTTTACCAAATTCATTGATTAGCTCTAGTAGTGTCCTGGTAGCATCTTTAGGATTCTCTATGTATAGTATCCTGTCATCTGCAAACAGTGACAGCTTTACTTCTTCTTTTCTGATTTGGATTCCTTTTATTTATTTTTCTTCTCTGATTGCTGTGCCTAAAGCTTCCAAAACTATGTTGAATAATAGTGGTGAGAGTGGACATCCTTGTCTTATTCCTGATCTTAGTGGAAATGGTTTCAGTCAATGTTGGCTGTGGGTTTGTCCTATATGGCCTTTATTATGTTGAGGAACGTTCCCTCTATGCCTACTTTCTGGAAGGTTTTTATAGTAAATTATCAAGTTGTTTGATTTGTGTATATTGAAGAATCCTTGCATTCCCAGAATACACCTCACTTGATCATGGTGTATGATCCTTTTAATGTGCTGTTGGATTCTGTTTGCTAGTATTTTGTTGAGGATTTTTGCATCTATGTTCATCAGTGATATTGGCCTGTAGTTTTCTTTCTTTGTGACGTCTTTGTCTGGTTTTGGTATCAGGGTGATGGTGGCCTCATAGAATGAGTTTGGGAGTGTTCCTCCCTCTGCTATCTTTTGGAAGAGTTTGAGAAGGATAGGTGTTAGCTCTTCTCTAAATGTTTGATAGAATTTGCCTGTGAAGCCATCTGGTCCTGGGCTTTTGTTTGTTGGAAGATTTTTAATCACAGTTTCAATTTCAGTGCTTGTGATTGGTCTGTTCTTATTTTCTATTTTTTCCTGGTTCAGTCTCGGAAGGTTGTGCGTTTCTAAGAGTTTGTCCATTTCTTCCAGGTTGTCCATTTTATTGGCATACAGTTGCTTGTAGTAATCTCTCATGATCCTTTGTATTTCT
>NC_041233.1:60165733-60172446 GCF_002837175.3 Physeter macrocephalus
ATAGGTTTTGGGTCGTCGTGTTTTCATTGTCATTTGTTTCTAGGTATTTTTTGATTTCCTCTTTGATTTCTTCCGTGATCTCTTGGTTATTAAGCAGTGTGTTGTTTAGCCTCCACCACATATATACTCTTATCCAATTCCCACTTTCCTTTGGTAACCAATAGTATCATTTTGGTGTGTTTCTTTTTCCCCCCAGCTTTATTGAGGTATATGTAATTGGTATACAATGTACTGCACATAATTAGTTTATACAATTTGGTGAGTTTGGACATATGTATATACTCATGGCACACCACGACAATCCAGTAAATAAGGATATTCATCACCTCCAAAGGTTTTCTTGCATCTCTTTGGGGTTTGTTTTGTTTTGTGAGAACACAACATGAGATCTGCTCTCTAACATTTTTAAGCTCAGAGTACCATATTTTTAACTATAGGTACTATGTTTCACAGCAGAACTCTGGAACTTACTCCTCTTGTGGAACTGTAACTTTAAACTCATTAAAATATGCTCCCCATATCTTCTTTCCCCATCCCCTGGTAACCCCCATTCAATTGTCTACTTCTGTATGTTTGACTGTTTGAGGTGCCTCATGTAAGAGGAATCATGCAATATTTATCCTCTGTGACTGACTTATTTCACTTAGCATAATGTCTTCCAGGTCCATTCTTGTTGTGTTGCAAATGGTAGGATTTCCTTATTTTTAAAGGCCTAATAACATTCCACTATATGTATATACCACATTTTCTTTATCCCTTCATTTGCCATTGGATATTTGGGTGGTTTCCATATCTTGGCTATTGTGAATAATGCTGTAATGAATATGGGAGTGCAGATACTGGTTTTTGAGATCCTGATTTTAATTCTTTTGGATATAAACCCAGAAGTGGAATTGCTGAATCATATGGTAGTTTTATTTTAATTTTTTGAGGAATCTCCATACTGTTTTCCACAGAGGCTGCACCACTTTATTTTATTTATTTTTATTATTATTATTATTTTTGCACCACTTTACATTCCCGTTAACAGTATACAGGTGTTAGAGATATGGGGATATATGTATATGTATAGCTGATTCATTTTACTATAATGCAGAAACTAACACACCGTTGTAAAGCAATTATACTCCAATAAAGATGTTAAAACAACAACAACAACAGCAACAACAAAAAACAGTGTACAAGTGTTCCAGTTCCTCCACAACCTCGCCAATCCTTGTTATCTTTCGATTTTTTTTTTTTTTTTTTTTTGTGGTATGCGGGCCTCCCTCTGTTGCGGCCTCTCCCGTTGCGGAGCACAGCCTCCGGACGCGCAGGCTCATTGGCCATGGCTCACGGGCCCAGCCGCTCCGCGGCACGTGGGATCCTCCCAGACCGGGGCGCGAACCCGGTTCCCCTGCATCGGCAGGCAGACGCGCAACCACTGCGCCACCAGGGAAGCCCTATCATTTGATTTTTAAAAAAAAATTTTTTTAATTAAATAATCAGTGTTGGGAATGGAAAAGCCTTTTTCTTCAAATGATCTCTCTACTCAAGGGACTACTGGTCCCGGGGAGGGGAGGTTAAGCTTAATGCTTGAATGATGTAGTAGGAGGAGGGGTAGCAGATGTGCTGTGAGAGGCATTCACCTTGTGCTGGGGTTCCTTGACCAGATGCATCACCATGGGGGTGGGGGACGCCAGCAGGAGGTGGGTGCCTTATAACTGTGCCCAAGACGTTCTTTTCAATAAGTCTTTGTTACTGAGAGTGGGCTCTCAGGACAGCAGTGGATTGAGTTCTACTTCCCTGGGAGGGGATGAGTTTGTTCTGAGCCATCCCCGTGCTGTCCTAAGCCCCTTTGCACACATGAGCATGCTTTGGTGAGGTAGCGGGCTGGGGCTGGGAAACACAGGAAGTCTGCCTGGTCTGTACAGATGTAGATGTGGAGGCTTGGAAGAGAGGTTAGGAACAGGACAATGAAAAGCATCCTTTATTCAGGCATAAGTTTAAAGGCTAGCGCTCCAAGGAAAGGATTTCAGAATGGCCGTCCCTAAACCTTTGTTCATTCATGGTGATGATGGTAATCAGTCATGATGATAATGATGCCAATAATAATAGTTATAAACTCTGATCACGATGCTTTCAACGTTTCCCATTTCATCACCTCATTTGATCCTCACACCACTGTGAGATGGATATTTTCGTCTCCATATTACAAATGAAGAAGTCAACTCTTAAAAGCTTGATGGGCTTGTGCACGGTGGCTGGCAAGAGAGTGATGGGGCAACTTTCTCATGCCAGAGTTCTCCCCTTTACCCATCATCACTGTGCGCTCTAAACTCAAACCTCTAAAACAGTCTTATTTAAAAAAAAAAAAACAAAAACAAAAACTGAAAACAAACAGTCATATGTTTGCCTTCCCTCCCCTATCTCACTCTTGGATCTCTGACATGCTGGGCCTGCTTGGGGGATATTTATTTATGCCAGTGCATCCTGTTGAATGAGATTCCTAGCTTGTAATAGCAAATATTCTATTATAATAATGGTGATCATTATCAATTATAATAATGCTATTTTTTAAATTAAAACACAAACCATTTGCCGAGAATAGTGAAATATTTGCTTTTTCTTATTAATCCTCACAACAGTCCTATGAGGAGCATGTTATCTCCACTGCTACAGATGAAGGACCTGAAGGTTAGAGACACTGAGTGACTTGCCTAAAACAATGTACTAGCGAATAAGGGGCAAAGCCAGGATATGAAACCAGATCAGATTCCAAGTCCAGGCTTTAACCCCCAAACTTAATTTTCTCTCACACTAATGTGTTCTCATGCTAGGTTTGCAGAATCTGGACTCTGTTTGCACCCCCAGAATGCATTATGAACATAGAGAAGGGAAAGACCCTCAGAATCATCTTCCTGCAATGTCCCCCTTGCCTTTTGCCTTCTGTAGGCTGCTGCTTTGGTGTTGCATGCCTGGGACCATTTTTAAGGCTGTGCTGCTCAAGATGTGAGTGGTGTATTAAAACTGAAGACTCATTGTTCACTTCACGGGCGTTAATCACTGGTAAATTTGAATGGAATTGGTATATGCATATGACATGCACATTAATTCCAAATGTGTTTATCGTAATTAGTGCTATTACAATGAATACCAAAGGAATCAGGGAATGATTAGCTATACTTAGTATTTGTTACGGTTTGTTTAAAAAAGTTAAACATAAAATTAGTTGTGGTTTGCAGAGTGGTGTTTCATTTGCACAATGAAGATGACCGCAAGCCTTTGGTTTTTGTGAGTTGGGAGGTTTCAAGGGGGTTTCCCATGCAAAATGTTACAGCAGACTGAGTTAATGGGTCTCTCATCCTCAATTAATGATGTGGTTTTCCTTTTTTAATCATTTGTGTCTCCCAGCTGTTCCCTATTGTCACACCTATGTGGAAAAGTCTACCAATTCAGAAAGATGAAGATGGAGGAGATAGAAAAGTAGACTCTAAAAGGATCAGTGTATATTTTTAAAAGACATATGCTGAATTAACAAGGGATGGGCTATTCGTATTTGTTGATCTCTGCTGCGTTCTGGTGCCTTCATCTGTATGATCCCCATTTAATCCTCAAGATGATTCTGTGAGGCAAGTATTAAAGTGAGAAGACCAAGGCTCAGAGAAGTTTGCTTGTTCAAAGTTACCCAACTGCTGGGTGGAGATGCAGGGATTCAAGTCTAGGTCTTTGTGGATTCAAATCCATGCTTACTCTCCTGAGTGGGGCACTTCCCCCTAAGGGGCTGAAGACCTAAACTAGTGAAGCCAGTGCCATGGGTGTGATTTGCAGGGAATGTTGCTCCATGGTCCTGTGGCTCAGCTGCACCCGTCATCTGGCTGGCCACCTCCCAGTGGGGAGAGTTGGTCAGAAAGAAGACAGGAGAAAAGAGAACAACTAGATTAGGACAAACCCAACTCTGCCAGTGGATCAGCTGCTCAGTGTTTGTCCTGCCATGACTTTTGTTTTCAAAGGATGGGCTTCTGAAGAGGTAATAGGTCATACTGAGGAGTCCATTCATACAACAAACATTTGCTGAGCACCTCCGTATGCTGGGAATTCTTCCCAGCCCTAGTGAGGCAGATGAATAGCAGTCACATATGCAAGTAGCTTATATTATAGGGGTCTAAATAGACACACAGATACTTCCAGAGCACTGTGGGAAGTCTGTGATAGAGACACGAGGTTCCTGGAGAATCAGTGAGGGGTGCTAACCTAACCTGGAGATTGTAAGGGAGCAAGAAATGCTTCCCATATGTGGAGTGTAGGTTGTTTCTTAAAGATTATTGAATGCCTATTCAGTATAAGATACTGTGCTATACCCTGTGCATACATCCTGTAACCCTGGGACAGTGTTCCAAAAGGGAGTTGCCACTGGGACTGTTCTCAGCACCTACTACAGTGCCTGGCATGTCGGAGGCATCAATAAACGTCTGCTGAATGAATGAACAAGTACACATGGAAAATGTCAAACAACTCCTGTGAGCCAGTTTCCTCTCTCCGCCTTTACATTTCCGCACTGAATATGCCGGCACCTGGAGGGACACAGTCAGCTTACATGATGCCTCGTGGTCCATTGTGAAGAGCACTGGGAATGAAGCCTCGATCTGCCACTTTTTAGCCATGAAATCTTGGGAACGTACTTCACCTCTAAGTCTCTGAGTTTCCTCATCTTTGGTAGCTCCACGTCACAGGGTTGTCATAGGGGCTAAGTGAGTTTATGCACGTAAAACGCCTTAGAGCAGTAGTTAGCACGTAGTAAGCCCTGAGCCAGTGTTGGCCCTTATTTTTGCCGTGTAATTTTGATTAATCTTCTCAGAAAGTATCTCTCTTGGAAAATTCTGGCTTTTCTCTGATTTTATGTGATCTGATTCTAAAGTCTATAATCTCTTATGGATCTTGATGATACATTTTGCTGACATGATTCCATAATCTCTTTCCTAACGAGCTTTACTTGTTAGTTACTTGAGTTCCATTCAGTGTGTTCTAGCAAATAGTAAGCTATTAGATCTTGTTTTGGTTGTTTGTATCAGTCAAAAGCATGTGTAGCCATAGGCAAGGCCAGGCTGATGATGAAACTGGTATTCTTTCTCTTTATTTTCCTCAGTGTATTAGTTCAGTTTTCATTTTTAAACTAAAGGCAACAGAAATCATCTGGAATTCACTTAGGCAAGAAAATGAAATTCATTGGAAAGATGCTGTAGGATCGTAGGCATTTCAGGGAATGATCAGACTTGAAGAAAGGGTGGGGATTAAGTAAATCCAAGACCTCAGGGGCAGGAGTTTGTAGACCCTCCTTCCAGATCTCCACCAAGAGTGTAACTCAATTCCTCACAGATGCTCAGGAGAGAAAAATCCAGTTTTCCCAGCTGTCCACCAGTGGTGGTTAGGTGTCCATCATTAAACCAGTCTGCTGTGGCCAAAGGGGCGGGGTCATGAAGCAAAAACTTGAGGGCAAGGAGGCCACCACATGATGTGGGCCAGGCAATTCCCAGAAGGGGGACCTGGGTATACAGCGTATCTACTGCAGTTGATTTTTGTGTTGCCTGGAGAGTTGTGAATTTACTTCTTGTTTTCCAACTCTAAGGAGATCACTGCCCAGTCAACCATGGTTATTTAGCACTTACCATGTACTTCACTCTGTGCAAGGTATGGGAGTGTGAGTGTGTGTGTGCACGTGCGTGCGTGTGTGTGCGCGCGTGCGTGCACTGTGGTCACAAAGAAGTGTATTTCAGGGACCTTGTCCTTTAGGAGTTTACAGTGCAAGGCCAGAACCAGACAGAGATATGGCTTTATCAATTTGAACATGATTGTGACTTCTGTGTCAGCCGTTTTCCTAGTTTCTTTTCTCCTAAGTTATTTATATCTACCTCATATTTCATGCTCCTTAAAAATCGGGGCATCTAGGGCTTCGCTGGTGGCGCAGTGGTAGGCCCGCGTACCGCAAAAAAAAAAAAAAAAAAAAAAAAAAAAAAATCGGAGCATGTGGAGGTCCCAGACATCCTAGCCATCTAGTATCCCCTTAAAAAAAAAAAAAAAAAAAAAAAAAAAATCGGAGCATCTTTCACCCAAGTATTCAATATTAAAAGTGGATTTTAAATGGGAACATATTAAATACTGTGGGGTTTAGTGAGTTGTTACTGTGTGTCAGTAACTGAACAAATACATTATTTCCTCTTTTTCATTGAATCCTCGTTGCCCCCTAAGCGGTAGGCGCTAGCATTATCCATATCTCACAAATGAGGGAGATGGAGCCTTGGAAAGAAGAGGTAAGTATCTCAAGATTACACACTTAGTGTGAGCTGAACAAAAGCATTTAAACTCAACTTTGCTAACCCCAAAGCCAGTGCTCTTCAGTACTATGCTATCCTAGCTTTCATTTTAAATAGGATTTAGTAAATTATACATTATTCTGCTTATTTTTACATATTTGATGTTGTCTGTTTTCTTTCTTTGATTTCCACATGGAAAGGTTTTTCTTTTTTTTAAAACATAACCTCATTGGTGTTTCCTGAGCCTGAAATAATTATAGATCCCTTGCAAAGCAATGAGAAAGAGCATTGTTCTTTGAAAATCAACAAATGATAAAATTAAATTATTACATGACTATATAACTTTATTTTGCCTTGATCAGCATCAGACACAATTTTTTTTTTTTTTTTTTTTTTTGGGATGGGGGCCCTCTCACTGTTTGG
>NC_041233.1:60172477-60215709 GCF_002837175.3 Physeter macrocephalus
GGTCATGGCTCACGGGCCCAGCCGCTCCGCGGCATGTGGGATCCTCCCAGACCGGGGCGCGAACCCGGTTCCCCTGCATCGGCAGGCGGACGCGCAACCACTGCGCCACCAGGGAAGCCCCAGACACAATTTTTAAGCAATATGTTTGAAAAAGTGTTCGGAGTCAAGGTGTGTGTAATATAAATGAGTGGGTGGCGCTGACCTAAAAGAACAGTTTGGAAGGCAAAATTTTAGAATACTTTACGGTTAAACAAAAACGGGCAAGAGCGAGATTTTTGTCAACATTAAGGCAAAGATATTCAAGGAAGTGATGGATGACAGGGAGAAAGCAGAGCACCTCAGTTTCCACTTTAATTTTGCCTTTGGGGTTAAGGTAAATTGATCTTTGGACTCAATGGTGTAGAATGAACGTGTGTAAATGAACATGGATAAATGAGAAAAGCCAAGTAAGGTGCATGTAGAGACTGATAGAATATGATATTAATCTAAATAAATTTAAGTCTTCTATCACGGAGCAGTTTTATGGTAGGGCTCTGAAAAACATTACCTAGGGGATCACTGTTACAGACTGACTCATTTTGAGAATGAGATAGACAAATGTCAGATGATGGATGTCACAACTCTGGAGCAGTGAGCTTGAAGATGACCCTGGGCAAGATTTTAGAGGGGATACTGAAATAATGAGGAGGAGGTGCTGTGAGGGTTTGATGCAAGCAATCCATGCTAGCATCAATTTTGCTGCTTTTATAAGGGTCCCTAATCTATTAGGTGAGAAAAAAATAACAAGCAGAAAAGATCTCAGCAACATATCTGAACAACTTTCTTGTGATATTTTTGTAATTATTTTTTTGTAATTAATTGTAATTAATTTGTAATTAATTTTTTGGTAATTAATATTTTGTAATTAATATGGATTTATGTTTGTATGCAAGGGAAAATGGATTAATAACTGGTCAAACAACCATTCTCAAAGGATATTGACCATGGTTGTAAGTTAACCTGGAGATCACCCAGTCGCAGGCTGTAAGCTGCTGTCCTTGGCCTTGCCCTCTACTCTGCCTAAGAGAGGCATCATTTCCCTCAGGATGGGGAAGATATTGATGGGAAATTCATCCAATGTGCAAATAATATAAAGACAGGAGAGACTGAATACTAAGACAGAAACAGGATATAAAATAATATTTATAGACCAGCGATCTGGGCCAACTCTAACAGAACAAAGTGTATCAGGGATAAATGTAAAGTTCTACAAATCCCAAAATTAGACTGTACAAAATCAGATGAGGGAGATGTTTCAGAGAATTAGTAGCATGAGTAAAATATTATTAAGTGGCTTGAAAAACAAGCCACTGTTCACTATGCTCACGGTTCACTATGCGTCAACTCTGTTATCGTAAGCCAAAAAGCTCATGAAACCTTAATCTCTGTCATAGTTGTGTAATCTAGAATGACAATGGGGTGATTTCTTTGTATTATGCACATTTAAGTTTGGAATATTGTGTTTGTAATATTTTAGTTTAGAATAATTCTCCTGTTTCGGTGGCTACATAGTAGGACATGGACAAATTGGAGGACATGTAGGAGAAGAACCCTATGACCAGACTTCAAACCATGTCATATAGGGGATGTTTGAAGAAACAGGGGATTATTAATATGGAAAAGAGAAAGAGAAGGCAGAGAAGAGACATGATAGCAGCCTTCAAATGTAGTAAGAGTGTCAAAAAGAAGAAATATTAGGATTGCTTAATATGGTATCAAATCACAGAACTCATGATAATCTGTGGCAGCCATAGAGAGACAGATGTGGGTTTAAAATAATGAATAAAGTCCTAATAGGAATACCTGGTAATGCCATGAGTTTTCTTCTGAGGTTATGAAATTTCTGTTATGGGAAGTTAACAATCCTGGGTTGGAAGCCCACATAGGGTGAATCTCAAGAGACATTCCTGTAGATTAGTGGTGTCTTCTGCAACGTGGAGACTCTAAACATTTGAGTGACAAGGGCTCTCAGCACCCTGTAAGACTTATGCTACCATGCAATCAGGGAGACTAGTTAGGAGGCTATTTCTATTTTCCAGGTGAAACAAAACATGGCAGCTGAATGGATGTAAAGGTTAAGTAGATGCAGAAGTAGGGTATATCCATTTCTCCAAACCCTTGTAAAGCACAGAGAGTGAATAAGATGTGACTGCAGCTTGCTGTGTGATCTAGGGCAGATCATTAAATGGCTGTGGTTTTAGCTTCCTCAACTGTGAAATGAGAGGCTAGAATCAGGATCCCTTTCATCCATGATGTCCTGGGGTGAGAACAAGCTACAAGAATCCCATTTTAGGGAAAGTGCATTTACAGCTATTTGGCTTCCCTCTTAAATAGTGTGATATGAGGAGGGATGTGAAGGTGGCTCCTTTCCTAGTATATTCTCTCATATTCTCCTGCAGTGACTTTATATAGAGACTGGAATTTCACCTTTCAGATTTTATTCAATTGAATTAAGTCCTCACCCTCTCTCTTAAAAAATGTAAAAATGCTAATGGAAGGACCAAGGGAGTTAGGTTTTTGGTTAGTTTCCTCTAAAAGCTCCAGCTAAACACAGGATTTTAAGAAATTTTCAGTGTTTAGGAAAGGAAGATCATGGGGACAGTGTTTGGGTTGCAAAGTTGAGTAAGGTTCAATAGTTGTCAAACTTAGGGGGATGGAGAATCACCACTGAGGGTAAGCCTTGTTTGAAAAAAAGTGGAAGGACCTCCAGGACACATTTAAATTATCTCAGTTGAGCTGTGGACTGGGCCTGCTCTCTGGCTGGATCACAGATTCATTTAGCATCCCTTTTTCATTTCTTTGAGAATAAGATCTCAAGGATATGAGGTGTGTTCCATAGTGATTGTTCTTATATCTGCTCGGTGATTGAAATATAACTTCCTTTCACCAGCACTTGATTCCCTTAAATGGAATTAATTACTCTCGTCTGAATATTTCATATTAAAAATAAAAGATCATAGCGTGAAATGGGGCAGTATATAATAATGATGTTACTCTTGGGTTTCTGATAGTTACTATGGACTTAAAATAGAGAGGTTATGTATTTTCCATTTATCTTGAATGCCTACAGACAGCTGTTTGGGTATTTAACAAGCTTGGAAAGAATTTGCTGGTGGAATTCAGTGAGGATTTTAAGAAAAAAAAAAAAAAAAAAAAACAAACAAACCTTCATGGAAACTGGGAGTTTGGCTCCAAAAATAATTTATTAAACTCTTTGTAGCAATTAACTGCTCAAGCAGGAGTATGTCCACTCTATTGACTGACCTTCTTTTAATTAAATGCTGTACCTGGCTAGGTATCTTATAAGAATCTGGCATTGACTGTAGACGACCATGGGGAATCTATCCAAATAAGATTTGCTTGGGTCTCCCCGCAAGAAAAGGTTTAGGGCACCGTCTAATATTTTAAATTAAGAGTGAGGAATCTATTTGATGGATGGAACCAGGGTCACCTTCACTGTTTGAGAAAGGTTAAATGATATTTCCCAGTAAATTTGCTTGCCAAGAAATAGAAAAGTGATCTACATTCATGTAGAGTGATTGGGCTGAGTTATGTCAAGGGAACTTAAGTGCTGAGGGTCCCACACACCTTTCTGTTAAGGCTAACTTCTCAAAGATACACTGAATACAGAATGTGTGTAAAAAGCAAGAACAGAAAGAATGCAAGTGTTTGCTGATAGCAACACTTAGCTTTAATCAAGAACCCATTTCCTACTACTATATGAATGATTAACCTTTATGATAAAAGTATAAGAACGATCGTAATGTGTAACTTTGTTGATGGCTTTTCCCTCTGTTGCTTCTAAATGTGGCTTTAAAAATACTAACTTTTATTACTATATAGTAGACTTTCCAAAGGACCTCCTTGTCCATCTTATTTTCTAGTATGACATTGTCCTTGGGGTTTATGTTGTAGCACCATGTTATGAATGAGGCAACATTACCATGACATTCTTCAGAGATCAGTGACCTAAAAGTCCAAGGCTGTAGCAATGAATTCTGTGCTATCATTATGGTAACTATATTTTCAGAAACCGCAAGTACACTTTGTTCTAATTGAGAATTTATGTATATGAAATGATTAAATCTTACATCCTGATACAGAGCTTTAATTTGATAGACCTAATATGATTTAGTGAAATTTGGACTGGGCCAGACCGTCTGGCTCTATTTGTGGGCAGTTTCTATTTATAAAAATTCTGCTGTGTGCCAGGCCCTACACTACTAGTTTTGTGAGTGTTATGTGCTTAAAGCCCTACAACAACTTTCTGAAGAAGCTGTTCTTAACCCAGAGGTTAAATAACCTGCCCTAGTTTGCAGTATATAGTAGAGCTGATATTTCCACCTAGACCTGCCTGACTCAAAAGCATGTTATACAGTGTTTCCATTTGTTTACCAGTCTGTCTTATGGGTTGGTTACATCAGAATCATCTGGGGCTCATGTTAAACATCAGATTGTCAGATTCCACCCAAGACCTACTGAGTCAGAATCTCTCCAGCTGTTGTTAGCCAGCTCTCCAGGTGATTTGGATGTGTGGCCAGGTGGCAGGTTTGGGTCCTCTGTGCATTATTGCCTGCCTTAGACTGTAACCCTGTAGAGGGAGGGACTTTTGCTGTGTACTTACACCTATCAGTATATTTTAGAGATAGAGTCCAAAACAGTGGGTGGGGGGACCGTTTCCCCTGGCATTGCTGGTTTTAGGTGCTGTAAAGGGAGAAGTCAAGAGAGACATAGTAAGGTAGATAAGCTTCCCTGGGCTTGAGATCAGTGTTTGGGCTCATGGCCTTTCTTCCTGTACTAGGACATGTACATTTACCCAGGAAATGATTCCCATCCAGACTGCTTGTAGCTTGGGATATTCATAGAGGAATGAAAACTGATTACAGAAATCAGTCTCTGCTGGGGCCCTACCAGGCTAGGTCCTGACCTCCATGCCCATGTATCGGCATCTTGTTTGTTAATATCAATAAAAATTTATTCCACTCATTAAAGGATGGCAATTTGAACCACAGAATTATACCTCTTTCCTGCCAGCTCATTTACTCATTTCCTCCTTTTCCCCAAGCACTAAAAAAGTCCAGATGGAGTCAGGCAGGTTGTAGGGGGATGCCAAAGAAACAATTAAATTAGAAAAGGTACTGTTGAAATAACCTGGCTAATCTTTTTTTTTTGAGAGTTTAACCACTTGAAAACTGTATTTCTGGTTCTTTTTTTGAAATTCATGTTTTCTCTTTTTCTTTTTTTTTGAATTTTATTTTATTTTTTTATACAGCAGGTTCTTATTAGTTATCTATTTTATACACATTGGTATATGTATGTCAATCCCAATCTCCCAGTTCATCCCACCACCACCAGCACTCCCTCCCCTGCTTTCCCCCCTTGATGTCCATATGCTTGTTCTCTACATCTGTGTCTCTGTTTCTGCCTTGCAAACCAGTTCATCTGTACCATTTTTCTAGATTCCACATATATGCGTTAATATACGATATTTGGAAAACTGTATTTCTAATCATATAAACAAATGACAAAGTATTTAGCAAATTGAATTACCTCAGAATTAAAATATAGTTCCCAGATTGAGAAGGTAAGAAAAATTGGCAGCATGCAATTTTTTTAACATCTTTATTGGAGTATAATTGCTTTACAATGGTGTGTTAGTTTCTGCTTTATAACAAAGTGAATCAGTTATACATATACATATGTTCCCATATCTCTTCCCTCTTGCGTCTCCCTCCCTCCCACTGTCCCTATCCCACCCCTCTAGGTGGACACAAAGCACGGAGCTGATCTCCCTGTGCTATGCGGCTGCTTCCCACTAGCTATCTGTTTTACATTTGGTAGTGTATACATGTCCATGCCACTCTCTCACTTTGTCCCAGCTTACCTTTCCCCCTCCCCGTATCCTCAAGTCCATTCTCTAGTAGGTCGGTAGCATGCAATTTAAATGGTAAAGATTCTAAAAATACTTTAGGGAATTTTATCTGGAATAGTAAATATTATTGTTATACAGCTCACACATATAACCTAAATGAATGAGTTCATTTTAGTACCAGAAGATAACTGGAAATAACATTTCAGAAATCTAGCAACTCAAAAATTCGTGGAATTGCCTTAAAGTAAGTACATATTTCTAAAAGGTTATAATCAAATAAGGCATGTGTCATGGGAAATAACCTGGCTAATCTTAGCAGAGATCTGTGGCTAATGCATTCCAGGTGAACTCATTCTGGTTGACCCAAAATAGTATCATGTCTCTCTGTGTTAGTGTGTAATAGGGAAGAGAGAAGACAGCGAGAGGGTGGATTTATTTGGAATTATTGATAAACAATTGAAACCTGACTAGTTATATGACACATTCATTCATTCATTCATTCATGCATTCATTCTGTAAGGAGATATACTGACCACTTGCTGTGCATCTGAGACTTGCCCATATGTGAGTTTTCTAGAGGAGAGAACTTGAGACCCACCATTAAGGAATTTAAAATTTAGATCAATAATAAGATTGCCTGAGAGTTAAGTAAGGACATAAGAATTGAACCAGAAATAGTATAAGAGACAAAATAAGTGCTGCAGAAAGGAAGTGGTAAGGTAGTTAAGGAGAGCCTGGATGAACTCTAAAGTTTAGGATTCAACCTGAAGCTTGAGTTTCAGAGATGAGAGTTAGATTTACAGGGGGAAGTGAGGACATTTGGGGAGAGGGGAGTGGTGTGGAAGAAGTCCTAGAGGCGGAGGTATGCTGCGGGCTTTGGCAAAGAGTCATGCCCGTCACTTTGCGTTCATGGGGAACATGTTGGTGAGTTGAGAGACACATGGAGCTTCATTTAACGATCTACAATGATACTCCTTTGCCTTTTCTGTCATCACACTTGTCGCATGGAGTCATAATGATCTGTGTTCCTGTCTGTCTTCCCCCTTAGATCGAAAGTCAAGAGCAAGGACTGTGTATTTTTCGACTTTCAAGTATTGTTGCTTACAGAAAGCTGGCAAATAACGTGCACCCTGTTAGTGTATGTGGACTGAATGGTGATCTCTCTGCATGGAGGTTAGGGACCAATCTGTCTTCCCTTCCTCGTTGCCTTCTATGTGTAGGATAACAGCCAAAGTGGTTTGCTCTCCTTGTAAAGTTATTAGGTTGTTATATGGCTCCTCATCAGTGTGGTTAGAAGAAGTCGAGGTCACTCCGAGCCCCACAATACTAGTATTGGAGTTAGGTCATCAGTGGACCACAGAGGAGAGGGACCAGTGATGGGCAGATATTTATTAAGGATCTACTTCTGTGTACTCTTATGTTAAATACTATGCGGTTATAGAAAAGACTAACATAAAGAATAATATAAGAGCTTTGTCTTTCAGAAACATAACAACATCTTAGACAAACGAGATTCCCATACACGAAACTGAAATTAACAAAGGAATGTCTGGACTAGCCAGATAACCTGCCTGGGCTTTGTTTTATTTATTTATTTAAATTTATTTATTTCTTTTTAAAAATTGAGATACAGTTGGTGTACAAGGCTTTGGTTTATTTTTATCTATAAAGTTGGACTGGACGATTTCTAAGTACCCTTTGAGCTTGCAATTGATCGAGGGCCCAACATGTTCAGCAGGGGTAAATCACTGTGAAGGGCAGGTGATGCTTATTCAGCACCTTCTTCATAAACAGGGTTTCCTGGTGGATAAGGGTGGAGTAAGATGGAACTTGGGATGTACCAGGTGGGGTGTGACTGGAACAGGAATAAGCATGCCGAGAGTGGAGAAAGCCAGAGTGAAGAGCTGGAGGCTGGAGTGAGCCTACAGAACGGGGGCCCCTGTGAGCAGTGGGCCTCACATGGCACCAGCCCCCTGAGAGGTGGCAGAGTGATACTTTCAAGACAAATCCCTTAGGAGCTTAAGCACCTCACTTCCCAAGCTGCACGCAGTGCACTGGCTGAGTCTGGATGTTCATGTCCTGTGCTGGTGCCTGGGGAAACCTTCCTGACTTTCAGATTTGTGATTTCTGGGACTCAGTTCCAAGGACTTGATTGACCTCCTTACAGTTCCACCTGCTTTCAGGATCCACCCCCCCCCACCCCGAGATAGACCCTTGTCTTCTCCTAAATCAGGAAGGTCTGTATCCATGTTCAGGATCAACTCTTACCTTCAGACCTCTAACTCACTCCAGCACTAAACCGTTCCTGTTATCCACGTTAAGGTGTTTTAGCCCAATGACCGCTCACAAAAGTTTGTGCCTGCTCTGTCCAGGTGGGTCTGCCAGAGGTCCCCAGACCCAAATGGTTTGTCCCCACATCACGTGGCAGCACAGCCCAATTACAAGTGACCAGGGGAGCAGCGCCCTTAGTTTTATGCGGTTAACACCTAACCCTTGGTTTTCTTGGCAAGGCAAAGGCATTGGCCTTTTGGCCTCTGCTGGTCTGGTCAGCAATTACCCAGTTGTTAAAACTAAATAATTGCCATTAGCTCTTGTCCTCCAAGCATCCTGAGTCCCACTGCAGGCTGCTTTTCATCTCATTTGCAGAGTTCTCCAACGCAGGTCTGGGAATGCTTGTCCTTCAGACACCAGGCAGGTGCAGTAGCAGAGCTGGTCCCTGGGGCCACTTTCTCTGGCTGCTTTTGCTCTTGGAGATGGTGCCTCTTTTTTGCCCTTCGGCTCCGGCTCCACTACCCGTGCATCTGGGTTCCTGTGTGTTTGCAAGGCTGCAGTTTATTGTCAGGGTAATAGGTTTTCTTCTTGCTTTTCCTGAGCTGGCTCTTGCTTTGTGGTGGTGGTTTGAAATTCAGTTTGGGGGGGGCGTGAACTTCCTCTCCCCGTTTCTTTCTCCTTCCTTTTGTTTCTTTTGAGTTCTCATTTCTGAAGAGATTTCTCCTCTTAAACTCTGGCAGTAGAGGGAGACACTTTCATTTGCTGGGGGCGAGGTCTCCCTGCACAGGTGTCCGTGTGATTGCTGCACTGGCAGTTGTTTTTCTTCCTGCCGCCTTGATGCTGATTGCGGCTGTCTGAAGTACAAAGGGCAAGTTAAGATTACAGGTTGTCCTTCTCTTTGATTGTATTCTTGGCTGTAGCTTCTCAGTCCTTTGCGGGAAGAACTCACATGAGGCTGGGATGTGGAAACTGAATTCTTGGCCCCAGAAATAATTGCTTCTTGGACTGGATCGTTTGGGAGCCTGAACCCTAAGGAATGGATTTAGACTAAGCCCCAGCAACTGATAGGTCCTGGCTGGGGAGAAGAGGTCTGAGATCTGTGTTTTGAGGCAAAGAAAATTCTGGCTAGACCTGTGTGCATATGTATTCAGAAGTCTAATTAGGCCCTGGGTGTGTTCGCACTGCTCTGTTTCAGTGGGTACCATATTATTCTATTTTAACTACTTCCAGAGGGCAATGATCTTTACCCCAGATTCATTCCTGGTCTTTTTTTTTTTTTTTTTTCCGATCGGAGTTAACCACAGTGAGGGTTATTGCATCTTATCCTTATCCTTACGGCTTTGGATTCATTCATTTATTTCTTCTTCATTCAGCTATCTGATAAATGTTCATCAAGGGGCTGCCAGGTATAAAGTATGCCACAGCCTGGAACCAGAGACGAGGACAGCAGGAAGTGTCCAACCTTCCACTTTGCAGATGAGGAAACTTAGTTTCCATTTCCTCAGCTGTACAGCCTGTGTCCAAGGTCCAGGCTCTGGGATCTCTTGTTTCCTGAGTGCCCTGGGCCTCATCACTTTAAAATGACAGCTAGGACCTCACGGGGCTTTTGAGCTGTTAAGGTGATCTAGCCGGTACTTGGGGGACTGTGTTTGCTCCATGGGTACGAATGGGGCTCACGTCCCTCTTCTAGACCTTCTTCCAGGATGCTTCTCAAAGCCAAGGGCCTGTTGTTTTTGTGCTCCCCCCTTAGTGGCCTGACCAGGCTAATCTGCCTCTACAGGGCCCCCGGGTGGACCTCAGACACGTCTTTACCCTGTAGAAGCAGACCCTGCTAGGGAAGCTGGTTTCTAATCTGAGGTTCTGCCATGGGTTGAATTGTATCCTAAAATACATATGTTAAAGCCCAAACCCCCAGCACCTTAGACTGTGACCTTATTTGGAAATAGGGTCATTGCCGATGTGATTAGTTAATATGAGGTTGTACTGGAGTAGGGTGGGCCCCTAGTCCAGCACGACTGGTGTCCTTATTGAAAGGGAACTTTGGACACAGACATACAGAGAGGACTCCATGTGAAGTTAAAGGAGAGATCAGAGGGTTGAAGCCAAGGAACACCAAAGATTGCCAGCAAACCACCAGAAGCAAGGCATGGAACAGATTCCCCGCACAGCCCTCAGAAGGAATCAATCTTGTCCACACCTTGATCTTGGTCTTCTAAACTCCAGAACTCTGAGACAATACATTTGTGTTGTTTAAGCCACACAGTTTGTGGGACTTTGTTAGGGCAGCCCAGGCTGACTACTGCAGGCTCCACGTGCAGAGTATTTCTGTGCTTGCTTCACTTTTCAGAGGGAAACTCGGCACCTGTGGGGAGATGGCAGCGGAGGGGCTGCATCTTTCTTATCGCCAGTCCAGCAGCGCAGGGGGTTCTTGGACGATATTTAAATCGCTAGCCTGAGATTCTGTGGAGAGGTTATCTTCATATATATTTTCGGTATGTTAATTCAATGTGTCTTTTCGTCTGGAATACCCTGGGACCTTTCTTGCTCACGTGCTGAGGCCAACTCAGATCTTCCCTCCTTGAGATCTCTTTTTCTCCTCCCGGGCTTGGGTAGGTATTCTCCACTCTCCTTTCTCAAAACTGACCCTGCTGTATTCTAACCATCTGTGCTGCTTTGCTGATTCAGCGGGTGCTCCGTGGAGGGCCTGGTGCTGTCCCGTGGGTGCTGGGCTGCTGGCTGACACCAAGGAGGCCCTTGAGCTCAGGAAGCTTATACAGAAGTGGGACAAGCCGACACAAAGGATGTTAGTGGACAGAATCATGTCAGATCATGGAGGGTTCTCTGAAGGAAACAACACCCAGTCGTGTACCAGAAGTGGGCAGGAGGCAGCTGGAGGTGGGGCGACCAGGGATGCGATCCCTCAGGGAGACCTGCAAACACAGGAGGAATCAACCAGGCAAAGATCCTCGGGAAGAGAGTCCCAGGGGAGGAAAGAGCAAAGTGCAAAGGCCCAGAGGAGGGAATGGTCCTGATGTGCTCAGGCTGCAGTGGTTGGTGAACAGCTGCTGAGCAGGAGAGTCGGGTGGCTTGACAAGGTGAGCAGGAGGCAGGGCTACGTAGGCTGCGTCTCCCCGCCAGACTGAGCTCACGGTGGAGAGGATTCTGTACCTTTGTCAACACAGCACCTAGCACACAGTCAGTGCTCAATATATATAAGTATGCTGAAGGAATAACCGCAAACACCTGTATGTACACATGTTAATGAAAAATCACTAAACACTAAGACATTTATCTAAGGACTGCTTCTCAGGCAAACCCTACTATCCAGGGTGCCTCAGGAAGGAATAAATACATAAACATGGCTCACAGATGCCAAGACAAGGTGGCTCAAGGTCATACAATTTATGTAGTCCACACTGCCTTTGGCCCTTGTTCAGAGCCTATTAACTCTCTTTTTACATACTATTATAATGATGTTGGTTGTGAATTTTCCCGATTCCTAGCAAATTTAGAGCAACGAATTATAATTGGGAAGTGAGTGGGGGTGGGGAATCGGCACTAGAGGCGAACAAAGCTCATCAGTGTGAGGCTATTAATTTGGGGTCAAGCAGCCCAAAGTGGGAGAATAAGCTGGGACACCATGTATTAGAGCATGCCAAAACTACAGGCTGTTTACAATGAGGATTCTGAAGTACATTTTACTTCATGTATTTTGTCTAAGAAAACAGGGAAATAGGTACCGTACCGTTCTGGAATTATTTGCATTTGAAATGGTTAAAATTCAAAAACAAATCTAATGCTTCAGGATAAGCTTCATTTATCTGAAAAATGTACGTCTATGGAATTCTACCAGCTTGAATGGTGCCAAATAAATGAAAATGTGATTGTTCAGCCCTTTGATCTTCAAAAGCCTTAGTACCAGTGGTAGATAATTTCCTATGACCTCCCAATCAGAGCCAGGAATTATTATTTCTGTTTTTTTCCTCCCTAAGAGCCAGGTAGAAAATGATGAGCAAACAAATGACATTATTACAGTGGCACTTTAACGGGTGTTCAGGGAACTAAAAAGTCAGCAGAGGCACTGCATGAAATATTCATGGTTATTTTTCTTTTTCTTGCCTCTTCCTTCTCTAGTCGCAAGAGTGAAAGCATCCAGGACAAAAGTTCTGAGCAGAGGAAGCATGTAGAAATGGCTCCTGCAGGCCTATCTTTGACCTTTTGGGGGATGGAGGGATAGACAAAACTCTTTCCCTCCAGTTCCAACTTTCTTTTTCCTCATATGACATCTTGGTTTTCCAATAAACGAAGATACTGCCGCTTCTTACTGCATCTCCAGGATCTTGGATGGGTATTGACCATGCCATCTCCCCTTGGGAATGAGAGCAGGATTTTGAAGATGCAAATTCTCCCCCTAACCGCTTCTGGGAGAAGGTGGATGAGATCAAACAGATTGGTATCATCCAAGGGAAAAATGGGGCCTGATGGGCTTGTCCAGGTTGCCTCTTAGGCACAGTGACTGTGGACCTGTTACAAAGCCAGGCAGTCTCTGGGAATTACTGGTAGGGTTGGGTGGTTATGCTATGGCCGGCTTTTGTCTTTAGGATCCTTACAGAAAGTTTAGCCACTATATGGTCCTATACTGCATGTATGCACTTTTCTATGGGAACCCATCATATGAAATTCTATACGTCTGAAGTCAAATTTTCAGAGAAACACTCTTCTACAGCAATAATTTTTCTCCTGAGCATGTTCAGTCCCCTCACTGTGCCCAGAGGAACCTTGCCCTGTCTCACCTCCAAACATCGGCTCCTATTTTTCTCCCAGGCAGATGGCTTTCTTTCTATACAGATCCCATCCAACCCTTATGGCCCATCTCGGAGACCTCATCAGCTCCATGAAGTCCTCTATGTCCACTCCAGCCCAGTGGGATTTCTTCCTCTTCTCCTCTGCTACTTCTTGTCTGAATGTTTATTTGGTACCTGTCACATCTGCCTTCTATTCAGTGGTTTGCTGGTGGAAGTTTAATAACTGGTTCTCTGGGGATGGGCGGGGGTGCGCTGATTTGTAGCACTTGCCAATTTTTGTGGTGTAAATACTCTTGCAGTGGCTGATTTCAAGCTTGAGGATTGATGGCCCTGAATGCAGTGTTGGGAAGAGATCCGCACATCTGGCTTTCTCCGCCTGGTCCCGGCAGGCTCTGGCACACCACTGCGTGTGCTGCCCTGGAATTCTTCTTTCATATCTGTCTTACCCCTTGCTCCCCAACTTAGCTCTAAGGTTCAGTGGAGCTAAATTCTGACTTCACATTAGAAATACCTGGGGAATGTATGAAAAATGCCGGTACCCAGCCTCTACCCCAGAGATTCTGATTCAACTGGTCATTGGAGGGAAACAGTCATCAGTATTTTTTTTTTTTTTTTTTTTTTGCGGTACGCGGGCCTCTCACTGTTGTGGCCTCTCTAGGTTCAGCGGCCATGGCTCACGGGCCCAGCCGCTCCGCGGCATGTGGGATCTTCCCGGACCGGGGCACGAACCCATGTCCCCTGCATCGGCAGGCGGACTCTCAACCACTGCGCCACCAGGGAAGCCCAGTCATCAGTATTTTTAAAAGCTTCCCAGGTGACTCAAAAGTACAGTCAAGGTGAGAACCACTGGCCTTAGATGCAGGCAGGATATTGTATGTCAGCTCTTCTCCATGTGTGATCCCTGGACTGGCTGTATCAACGTCATCCTGGCACTTATTAGAGATGCTAAATTTTGGTCCACACTCCAGACCGACTAGATGAGAAACTTGGGGGGATGCGGGTTAGGCTAGCAATCTGTGGTTTAATAAGCCCTCCAGGTGATTCTGATGCATGTTAAATGTGAGAACCACTGTCTTATGTCTCCTGAATCCTTATTAGACCCATAGACAGTTATAGGCACACAATTGTACCCAATCAACACTTGTTGATTAAAATCTATCAGGGAGTACATTTTCATGAAGGAAGCTATTTTTTTCCTCTTTGTGAGGGGATTTAGTGCAGAGTACCTTAAAATAGAGTTTCTTCTTGCACACTGAGTCGTGTGGTTCACAAATATTCAAGGATCTAAGACTTACTGTTCATTCAGCTATGCAGAAACACACCTATTATATGAAAGAAAGCACAATGACATTCATTCATTTGTTCATTCAACAAATATGTATTGATGGACAGAACCTCATGCTAGGTGTGAATAATTTGTTATTAGTCCAAGTATGGACTTTTGTGCTTGATCTGTTACTTACAAGCTGGGTCATCTTGTGGCAGATACAACTTCTCTAGACCTTAATTTTTTCATAGTTATTAATATTTACGTAGAGCTTTCTGATTTAACGGATACAGGATATCTATCAAAAACTTCTAATAAGCATCATAAGTTATGATGAAAATAGAGACATTCTCATTACAATCAGAGCAAAAATAAGGAGAGCTTTAAATATTTCTGTTTTTCGGTAGGTAGTAGAGCAATGTTTCTCACATTTTAATGTGCATATGAATCACTTGAGTATCATGTTAAAATGCAGATTCTGGGAAGTTTGAGATGGAGCCTAAGATTCTGCCTTTTTAGGTAGCTTCCAGGGGAGGCCAGTGCTGCTGGTTCATAGACCATACAGTGAGTAGCAAGGCTCTGAGGTTCTGGCTGGTGCAACAGAATAGGAAAAAGGAAGGAGGGGCATGAGAACTGTAAAGGACATTATTTGCAGAAATGATTTCCTACTTGAAAATTTTATGAACCACTAAAACTACTAAGAATTTAATGCTTTACACATTTATAAGGTGCCCACCTGTCTGGTGAGGTAGTTTTGAGGGTAAAATGATGGTACTTTGTAAATCATAAAGCATCTAGAAATTTAAGCTAAGAAAGCAATGAATTATTCGTTTCTCAAAGCACAGCTAATTGCACTGCATTGCCTGGCCCACTGTAGTGGGGTCGTCTTTTTTTTTTTTTTCGGTCCAGAATTTTAAACCAGGATTCACCTAGCAGTTTCTAGGAGTATATATTTTCACTTGTTTCCTCTGTCCTAGTCAGTTCTCTAAGTAGATTACCCACACTTTAAAGAGAGGGTTCTTCTTAAACTCCTTTTGGCAGCATGGTGAATAGGAGGGATGGCAAATAGATTTTATCTAGTAGTCAACTCTGATTGATTGACAGGGCTTCCTGGCTGAGACTCTTTCCAGGCCTGAAGGAATGAGTGCTGTGATTGATTGTTTCTGTCTGCCTTTGACAGAGGACAGGAAAAGTGGTGGGCTGGTCTCTAGAGCCAGATTGAGTTAGGTTTGAATCTCTACCAAGAATCAGAGACCCTGCCAGAAATTCCTCTCTTGAAGCTCTGGGACTTCTTCCTAGGCTCCCTAGCTTCACCTTTATTTCCTTCTGGCCCCATGACACCTAGTCTTTTCTCTCTACCTCAGCCACACTTCCTCTGTCCCCTGCGATTTCTCTCTCCATAGATCCGAACAGAGAGGACGGCAGTCTCCCCAGCTCTACTCTTCCTCATAAACCCCATTCTCTTATGGACCCAACTCCTAATCTTTCTGTGTAAATAGAGGAACACCAATATGAAGAAGTTAAGAGGTTTATGGACCCTTAAAAAACTGTATAGTCATGGAGCTAGTCTCTAGTTCCTAAATAGGTCAGAGGAATTTCTGAACCTCTGTCTCCTGATCTGTAAAACTGGGACAATGATTTTGACGTCTCAGGGCTGTTGAGAGATTAAGTGATATATAATGTATGTGGGAATACCCACCCCAGTGGCTGGTGCCCAATGGGCGTTCAGTCAGTGCTGGTTCCTTCTTCTATCTGACCCTCTGCACACAGCGTGTACTTCTTTTTTTTTTTTTTAAACAACATTGACATAGGGTGGGAGTTGTGACCTGACTTGACATAGAGTCTTGATGACATGACTCACGGGCCCAGCCGCTCCGCGGCATGTGGGATCCCCCCAGGCCGGGGCGCGAACCCGGTTCCCCTGCATCGGCAGGCGGACGCGCAACCACTGCGCCACCAGGGAAGCCCCTTTTTTTTTTTTTTTAAACAACATTGACATAGGGTGGGAGTTGTGACCTGACTTGACATAGAGTCTTGATGACTTTCATACATGCTGTTGGTTGGGGAGAAAGAAGGACAATTATTTTATTTAACAAAAACTTCTGTTCATCTGTCGATGGACATTTAGGTTGCTTCCATGTCCTGTCTATTGTAAGTAGTGCTGCAATGAACATTGGGGTGCATGTGTTGTCTTTTTGAATTGTGGTTTTCTCAGGGTCTGTCACACAGAGTGAAGTAAGTCAGAAAGGGAAAAACAAGTATTGCATATTAACGCATATATGTGGAATCTAGAAAAATGGTACAGGTGAACCTATTTGCAGGACAGGAATAGAGACACAGAGGTAGAGAACGGGAGTGTGGACATGGGGAGTGGGGAATGGGGGGTAGGATGAATTGGGAGATTGGGATTGACATATATACACTACCATGTGTAAAACAGGTAGCTAGTGGGAACCTGCTGTGTAGCTCAGGGAGCTCAGCTCGGTGCCCTGTGGTGACCTAGATAGGTGGGATGGGGGTGGTGGTGGGAGGGAGATCCAAGAGGGAGGGGATATATGTATACATATGGCTGATTCACTTCGTTGTACAGCAGAAACTAACACAACATTGTAAAGCAACTATACCCCAGTTAAAAAAGAACATCCAAGACTTTTGCTCTGTGCCAGCTGTAATTCGAAGTGCACTATAGATGTCAATTCGTTTAATTTTCACAATAACATTGTGAATTAAGTACTGTTTCCACTGAGAAATTAAATATGTTGCTCAAGATCTCCCAGCTAGTACGTGTCAGAGCTGGGATTCCCATTTAGGGATTATAGCTGTAGAGTCTGTGCTTTCACCCACCATGCCATGCTGATTCATCTAGGCCTGGGGTGGGGGACATCCTGGTATCCACAGCCACTAACTTCCCTTTTGAGGCCAGAGATGTTAGAGAATTTCTTTGTTTCCTGGAGAACACCTTATCTTCTGGAATTTCTGGAATGATCCTGCTGCTTTCAGGAGAAATGACCCAGGAAAAAGTCAAGATGAGAGAGAGGAGAGTGAGACTAAGTCTGGGACAGGACCCCTACAGCTGTAAAATCAAACTAGAGAGAATGAAGAGGGTGAGGCTGTGGTCTGACTGCTGTGGCATCCATGAGAAGAGCTGAGATTGGGTCAGGAGAGTGCTGGTGGAATGGATGCTTTCACTAGATCTGGTCAACATTTGCCTTCTTGACCCATTGTGGGAGCCACAGCCTGACTCCCACGTGTGGAGCTGTGAGACGAGCTTTGTGGGAAGCGAGGAGAGTGGCATCCTTACATACCTCTGTCCTAGTACATCGCATTCACAGTGTTTGTTTACCTGTCTGTGTCCCATCTGAGCTGTGTGGGAGGAGCTGGGGCTGTGTCCTCTTGCTCACTCTTGAATGTCAAGCACGAGCACAGGGCTGGGCACGGTTGGTAAATGAACCGTGAATGAATGAATGCTCACAGGAAGGGCCCTTCATACAGCTGACTGTTGGAGGAGTCTCTCTTCCTTCGTGGTGGTGAGTTGCGCGTTCATCTTAGCTTTCTCTCGCTGCTGCTCTAGGGACCATGATGGGACAGGATTTGGGGAGGTCATAGGTAGAAGGAGGAGAAGATGCCACACACTGGACTCAAGAAGATGTGGGGCCATCGGACATAAAGGACATAAACTCTCTATTGTAACTTGAATTATTTGCCCATAAGTGGCTACCTCCTTTCTGTACCCACCCCAAAGGTGCATCTTGGCTTTCCGTGACATGTTCTCTCATTATGTCATTTGCCGTGACTGCCTGTGCATTTTGATTTAACATAAATGTTACCTGTACTCCAGTATTATGGGTAAGACCCGTTAGTTCCTAGGTAACGACTGTTAGGTTTCTAGTTTTTCCGGGTTTAGAGGAAGGATGCAGAAAGTCGCTGTTCCTTGGATTCATGTTCCTTCAGTATTTTTGGTGAATAGTGTCTCCAGGTCCTCCTTAGCCCCTGATTATTCTGATTCTCAGCATCTTATTTCCCAGCTTAGGTGTAAGCCCTCAGAGAGCTGGTTCTGTGACTTGTTCTGACACAACTCAGGATTTATATAGAGAAAATGATGAGTGAATACTTGCTGAGTTGGTGGGCAGTGTTTGTATCCTTCCTCTGTGCTGAAGCAGCTGAGAAAATGACCTTCCCTAGAGGGTGGCGAGGTTTGTTTTCTGAATCACTGAGTAAATGAAAAGCTCGGAGGAGTTCTGGGGTCTCTAGCCTACACACTTGGTGAAATTGCACCTTAAGGTACAAATGAAACCCTACCTGCCAGGCCTGCAGAAATAACATCTTTTTGTAATGCTGCCTCCCAAGGACTTGACTGTAGCAAGCTTTTGGGTTCTGCTCTGAAAGTTGAACGTCACCACTTCTCTTTAGAATCATGGCCCTCTCCTCTTTCCTTTCATTTATTTATTTTTTATTATTTACAAGTAATACGAGAGCTTGGCTGTAATATAAAAGATGGCCAGTAGGTGCCACTTTCTGAATCATTTTACTACAGACAAAGCAGCATCAAAGCTTGTGACATTCCAGGGCAGGACACATTCAGGGTAGTAGCACCCATGGGTTAAACTGGATAAAGCAGAATTAGCACTTAAGTCAAACGTTTTCTGAAAATAAACCTCTAAATATGTTCTCCTTGACCTGGGTCAGAACTGTTAGAACAGAGCTTCTCACGGTGTGATTCAGAGGAGAACTGCTTCAGAAATACCTGCCTTGCTTGTTGTAATTATGGTTTCCTGGGCTCTGAAGTAGATGCATAGCATCTGAGTCTTTCGGGAGGGCGCCATGAATCTGCACTGTTTTACGACCTCCCCAGCTGATTCTTATGTGCATCAAAGTTTGCGAATCATTTAGTGTAGGCTCTCTTCCTTCTTCTGGGGGAGCTAAGTAGGCACATCAGATTGGAGTTCAGTAGTGAGAAGGTGGAGAACAGGCAGTTTTTGAGAAAATCTGAGAGTGTTATAGTAAAAAGCCCAGCACGCTACTTTTTCTATTTGTTAATCATATTTTATAATGCAAAGAATATTTAAAGAGAAGTCGTGCTTGAGATGGGGCCAGGGGAAGTGAGAGGAGGAGGGGAGCTCTTGATACACAGGAAGGAAAAAACAATCTTTTTGCTTGTCTGATTTTTTTGTTTTCTTGGACAGTGTGCTATCCATGGCCTCCAAACAGAGCACCTACATGATAAGCCATCAGGGCACTTGAAGGTGACGGTGTTTAGTTCTCTTGTGGTGCTTATTAATCATCCAGTGCTTGTTGAGCTTCCACCGATGGGGAATTTGCTATTCAGGAGCTTCACAAGTCAGGGGTCAGCCCTTGCTCCCTCCAATCCAATTTTCTATGCAAGAAGCATCTTCTTCTCTGCCTAACTGGAGGCCCTCCTGCTCCTGAGTGACACTGGAGTGACCTGACGTGGAGGCAAAATGCGAGCGCACAGAGTGTGTGAACAAGTGTGTAAGAACCTGGGCACAGAGGAGGTGAGGGCCGAGGGCAGCTCGTGGAGTCCTCCTGACTGTGCAGACAGAATCACACGGCCTGAGAGAGTGTCTCACCCCGAGGACCCTGCGAAACCTTGACACTGGGCTTCACTTTGTCACCTCCTTGCTGCTGCATCTCCTCCTTCCCTCCCCTCCATCTTCCAAGCCTCCCACCTCTCCTGTTTTCCTGAGTGACAGGAGAGAGGGTCAAAGAACCACCAACTTACTTGCACTTAAGGAAGTGGATCTCTCAGGGTAGGATGAGAAAAGGTGTGGCTTCCCCAGGAATGAGGGAGTCACTGGCTGCGGGCTCTTTCGGGGAGAACACAGTGAGAGCTATGACACCACCCTGGGGCTCTCCACTGCTGCTGGTGTATAGCCAGAGGGAGAGCCGGGGTGAGGCTAATTCACGGGGCTGGCTCTGAAGGCCGCCGCGGGCACCGTGCCCACAAGGGTGCTGCCGGCCGTTTCTATTTCTGGAAACAGTTTTAGAACATAAGTGTCCGGTGAGATATTTGGAGTGCTGCTGTGGACATTCCTACGCCTAGGAGTGATGCTGGCCGTGGTCCTTGTGCTGTGGGGAGTGTGCCCAGGCGTGGTGAGATGCCTGCTGAGGAGCTGGGGCTGGGTGTAAGATTCAGCATCTGATGGAAGAGGCCGCGAGGCATTACCAGGGTTCCAACCTGATGCCTAAAGGAAGGGCGGGGAGTCTCCAAGACAACTTGTCGGAGCTAAGGGAAGTCCACCAGGAATTGGTACCCAGCCTCCAGAAGGTCTGGGATGTCTGGTCAGAGCCATAGGGGTATTTAGCTGCTGGGGTCTGAGGCAGGGCTGTCAGCAGTGAGCACTGACTTGGAGTCTGATGTCTGCTTCTGTCTGTGTGTGTGACCTAGGATAGGACTTGCCCTTGTGGTGTCTCAGCTCCTTATCTGTAAAATGAAGCGTTTCAGCTTGGTGAGCCCTCGGTCCTGTCTTGATCTTAAGAGTTACAAGCTTTGGTCAGATGGCTCTTCTTTTGGGGGCCATTTGGGTTCATGATAATGGTGGTAATAATATCACCAAATGTGTAATGATTGTTAACAAGAGTATTAGCTGCCCAGCAATGAAACAGGCTGCCTTATGAGGTGATGAGCTCCTTGTCACTAGGAGTATTCAAGCAGCAGTCAAAGAATACTTTCTGGTGATTCCAAGATAATGTCACCAGAATCATCTGATTATTAAAAAAATGATTCCTGGACCCCATACCCAGAAACTCTAATTTGACAGGCTTGGGGTGGGACCTGGGAATTTGTCTGAAAAGCAAGTCTGAAGCCATGTGCTTCAGACTTACTGGGTCCCTCTATAGGGACCCATCGGTCCCTATAGAGGGACCCAGTAAGTCTGGGAAACCCTGCACACTGTACCCTTTGTTGGAAGCTCACAAAGCACAGGGGCCAGAAAAAGTTCCTGGGGAATCTGATGGAGAAGGATCGAGTTAATGTTGATTAACTTAGTGTTTCCAGAGTGGAGTGTGGGACTCTGTTGGATATGGGAGGAGCGGGGGACTCCTCTGATGAGGTTACCAGAAGCAGTTCCATGGGTGCTGCCTTCGTGGGGTTTACCGCGTTCGCTGGGAGGACCTGTGACAGCACTGTCCCATAGAAATCCAGTGTGAGCGCCATATGAAATGCACAGTTCTCTAGTAATCACATCAAGAATAGTTAAAACAGGTGGAATTACTTTTAATACTTTGTTTTACTTAACCGAATATATCCAAAATGTTATTTCAACGTGTAATCGACATAAAATTATTGAGATAGTTTTCATTCTTGTTTTTTCCTCCTAAGCCTTTGAACTCTGGTGCAGATTTTGGGACTGGCCATAGTCCAAGCGTGGCTGGCGGGAACCGCACTGGTCGGTGCAGATCTGTGAGATCTTTGTAACTCCACGTGTGGTCCAGAGATCAGCAGTATCAGTGGCACCTGGGAGCTTGATAGAAATGCAAAATCTCACACCTGATCTGTGAGTTGGAATTTGCATTTAGCACAATCTCAGGGATTTCTGTGCACCTTAAAGCTTGAGAGAGTGTGTTGATGACGTCTCTTCCAGGATTTCCTGTCCCTCCGGTTCTGTGTGGGCGCAGTTACCGGAGAAGCACCGCTGATGTGAGAAACGGGCACCCCCGTGTGCAAAAGTGGATGTGGTTTGGCTCAGGGAGTGACCTCTTGGCCCCTGACCCTGTAAAGGGGTCCTGGGATCCCTGGGCAGAGGACGGACACATCACATTATAATGAACTGTTGTAATTTGAATCTTGGGGCTGTCGGAGTGTTTTACAGGGAGACCTAACGTCAGGGAATGCTTTCCTGGAGCAGTGACGTTTAGGATGAGAATTGAAGGGGCAGGTAGCTAAGCAGTAGAAGGCTTACGGTAGAACATAATTACCTAGTACTCTTCACACTTCACTGGAAGAATGTTGAGGGGGGGCTTGATGCTAAATAATAGAAGAGAGACATATAAAAAAGAAAAAGTGACAAAGAGCATGAATTCTGAGAACAGCAGAGAAGAAAAGTCAGAGGAGCGTGTGGCTGTGAGGCTAAAGCATTGCTTGGCCTATGTTCTCCATACATCAGGCTCTGTGGGGATACCTAAGATTGTCAGAGTCCCTTACGCATGTTTAGCGCCAAACATCCAGCACTTTCGAGAACTACATGGGCTTCCCTGGTGGCGCAGTGGTTAAGAATCCGCCTGCCAACGCAGGGGACACGGGTTTGAGCCCTGGTCCGGGAAGATCCCACGTGCCGCGGAGCAACTAAGCCCGTGCGCCACGACTACTGAGCCTGCGCTCTAGAGCCCACAAGCCGCAGCTGCTGAAGCCTGCACGCCTAGAGCCCGTGCTCCGCAACAAGAGAAGCCACCGCCATGGGAAGCCCGCGCGCCGCAACAAGGAGTATAAGTGTGAGCCGGGAGGCTTCTGGAAGGAGGTGAGGCTGGAGAGGTGGCAGGGGTCAAGTCCCGCCAGGCCACGGAGGCACAGCTTTTCTTCCCAGCATGCCATTCTCCTGCATAGCATTATGTCTGTGTCTGTCCACATTCTCCTAATCAGGCTGTGGGCTCCTTGAGGCAAGGGCTTCTCCTAGAAACCTCCAGCTGCTCCGCAGCAGCAGTGACTGAGAGTGACTGAGAGCTGGCGGTTACATTTTGGGGAATTTTGTAAGCTGGTTAATGCACATGGGTTGTTTGAAGTTGGCCGCGACGACAACATTTACGCTATGGAAATTGGTGAATGCTATAAATCAGGGCTCTCATTTTTCCTTTCAGTGAGCCTGTGTTTAAGCATTTAGCAGCACACCCCTGCCAGCTGACACAGTGATGGGCATACAGAGCAGGAGGCAGCAGCGGGGAGAAGCAGGGACCCAGGATTGGGAGACAACACCAGCTGTGTGTTGCTGGTCAAGTAATTTAGCCTCTCTGAGCTCAGTTTCCTCATTTATCAAATGGGGAGATTGAGACAGATTTGAGAGGATGGCTACGGGAAAGAAGTGTCAAGAGAGCTGCCCAACAAAGAGTCCTCACTTCACGGCAGACAAACCAAACCATGCTGGTTTCTGCTGTTTCTCAAGAACTGGAAATACCTGTTCTCTGTTCCTTTTGCATTGCTTTTGATTACACTTTAAATTTTTACTTTCTAAAACATGATATTGTCTGTGGTGTTTAATTTCACAAACCATCTCCCACCCTTTTGGAAGAAGGTGGGATATATACCTTCCTGTAAAGTGTAAACTCTTACATCACCGCACCCGTCTGCTACCCCCTCTCCCCGCCCTGGCTCTCACTGCTCTCAGTGGGAGATGAGCCTTTGTTTTTGACTAAACAGACTGTCCCAGCCCTTCCCTGTGACAGCAGGACAAGGACTCTCCTCCCCTCCCCTCCCCCTCCTCCCCTCCCCCTCCTCCCCCTCCTCCCCTCCCCTCCTCCCCCTCCTCCCGATGGTGAGACTCACCCTCCTCCTCCTCCCCCTCTCCTCCCCCTCCCCTCCCCCTCCTCCCCCTCCCCCTCCTCCCCTCCCCTTCCTCTCCCCTCCCCCTCCTCCTCCTCCTCCTCTTCCTCTTCCTGACATTGATGGCTGGATCCTGTAGGCTGTGCTGTTAACCCCCAGGCTTCCGAGGGGGTGGGGCTGAGCAGCAGCCTCTTCTTTCTCTGCAACCTGTGCTGATATCACTGTATCCCTGGGAAAAGGGAAGACAGTCTTGTCCCTTGAAGGGTGTCTGCTGTGTGTTGATTATTTAGGGATAATATTTCTGGCCATGGAGCTGACGAGGCGGGAAATGGCTTTTGTGGGTGACTAAACGCTGAGATGATGTGGCAGCTTCTGTCTGTGGCCATGCGTCCTGGTCACCTGACAACAAAGAGAGAGCTGACCAAGAGTCCATCTGCGAGCCTGGGTTCTGAGGGCCGTGGGCAGTGAGGAATCACACCCAGGACATTTAGAACTGGGACCTCAGAGCACAGAGGGAACCAGGAGGGACCGTTCTGGATTCTGGTCCTGTCATTGCCACATCTTGATGTGCTTATGACCTTGAGCAAGTCATTTTCCATCTGTGCCTCCATGTACCTTTCTGTAAAAGGATGGGATTGAACTAGGTGATTTCCAAGGTCCCCCTCAGCACTGAGATTCTATGGTTTTATGAACTTCACCAACAAGCAGAGACATTCCTATTTAGGCTTGTTTTATGTTCTAATTCCCAAGGATGTAGTTCTAATGGATGTACTCCAGAGACTCTATTTATTTCTTGTTAGCTAAGAATAATTTTAACAAGCAGCAGTAAGTTGTGAGGAGCCTCGTCTGCGTGTGTGTTCCATTTTAGAGTGTTCTGGGAATTCAGCTGAACTCAGCAAGCATTTTTGGAATGTCCACCCTTGGGATGAAGTATGGTACACTGGAAGCTACATAGGAATTTGAATTGGAAACCTGGGTTTCAATCTCTGATTTGCTACTTGTAAGCTGTGGCCTTGGGCATGTACTTAAACTCTTTGAGTCTCAGTTTCTCTACCTATAAAATGGGGACAGAAAGAGTCCCTTCCTCTTTGAGGAGTGCATGAGAGAATAGGTCTAGAGCACATAGCATATCATGCTTGAGGCATGGAAATGCCGATAAATGTGACTCCTTTCCCTATTAGGCTCCAGGCTTTGATTAGGTGTTAGGAACACAAAGATACCTGCAAGTCAGGGGGTTCTTGCTTGCAAGACACCCCTTGAGCTACAGGCAGACAGACACCCAGTCCGTGATGAGGCATCCATCAGCACTTCAGGTAAGTATGCAGTGATCAGGGCCACAGAAAAAAGACGTCCAGCTCCTAGAGTCATGAACTAGAAAGCCAGTGGCCAGTGCACTCCTGGTGACAGTCAGGAAATGCAGACACAGTGCAGCTGCGACCAGTTCTGTGAAGGCAGAATGACAGCCTTCAGCGCTACATCGGGCTTGGATATGGCATTTAGACTATCTCCCTCCTGGCAGCACTGTACTTGACGTCTTCCAAGAGAGAACAGCATCAGTGTTTATGCTTCCAGCGCTGGGCTAGCACCATGGTGGGAGTGGCGTGGTGGGATTCTACAGATGAGAAGAAACAGCCCCTGAAGCCAGGAGTCGCTACTTAGCTGGGAGACAAGGTGTGCTCACTTGAATAGCAAGAAGCTAGAGGCAGAGATGCATCATGGCTTCTGACCCCGGCAAGTGCATGGTCATGCAGTGCTTTCCCTCCTGGCCAACTTTCTTCCCTTTTCTTTCATTAAGTAAGTAGATATTAAACACTTGTTGGTGTTGTGTGCTAAGGGTCTTGGAGTGACTGAACCTGGTACTTGCCTCTGGAAGATTCTAGCCTGAAGGGGAGACAGACATATAAGCTACTATGCTCGGCAGAGTATTATAGGTGCTAAGGATGCTGAGACAGAGTCTGGGAGCCAGGGTGGGCTGTACGAGGTGACAGTTTGCCTGGATGTGAGGGTCATGGGGTTGCACCAAGGCATAGAAAGAAGGGGTTCATGGGAGTCCGAGGTGGTTGGGGGGAGATTTTCTGGAGGAAGTGAGCTCTGTGCTGTTTCCTCAAGTCTTCCTTCAGGCCATGGAGTGCCAACATTCCCCAAGGTTGGGGAATTCTCCTGTCTATTTTGAATTCTTTCTGCTCAGCCTGCTTGAATGTTGCTGGACAATGCAAAGGTAGTTGGTGTTGGGATGAAGCCCTCATCTAAAAGTCAATTGCATTGGCCTTTTGAAAATGGGGCAAGATATTTAATGTTTGTGCTCTTAATATGCTCTTAATATTTGGGTATTTTTGTTGTTGGCTGCTTTTTTTTTATACCTCTTTATTGGAGTATAATTGCTTCACAATGTTGTGTTAGTTTCTAACGTACAGCAAAGTGAATCAGCTATATGTGCACACACATATCCCCATATCCCCTCCCTCTTGGGTCTCCCTCCCACCCTCCATCTCCCACCCTTCTAGGTGGTCACAAAGCACCAAGCTGATCTCCCTGTGCTATGCAGCAGCTTTTTTTCCCCAGGTCACAGTCTGCTCGTGAAATAAGATTAATTTGAAATGAAATTAAGTGTGTTCCATGTAGGACACCCTTGCCAAATAATTACATCAAATATAGTTTGCAAGGAGGGTTGTCTTTTTATCTTTTCTTAAAGGGCAGTCCAGAATCCAAATGCCTCTGAGAACCAGCCTGTTCTTGGGTCTCTCTCCAAGATCACTGTCTCAGCTCATCCCTGAGATCCTGGGTCAGGCCAAATTGTAATAATGTTATATCTCAGGACTCAGAGAACTTTTCTGTACTGTCTTCACTGAAGGTATCAGCTTTAATAAAAATAAAAGTACCTGGGCTTATTCAGAAGCAAGGGGAAAAAAAATAAGTAAAGCCTCACAAAGCCCTGCATATTTCCTCTTTTTATATGGCAATAGAGACAGGCAGAGAGAAAGAAAAACCTACAAGGAGGGAGAGAAATGGGGGTGGTGGGGAGTAGGGGCTGTTTCTGGTTCATTGCACATGCCCAGGTCACAGTGGTCCTGTGGCGCTGCAGATATCTGAGGCTGTGCCCTCCTCCTGGGAGCCAAGAAGTTCCCCTCCAGCCCTGCCTTCTCACAGTTAGGAACATTGGTTGAACATGGGCCCACGTTTGAAGAATTCAGAACTCAAGGTGACCGAAGAAACATTCTTGCTCAGCTTGTTCATTTTGCAAATAAGAAACTGAAACCCAGACGAGGAAATTTGACATGGGGTGTGTGAGTCTGTGGCTGCCCTCAAGGATGGCTACGTGGTGAGCGCTGGGCAGGTTGGTGGGACAAGAACCCTACATTCTTGATTCTCAGGTGCTGCACTTCCTACTGCCCCGTCCTCACTTGCTTTAGCTCAGCGAGGGCTGTGAGCTGACCAGAGACCGCAAGTCTCCACAGGCAATGACTTTGCTTTCGTAACCATTCTTTCTGCCACCCCTGACTCTCCAGGCTCAGTGGTTTCCAACCAGGGGCAATTTTGCCTCTCAGAGGTCTTCCAGAAATGTCTGGAGACATTTGTCATAACTGGGGGGAGAGTGCTACTGCTGTCTAGTGGGTAGAGGCTAAGGATGCTGTTACACACCCTGCAACACGCAGGACGAGCCCCCAGAACAAAGAATTATCCGGCGCCAAACGTCAGTCACGCTGCTGTTGAGAAACTCTGCATATCTGATTTTGTGTGTAAGTGTGTGTGTGTGGAGGAGAGTTGTATTTGAAAGAGATGAGAGCTCATTGTGACTGCAGGGAGGGTACTGATATCATTTTGGGGGTAGATTAGGCTCCTGTTTTACAAATTTGCCCAAGCATCGCACATTATACATCTAGCTTGTTAAAAGATGTATTCCCAGACCCCACCTCGTATATACTGAGTTGGAATCTCCAGGGGTGGGCCCAGGAATCTGTATTGCTACTGTGCTTCAAAGGTGATTCTGGGGCTTCCCTGGTGGCGCAGTGGTTGCGCGTCCGCCTGCCGATGCAGGGAAACTGGGTTCAGCCATGGCCGCTGAGCCTGCGCGTCCGGAGCCTGTGCTCCGCAACGGGAGAGGCCACAACAGAGGGAGGCCCGCATACCACAAAAAAAAAAAAAAAAAAAAAAAAAAAAAAGGTGATTCTGACCCAGAGCCCATTTTGGTACATAATGGATTAGGTAACAGTGTTGGTTGAACATTTATTATTTGCGCATTCAGATAAATCTGGATCTTAACATCAGCTCTGCCGTTTGTCAGCTGTGTGACCTTGGACAAGTCATTTATTTATTCTCTGAGCCTGTATTCTCTCATCCTCTGAAGAGGGAGGACCCCATCCATCTCAGGGTTTGCAGTGAGCATGCAGTGAGATAACCTGCGTCAGAGCTCCTGGTGGACAGTAGGTGTTCAGACCTGTTAGATGAGTTGACTGTGTTAGATAATAAGGAGACCTAACAGTCATCAGCCGCTTACATTCCAAGCACGTGTTAGATACTCTTGTAGTATCTTTTCTATTTAGCTTCACAACATCCTTCTTTTATAGCTGGGACACATTCTAGGTACTCTTGAGTATGGCAAGCTGAATAACAGCCTCCCAAGATGTTCATTTCCGCATCTCTGGAACCTCTTAATGTTACCCTACATGGTGAAAGGGATTTTTGTTGGCGTAATTGAGTTAAGAATCTTGAGATGGGGAGATTATTCTGGATTGTCTGGGGGAGCCTGATATCATCTCAGGGAGGCAAGAGATCAGAGGAAGTAGGAGATAGGACACTGGAAGCCAGAGTCTGGAGTGATTTGAGGAAGGGGTCACGAGCCAAGTAATGGTGCTGGCCTCCAGAAGCTGAAATAGGCAGGGAAGTGGCTTCTCCCCTGGAGCGCCCAGGAGAAACCAGCCCTGTAAGACCCATGTCAGACTTCTGACTTTCAGAACTATAAGGGAATACATCTGTGTGGTTTTTAAACCACAAACTTGTGGTCATTTGTTAGAGCAGCCATAGGAAACTTACACACTTACCATGGTTTCCTATCCAGAAATTCTTTAAAAAAACCCCACATTTTTATTAAAATAAATTTTTATTGAATTATAGTTGATTTACAATGTTATATTAGTTTCAGGTGTGCAAAATAGTGATTCAATATTTTTATAGATTATACTCCATTTAAAGTTATTACAGATAAGGACTATATGTCTCTGTGCTGTACAATATATCCTTGTTGCTTATTTATTTTATACACAGTAGTTTGCATCTCTTAATCCCCTATCCCTGTCTTGCCCCTCCCCCTTCCCTCTCCCTGCTGGTAACCATCAGTTTGTTCTCTCTGTGAGTCTGTTTCTGTTTTCTTACATACATTCATTTGTTTTACTTTTTAGATTCCACATGTAAGTGATAACGTAAAGTATTTGTCTTTCTCTGCCTGACTTATTTCACTAAGCCTTCCTCTCTGGGTGCATCCACGCTGATGCAAATGGAGAAATTGAGTGGTAAAGGGGAGTTCAGACATCTGATGTCTAACCAGTTAGAGGAGACACATACACAACCGAAAAAGGGGGGAGGGGATTTGCATCAAGGAGCAAATGAAAATAAATGAGAGAACCAGTTGAGAGTAAGAGGATCCTTCCCATCTGGTACTGTTAATCCAGGGGAACACCCTGGAGGAAGTGGGAAGGTGGCCAGCCCCTGAGGTGTGCATTGGATGCCTTGTAAAGACATTGTGACATCTTGGAAAAAAACTTCTCTCTTGCCCAGTGATCCTCTGACCCTTAGATGCTGAGCCTTTCATCTGGTCTCCTGCCCTCTCCTTTCCCAGATGGCACAGTGGTTCCTGCTGTTGGCTTAACGTGTTTGGAGGCTGCTTCTGTCTCCTCTGGGACTCTGATTAGAGAGGATGACAGGCAAGGTCGCTCTTCATTTCCTGTCTTTGCCATGTGAGTCTCCACTCTCCCCAGCCTCCGCCTGCACTACCCTGCGTCAGCTGATGGGCGGTGTAAGTGCTGACTAACGTGGTTGTTAGAAAGTATGAATTATTTAAGGAGATGTGTGCATCATTAACCTGTTGTTCATCGGGGGAAGTCTTGACAGGCATATTAACCTTAAGCACAGTGCAGTTTTGCCTGTGGGAGGGAGGACGGAGGCAGGGGTGGGGTTGGGGGCTGAGGGGGTGGGCGTGGTGCAAAGGATCGGCTGTGTCGCCCAGGGTTGGAAAGAGTTGCCCTGAGAAAAGAGGCAGATCAGAAAGAAAGCTGAGCGTCGTTTGACAGAGCAGTATTTTTGGCTCCGGGACACTGTGAATTGGAAATGCAGGAGAATCTAGCACATCACACCTTCAGAGGCATCTGTGAGCGTTATATACCAATGTGATCACTGTAATTGTAATAATAATATATGTTCTGTCGTGGTGTGACTTGTGGAGGTCACCCTGAGATGAGAGGGAGAAGAGGAAGGGATGGAGAGGGAAGTTATTAATAAACCTTAGGCCCAACCCTCGGATCCTTCACCCCTTCCCCACCCTGAACCCTTCTCTGCGAAGCCTCCTCGTCCAGGCTTTGGTGACATAATGAGCCTGCTTGGTCTAGAGGCATGAGCCCTGGGGAGCTGCTCTTCTTTCCAAAGGAGCTGTTTTGTTAGATGAGGAGCCCATTTCTTGTTCTTGTCCCTGTTTGGATCTGGAGGGGCGTCTGATCCAAAAGCACATTTTCCTTTTGTGGGGTAATGAGGTTTGAAACTGGATCTCTGGGTGCGATGGGAGATGAGAACGATCTCTGCTAGACTGTGCTGCACTAAGACTCTGAAACGGTTACGTTTAGAGGGAGGCCAGGCCAGTGGCCAGCTGAGATGGCATCAACCAGGGGTCGCCTGTGGCTTTTGTCAATCATCAAACGTATGCTGAGTGTCTGCTGGGTGATCCTCGTCTTCTGGGGACACAGAAGTGTCAAATAAGATCTTAGGAGCTCACTGCCTTCTCAGGGAGAGAATAGTGACACACTATAGAATATAGAATATTCTAGCTATAGACTACTGTTACTATTACTGGTACCAGTGCTGCTAGGAAATATATTGTTCCCTAATATCAGAGAGTAATATAATTGTTAGGAGATACATTATGTAGCTCTCTTAGCTATGCATACCACTATTAGTAGCAATGCATGGAGAGCACTGTTGTACCAATCTAGATGTGTTTTGGACAGAACGTGAGTATCCATGGGGATTACAGAGGGTAGAGAGCTCTATAGGCAGGTGTAGTGGTAATACTGATATCTAGCATCTGCAGGATGTTTTATATAGCTCGGACCTATCTTTATATCTCATGTGACCTGCACAACGGTCAAGTGCATCCCAGAGAAGTTAAGTAGCTTGCTTATATCACGCAGCTGGTGAGTGGAAGAGCTAGGGTTCGGACCCCTTGTGACGCTGAGGCCAGGACTTGCTCCACCCCACCACAGCTGCCTGCCCCGCAGCATGGTGTGCACACCTGTGCGGTATGTGCGTCACAGTGCCTTATGCTCCAGAGTCCTTCCACTTCAGTCACCTCCTTTGATCCTCGCAGAGAGGCAGCCTATGAGGAGGGGTTGGGTTTATTCTGGGCCTTTCAGAGGCATGAGATTGTTGGATGACCTGGCTTTGAGCCACCTGCCAGCCTTTGTGAGAGGAGGGCACCATGACTCCTGGAGAACACACAAAAGTCACACGCATGTGCGCGCGCGTGCGCACACACACACACACACACACACACACACACACACACACACACCAAGGAAAAAAAGAAGAAAAACACACAGAGCAAACAAAACAATCATAGAAAGCTGCAACCAAGAAGAACTTTTAGCTACGTCACTGTGCCTCACTCATTGCCAAATATCAGATGTCCTTTCCTACCTTCCGGAAAGGCAACAGCAAATGATGCGTGGGGTCCATTGGGTGCCCCCATTTCCTCCTGCTGATCATCAGGCCCAGTCTGGGCATTTATAGCTGTGTGGGGTTTTGGCATCAATCAGGGCAGATCTTCCTGCCCCTCTTTCCTGGGTTCTCTGGGTCTGTCCCATTTCTCTGCCATCATTTTTGCAGCAGAGTCTTCTTCAGAAAAAGGAAATGAGATGGAAGGAGGATACAGTTATTGAGTTTTGCAGACACAGTGCCAGTTTTGTTTCTACATGTAGAGTAGGGTGCGGGTGTACGTGTGCATGTGGACCCACACACGTGCTCACAAACATGCCTCCACACTCAGTAATCTGGAGCAGGATCTGCCATCCTGTGTGTGGATCATTTGTATTACCAGTTCTGAGACAGCTTTATTATTTTAAACCTCCCTTATGATATTTCCTGTGACTGACAGTTACTGTCATATTTCTGCGTGATACGCATTGAGCCTGGACTTAGCTTCGGGATGTGTCACCTCGCCGTCTACCGTCGCTCACCCACGCTGAGCCCCATGCTGTTCATTTCAGCTGGCCTGCTTCCATCAAGAGGAGGCAGAAGCTCGGGAACCAGACAGGATGTGCAGTGATCGTGGTGGCTGTTTGTCTGGGGCTGGGTCACTTCTTAGACCAGGCTTCCCTTGAGCATCCTGTCGCTAATGATAGGGAGGACGTCTCAGTGCTAGTGAGAATTTAATAAGAGACTGCAAAGATGTCTAGTTTATCTTTCTCATCAGTGCAGTGACCTTACAAGTGGTCATCAGCCTATTCTTGGATACCTGCAGAGACGAGGAGGTCACTCCATTCCAAGGCAGCTCACTCTCTTGTAGATTAGCACACACTCAGCACACGGGGAGATGGGAGGGGCGCTGAGCTAAGAGCCTGGTGTGAGCCTGGGTTCTCCTCCTGACTCTCTTACCCATAAGCTAGGACCTCAGGCAAGTCTGGTCATCTGTCTGCGTCTGTTTCCTCTGCCTATGAAATGGGGGAACTGGGTTTCAGATGGTGCTCTGAGCAGCTTGGGGTTTCTGGAAGGTTCCTCAGGGGCTGCAAAGAAGGTTGAGGTAGGGGTTAAGTGTTGGCAGGGACACCAGTCATACTAAAAGAGAATCATTATGATTTTGTGTTTTATGTTTTGGGCTTTGAATAAATAACTTTTGTAGATAAACAAGTTTAACAAACAATAGGAGTAGAGGATTCAAGGTCCTCTCTAGCTCTAATTTTGTATGATCTTTTAAATCTGTGGCAATTACCGTGAGGTCTATTTAGTAGAATAATACTACTTTAAATCTATTTTACAGAGAACAATTCTAACCCCTCTTACAAGACAACCTGCCTACTGTCTCCCACCTTTTTAAAGTCCACAAGGGCAGGTTGTGAATATTACATCATAGGCAGCATGGCCAGAATAGTGAATTAAGAGAGGTTTGTTTCGATGTCCTCTTTCCTGTGTTACTCTCTTTTCTACTCCAGGTGCCTCTGTGGTTTCCCATTCTCCCCAGACCATCGGACACAGCCAGCTCTCACTATGGGGAAACTCTCTGATAACCTTACCCTGGTTATAAAGTGTTAGCTGAGGATGTTTTAATAGCTTCCAAAATATTTGGGACTTTTTTTTTTTTTTTTTTTTTGCGGTACGCGGGCCTCTCACTGCTGTGGCCTCTCCCGTTGCGGAGCACAGGCTCCGGACGCGCAGGCTCAGCGGCCACGGCTCAGGGACCCAGCCGCTCCGCGGCACGTGGGATCTTCCCGAACGGGAACCCGTGTCCCCTGCATCGGCAGGCGGACTCTCAACCACTGCGCCACCAGGGAAGCCCAATTTGGGACTTTTGAAGCCTGAGAATCTAAACCTGTTCTCAAAAAAAATGAATGTCTAATGGTTAAGTCTGGGGTTCTAAGATAAATTGTGTCTCAGGAAGTTGTGGTGTGTGCATAGGCTGCTCCCGGCGTCTTCAGCTTCTTCATCCCTTCCTTTGGATGTGTTTGCCTTAGAGGTGTATTTCCAATTTTGCCTTGCAGAAGTGTTTCTAAAAGTATATCTCCCGGAATACTAATCCTAAAGGCTCTGAGAAAAGGATTCCTCTGCCAAATGCCTTTGGGAAAATGCTGGGTATTATGGTTCCCTCTTAGAGACTCACAACGCACCCTGATCTATTTCAGACTCTGAGAAATCCATCAGGGAGGAGTCCTGGCTTATCTTTGTTTAATCCAGCGTTTCCCAAAGTGTTTGACCAGAGTAGTCTATTTTCCTCTAAGTAATGGCTGTTAACAGCCCTCAGAACTGAGGTTCCCCAGGACACACTGGGAGCATTAGTTCTGACCGGGGGTGGTTTTGCTCTCCAGGGGGCTTTTGGTAAACTCTGGAGCCATTTTGGGCTGTTACAACTATCGGGGAGAGTGCTGCTGGCATCCACTGAATAAATGCCAGGGATGCTGCTACACCTCCTAAAATGCACAGGACGGCCACCTGCAACAAAGAATTATCCGGACTCAAATGTCAGTAGGGCCGAGGATGAGAAACTGTGTTCTAGAGTTAGGCAGGAACCAGGTCTGTTTAAATGCAGTGCAAGGTCCTGTAAAATCAGGTACTCAGCTGGGCCTTTTATGATGAGGGGTGTTTTCTGGACAATGTGGAAGGACATGCACTGGGTGATATTTCCCTAACACTACCGAGCGAATCCAGAGCCCAGCACTCCTTCGTGCCCAGAGAGAGGCAGCGCTCAGCTCCCTCGAGCCCCCGATCCCACTCTGTGGGCAGGGATGAAAGGGACCTTCTCCCTGCAGAGCTTCTGGGATCAGGGCTGACAGGGCGCATCACCTGTTCTTGTCCTGCCTTCCAGAATCAAGTGGTTTGGCACCGTTACAGGATGAGCCTGTTTTCCCAGGTTGCAGATTGTGCTTTATTTGTTTTTTTGAATCTTGCTCCAAACCTCTTTTCTTTTGCTTGGATCGACAGGGCTTGGCTGCTCCTTCTGGAGATGTTGACTTGGTGGAAAAAAATGTGCTTGCTGTCAAGCACAAGAGTATTCCTGGGACTGAGATTCTTTAAGTCCCAGTGATTTATCTGCTTCCATGAAGCAGAGCAATGATGCTTGTTAGTCAGCAGAACTCACACCTGCAGCCTCCTCACGCCGCCCCCCCCCAGCCCCCCGCCCCGCTCCATCCTGCTCCACATCAGGGCAGAAGAGCCTGCTACAGTTCACAGGCTTTCCGATTCTCTAAGTCAGTGAACAGTGAGCTCTTTGGGGCTATGGATCCCTTTGAGAATCTGATGGAAGCAAAGGAACTTCTTGCAGAAAATTGCATACAGATGCGTATACACAATATTGCATGTGATTCGACGTGTGGTGCATGGTGGTCTGTGTTTGTGAACTCAGAATTTGACATACCTAATTTTCAGGATATTCCTTGGAGACAGTGGTGCTTTTGTGGCTTGCATTGAGCATTCTCATTGGGGTGTACAAGGGAAGGACCACCTCAGTTCCTTGCCTCAAAGAACTGTTGTTCTTGGGGAATCATAATTTAACAGAGTGAGTTAGTAGCTCATGCATTCATTCATTCATTTATTCAGCACAAATTTATTTTGTTCCCGGGGAGCAAAATATCAACTACTGGGGAGTCAAAGATGAAAAACACTCTTCTTTCTCTCAACAGTAGAGGATATAGGAGAGGGCACTGGTCTAAGGTCCACCTGCTGGGATTGAAGAAGTGTGTAGCGTCCGGCAGGGTCTGCTAGGTGCCTGGCACTTGACCCTGGGCTCAAGTTTGACCCGAGAAGCACTTTAAGAAATCACCCAGAACCTTCCAGGGTCCCAAGGCAGCACTGTCCATTTCCCCTCTGCAGAGCTGAAGCCACTTGGGTGACTTCCCCTAGTTGTTATAGGCAAAGAACGGAGGACACGGGGCTCCCACCTTGGGGTTTCAGGAATCGGCTCACCTGTTGTGGTCCACAGCTTCCACAGCGCCTATCAATGAACTTGGTAAGGGATAAGGCTGTCTCTTCTGATCACATAGCCTTATTGACGGAGCTCACCGATGTGGGAGTCTCTGTAGAGGGAGAACTTTGCAGAATGATGAACACCTTTGCAGTGAATCCTGTTTATGACAGTTACATCTGTTTTCTTCATTGTTTGGGCTCCGTAATGCATCCAATAAAACAACTAGCCTCCTTCTTTGGCTAGTCGTTTGGCTAGTATGGCTAGGACACATACTCTAGGCATCCTGGGAGGAAGACGAGCTGGTCTGTTTGTTTGAGCTGGTGAGTACTTTGAGCTCAGCTACAATCCAGCCTAGCCATCTGACGCTCTTACAGGATGGGCAGGTGGGATTTCTTTTTCCAGAAACAATCCGTTTCTGCACAAGGTTGTGATGGTCTCACCTGAAGAGGGACAGTGAAGTCCATAGCAGTTGGATTCAAAAGAAGAAATCACTTTTCCATAATTGGTACCTTTTCATTCTCCTTTTCAAAATGCCCAGCACCACTACCACAGCTCTGAATCCCCAGCAAAATGCAGGGTAGGGAAAGAGACCACACAGAAATTACAGTTGTAAGCAGGTAATGAGAACCAGCTACAAGCAGGCAGCTCTCTGCGTGTGAGAATGGGGGTTACAATTACGGATTTTTATGGCTCCATTTTCTGCTCTCAGTATAGCTGTCGACATCTCAAACTGAGAAGCCCATCGCTGCGGCCCGGGCAGCCTCCTCCCAGCTCCCGTGTCAAGAGAGATTTATTATTCTCACAGATTCTACTCATAGCAACTCCCTCCAGATGGCCCTAGGGAGGGAGGATTTTATTTTATTTCATTTTGCTGAGAACCACGGCTCCAGAGAGACTGTGTTCTGTCTCTCAGGCTAGGCTCCTGAATCTGGGTGAAGAAGGCAGGGAAATTGAATTGGGCAGTAGCTGCGTTGAAAGAAAATGAAAATGGAGCCAAAAGACTATTTATTGCTGCATTGTGGGAACAGAAGACTGGAACAATAACCGTCATGTCCATCAGTTGGGAACTGGTTAAATTAATTATGGTCCATCCATAAAATAGAATACTCTGCAGCTGTTAAAAGGAGTGAGGAAGATTTATGTACACTGATAAGGACTGATCTCCATGGTATAATTAAAGAAAAAAGTGCAGTGCATTTTATATAGCATGTTTCCATTTGTATAAAAGTAAGAGTGATTTCTAAATATTTACCTTACGTCTACAAGGGTGATTTCTGAGACAACTCACAAGAAATTTGTAGTAATATTTGCCACTAGGGAAGGACTTGATTGAGAGACAGGGGAGGCAGGAAAGCTGTTTGTAGAAAATCCTTTTGTGCTTCTGGAATATTTTTTTTTCCTATATGCTTGTATTACTTTCTCAAAAATCACTTAAGGCTAAAAAAAATGATTTTCAAATCTAATAATGCCTAGCAAGGTTTGCTCTTAGAAGGATGAGCAAATTGTGGTTTGAGCGTGACTAACCAAAGCTACCCAGAAATGAAGAGTCTCCAGGAACTCCCATTACTGTGTGGGATTTATCACTTCTATTGATAAGTAAGAACTAGAACCTGTCAGGTGAGGTACGATTTTACCTTCATTTATGCGGATGCATTGAGTACATCATGGTCCACATAAATTGCATTTATACCACACTAATTTGTTATGTGCCATTTATTAGAAGCTCAAACATCCCTCCTAATGACATCATTGTTTACACCAGCTGGGCTCACTGCCTCTTCTTTCCTACTATTCTTCCACAGGGGTGGGGTGGACGGTGTGTTTCTTGGGGGCTCTCAGAATTTCTTTCCTGTGAATCAGGGGTCAAAGAAGTAATATAAATGTTTGGAATGGCCAAGTGGGAGGCAGTAAAAGTGGTGAGGCCTTTGGCAACCAGAATGGCATGCCCCTTTTGGATCAAATTCAGCTTGAAAAAAGTCTGCAGGTCATATCTTATTCAAGACCTGGAAAATTCTACAGTCCCTTTCCTAAACCTTTCTCTGATGTCTCAGCTTCCTCTTTTAGGCATGCCTGGCCCTACAGATTCAATAGAAGCCTCTCTAGTCAGAAAGCATCCTCCAGGGTTTTGGTGTTGAGTCGATAGAGGAAGGTTGACCAGATAGCCGGGAAGCAACCTGACTCTGCCTGTCTGTGAATTCTGCCCCAAGTTATTGAAAAGGCATCTTGTCTCTTGTATTGGACACCAGATTCCTGGAGGGTGAGGACTTATTCATCTTTTTACTCAGGGCAGAGATGAACACATCTTGCCCTGCGCTGTTCTTCAAAAACCTAGATCATGCAGTATGTTACTGGGTTATAGCATCACAACTTGGAGGCTCTCTTCCCAGGGCGTATTTCTCTGATAGGAAAAGTGAAAACTAGAACAGAATGGCTGAGAAGATGTAATTAACGAATGAAATCATTCTTAGTACAATATGTATTCAGAATAAGAACCTGATAAGCATTAAGGGAATAATGGTTGCCCTTTGAAAGCATAGCTGTAAGTGGAGGTGAGTACTTTAGATTGTCCTGCTCTGAGCCCTCTGCTGCCACCTCCATGTAATGAATATCTGGCTGCATGACTGTGGGGACGATGTTTCCTCTGTCTGTCTTCCTCTGGCTAGTAGGAATCTCGGCTGTCCCAGTGGCCAACTTTGTCAGATAATTCAGGACTTTCTCCCGTATGCTGTCTCTTCTTAATGGTTTGGCATGACTCAGGGGATTCTGTGCCAACGCTGCCATAACTCTCCTCAGCAACTCACCCGTACAGGAGCTTTTTCCCCAGAATAGGAGTGCGAGAGCCCATCCAGGTTCCATATAGCACTGCTTCTCTCTCCTGCAGAAGACCAGTGTGCAGACTGTATCTGAGAGCCATACGTAGTACTAATAACAATGCAGCAGACAGCAGTTCCTATAAATTACTGAAAACAGTGCTGAAAGGACAGTGTAGGGTGCATAAATTCAAGTGTTTAGCCAGAAGCCCATTAACTTAGGGTGGACAAAAAGAAAGGAAGGATATTAACAAACGACTTCTCGGTAGGAGTTTGCAGTGGATGGGGAAGTAGGAAAGGGTAACAGAAAATAAGCTATACTGGAAAGAAGTCCAGAGAAAAGGAAAAGAAAAAAGAACAGAGATCCTTTTCAAGATGGAGGGAGAGAAAAATCTATGGTCTTGAGTTGTAATCCCCAGGTAGATTGATTACCATTGGAAGATCCACCTTGTTCCCTTGTTGGCACAGCCCTTCCCTCTCTCTGCAGTCTAATGGTTTACCCATTTAGTGGCTTATATGCCACTTCCTACCTGAAGCCTTCCCTGATGTTCCAGATGAAAACAACTTTCCCTCTTAGGACGTAACTCTGTTTCACTTCTTGTCTCTCTCTTAGTGCTGACTTTCTACCTTTTATGGTGGTTATTTGTGTCCATGTTTATATAAGATCTCTGAAGGCAGAGATTATGACTTGGTGATCAACATTTTAGCAACTGTTTTACTGAATGCTTATTATATACCACTCCCTGTGCTAATGGGGGAATACTTACACAAGCAAAATGCAGTCTTAGCACTAAGGCATTTACCTTTAGGAGAATCAAGTACGGTTCTTTGCACAGTGTATGTGCAATCTCTATTGAGTGAATGAGACTCAACCCTCTCTGCCCTGTTTTAAGGATGAGGAAATTGAGGTCCATGACTACTTGACCTTCATAAGATGACATTCCTAGCTTGCATAAAAATGGAAACTCAGGAGACTCTTTTCTTGCTTGATTTTATAGTCTACAAACAGCATCGTTCTCTTGGCCAGTCATCTCATAGATGAATAAGTAGGGCTGGGAGAGCCTGGAGGTAGCCCTAACCTTCCAAAGTTGGGAATACAACTCAGGGTGCACTGAGAGCTAAAGAAAGAACATGCACGAGCTATTCAAAGCAAGGCCAGTGGAATGGTAGGTATGTCTGAAAAAGGCTAAGAAGGGATTTCGTGAGCCAAGGAGGAAGCTGGTGGTGGAGTGAGAAGGCTGAGCCTTGGGGCAGGTGGATCCTCTTTAACTGGTCACTCTGCATATATCTGTAGACTCCTGGAAGCAATGTGGACTCAGAGCCTCGCAAACAAACCTATGTCTGTCCAAACGTAGCTTTAATCCGTCCCTCGTCAAACTCTAGCCTTCCCTTTTCCTGGTAGCTATGCAGGTGAGTTGGAACTAGAAGATACCTCAGGAAGCCATCTGATTCAACCCCTTGCCTTTATGCCAGGAGGATATTGTCTCCATTTAACAGGTGACTTAAAAGAGGCTCAGAGGAGTTTAAGGATCAAAACCATTCAGGAGAGATCTCCCCCAGTGGTGATCCATGGTATACAGAGTGGCCATTTTGTGAACATTCTTTTTGATTAAGGCACCTCATTCAGTTGAAACTCAGGCTCCTCGGGGACTGACTCTAAAGCCACCCCTTTGGCCTTCAACTTGGAGCATGGGAGTGTTGGTGTCTAAGACTTTGAACTCTGGCTGCTGTGCTTGGGTGACACAGCAAGACTTAGAGGGGTGCCCATGCCGCTCTGAGAGCGTCTGGAGCTGGAGCAGCCACAGGCACATGGGCTCCAGAGCATCTCCTGAGTCCCTCTCTTCATTCTTAAGCAGATAAGCTCTTCTGTTGATACCTAATGGATCATCTGGAGTTCTCTGAAACTCTGGGAATACTGAAGATCTTTCCAAATTGGGAGTCTTTTGGTGGCTGTGGTCACAACAGATATTTATATTTTCCACACCTCTTTCCATAACAAAGCCAGTAATTAAAATCTTTTGCTGAGACTAGAGTTATATTTCTGCTTGGGAATCAAATCAGAAAGAAGGTGGAGGGAATAGATCGGAGTCATAAGTGTAGAGAGAAGCCTGGACAAGTGTCTACATTTTCTGCAAAGAGAAGCTCATGTTTTGGGGGTGGTTCTGGTCTGAATTAAAAACTCAGGGACCAAGAAAGTCAGAGTTATCCGAAAACATCATGGGCCTATCCTGTTAGAGTTATCTGGGCAATAGAGCTTGGTGGGAAAAAGATGGAGTACGTACGATGGGACCTCCAAGCTCACGCTCCTGGGGCTGCCTGTTTATCCAGTGCAGCTTGATGCTACCTATAGTCTCCTCCTCCTGTGGCATGTGGTTGGTTCCTCTTTTTGACTGCATCCCATTCTGTTTTGCTTCACTAGTTAAGCATGTTAATGACTACCTAAGACCATTTGGTCCTTGAAGGCAATGAGTATTTTATTCCCCTTGGATTGCTCATAGCATTTGTGCTGTTCCTGGCAGTTAGAAGAAATGCAGTGGATGTTTAATGCTATGGTCTTTGCAACATTTCCTGCTTTGGAAAGTGAACTTCTAAATATTCTTGGTTTCAAGATGGCTACAGTTCTTCTTCACACTATTACTTCCTTCCAAAGAAGATTATTCGGAAGCAGCCTTCTTCGTGAAACTTTTAATGACTCTGATTTACGACCCTACCTTCTGTAAACTCCTACATTTCTGTAGGTTGTGCATTATCATTTTTTTTTCAATTCTTCTACCTGCAGGTAGATTGTGGGCTCCTTGGGTCTTCCACAATAACTATGTCCCTACTTTGGGACTGAATGATTTTTGGATCATTGATTTCCCAAGTTCTATCTCTTAATAAAGAGTTTCATTGTATCAGTATCATGTTGGGGCAAATGAGGAGAGGAGCCCTGGAACTTGTGCTGGAATATATTTATGTATAAAATGTATATACATATGTGTATATATGATGTATTTATAAATATATTTATATAGAAATGCATATGTGTGTATATGTAACATGTATATATATAAACATATGTATTATGTAATATATATGAACACCTACTTATATTTTTTCTCATTTAATCCTCACAACAAACTTGTGATAAACATTGTTATTATCTCCAGTTTTGAGGAAAAAGAGATTCCTATCACTTTAGAAGTGAGTTACCTTGAATGTCAGATAACATAACCCCATCTCATAAGGGTGCATTTTTTTTTACCTACAGTGGCTGAATAGGGAGTTGAACTCTATGTACAATAAACACAGACTCTACGATTAAGGTAATTAAAATAATGAGTCTGCACTCTCATTCTTGCCCAAGATCACAGAGCCAGTAATCTGTGAACCTATTATTCAGTCTCAGGTCTGCCTGACTCAAGTGCTTCTAGTCCTTCCTGATTGAAAGGGAACAGTATTGGAGGGCTGTGTTTAGGAATTTGGATTCGGCACCACAGGTGACCTTTGAATGCTTGATGAGGAGCTAAGTATGAGATTTGACAATATATTTTATTAGGACATCCTTGTTAGAAGGTTGGGAGATGGGTGGGAGGCTGTGAGAAGGAAGAGGAATCAGTTAAAGTCCATAGTATTACAGTATTCCAGGTAAAAGATGGTAAAAATCTGGACGGAAATTGTGGGAACACAGAGGATGTGATAACAAGTTATCATTGCAAAGGTAGCGTTAGGACTTAGCAATGATTGAATGAGTTTAGGGAAGAATTAGATCAGGAATATGGCTTTTAGGTTCCTGCTGACACCATTAACTCAGACAGGAATACAAACAGGAACAGGGATTTTCTTTAATAGAGGGGAGGGAAGGAGGACGTGTATGATTTTGACATATTATGATTGAAGTACCAGTAGATCAAAAGGTTGGAGTTTTCTAGGAGGCAGTTGGATTTACAGGACTGAAGATCAGGAAGGAGTTCTGGACGGGAGAGGGAATTTTTGGATCCATTGGCAGTTAGGTGGTAATGAAGCTGTAAGAGTGGACTAAATTTCCCAGGAATAGAATGTGGAGAGAGAGGGAGGGTTGAAGGTGGAACTCTGGCAGTGACCAAAATTTAAGGGGTGGACTGAGGCAGGTCAGTGATGACAAAGCTGGAGAAGATACCCACAGAGTGTTAGAAATGCAAGGACTGGGCCTTTGTCTCGCCTCAGTTTCCAGGCCATAGGAAAGTAATATGCAGCTCCGTCTGAAGACTTCTAAGACCTCCCTATCAGGATCATTCATCCCTGAATTTCTGGAACAGTCACGATTCCAGATACTTCGTTCTGTTGTCAGACTTCATACCCATATTTTTGTCAGATTTTGTGTCCAGGTTTTTGGTTTGGGAAACGTTGTACATGTATTGCTCATTAGCTCTCTGGAGTGAAGCGTGCAATGCTCCCCAGTACGCCAGTTTTCCTCCAAGGGTTGATGGTTGGGACGTTTTCTATCATGAAGCCAAAGTGATAAAGAGCCAAGTGGCTGCTGTAGATGGGAAGATAAATAGTGATAAAGGGAGCTCTGGGGCTCAGAACAGATTCCTGTGGTATGGGGTGGAGAGTCCTTCAGGAGCCCAGAGGAGAAAAAGCTACAGGAATCCAGGGGAAGTCGACCAAAAGAGCCCCCATCAGAAGGATTTAAACAAAAGTTCAAGGACAGGGCCTCCCTGGTGGCGGAGTGGTTGAGAATCCACCTGCCGATGCAGGGGACACGGGTTCATGCCCCGGTCCGGGAAGATCCCACATGCCGCGGAGCGGCTGGGCCCGTGAGCCATGGCCGCTGAGCCTGGG
>NC_041233.1:60215739-60259974 GCF_002837175.3 Physeter macrocephalus
CACAACAGCGAGAGGCCCGCGTACCGCCAAAAAAAAAAAAAAAAAAAAAGTTCAAGGAGGTGTGTCAAGGCACATTGTGTGTGTGTGTGTGTGTGTGTGTGTGTGAGAGAGAGAGAGAGAGAGAGAGGAGGCTGTTGGGGGCTGGTCATTGATTATTATCCAGCATAGTTGAAGAGGAAAAGATGTGGAAAGTTACTTCAGCAGACAATACATACCTACCTATCTTATTCAGGTTTTGCTGTCAGGACAAGGAGACTGCTGTGGTAACAAGGAGATACAGGAGAGGCCTTGCTGCAGTTGAACCCCCTGGCAAATACACTGTCCTTCTGGATGTCATAGCCCAACACCCACATAAGGCTTAGAGAGGATTAGGAGCCTGCTTTTCTGTACCCTAAGGAAGGCCCTCGATGGACTCAGTGGGGGATATGGAGATGATTATGACACACCACAGTGGGCCTGATGTCTGAGAACAACATTCTCAGGCATATCAGACCTAGTTTCCCCTTTTGTAACAAATATTTTGAAATCCTCGCTTTACAGTACTGAAATGAAAATCAGAGAAAATGTAACCTGCCTACAGACACAATTAAAATCAACATAATGCCCTAACTCTAATATAAAGGAGAAATAAATGGAGAGTAATTTATAACAAAACAGTGTGTATTTCACTGAATGCTAAGGTGTGACTATGCTGGAAGGTATAATGAAGTCATCAGATTCTTACTCCTGTACATAGAATTATCCCGAGTGAGACAGCTACAAAAGCAGACTGACACAGGTGTGTGGTATTGGAAATTCACACACTGTAAATGGTGTTTCCATTTATTATGTGATATTTTTAAAAAAATGGTGAATAATTTGGTAAATTCTTTATAAAACAAAAGGCAATCTTCCCTCAACCTATATGGTAGCTGTATACCTAGAAAATTCAGTCTATTAGTACTGTGCAAAAATATTTTCTGCTTATAGATAAAATGAATTTAGGCTCTAGGCTTGGTTAATGACAAACAGGTTCTTCCCCAAAAGAATGTCTGGTGGTGGTTTTTCTAGCCAGGGATGTCAGATGATTTTCCATGGTACAACACAGTATGCAATGATTAGCATTCCTGCCTCTGTCCACTAAATCCAGGATTGCCCTGTCCCACCAGATTTTCAAAATGTCCCCTAAGGGCCAGTAGCTCTCCTGTTGGAACCACTATTTTAGACTTGGTGGGAGTCAGAAAAGACCAATTCTACTGGGAACTGAATAACTCCAGTTATCCTGTATTATCAGTGAGGAGCTGTCCATGGTGCTGCTTAGTCTTTGGTGCAAACTAATTTGATTACTATGGATTTGACTAATTCCAAGTCCTAGCTGCACTGTGACCCCTCTTTGATCATGGCTTCCTGATTCAGGACTCTAGTTATCAACTTTGGTTTTATCTGTAATGAGAATTATGTGCCCAGTAGCCAGGCCAACAGCCAGACCTGACCCTGCTTTGGACTGGAACCATCCTGAGCAGTGGTGTGGTTTTGGCTGAACCTTCTTTGTGGGATCCAAAGGAGGACCAGATCTTCACTTCTAAGATGTTTCATTGAAAAGTCCTTGAAGAGGGATTCCATTAATTGTCTACCTTTTACCAGGGTGGAACACAGTTGTTTTCTCAGATTTGGATTTAGTAGGGCCTGCGATTTCCATAATTTGTTGTGTATTTGTGAAAAGCCTGACAGTGCTATACTTTCTGTAGCCAAAGCTCTTAACAGTATTTCCCAAAGTGTGAGACTTGTAAGAGTTCATCTAGTACATGGATGTGGCAGTAAAGCAACATTGGTTCATTTGGTGAGATAATTAATCCTTTCTCAGTTTGCTTTTAATCCCTTTAGGATATCGAGAAGAAAATCTCAGTTTGGGGCTAGTGTGTCTTTAACACCTTTCTAACACTTGATAATCTCCTATTTTAACAAAGAAAGGGCAGGCTTCAGGCTCAGAGCCCACAGCAGGGGACGGTATTGACTAGACTTTAATGGCCACATTTTCTCTGCTTTGTAATTATTTTCATGATTACTCTGCATTTATAGCAGGTGATACTGATTTTCCATTTTGGTAGTAATACCAAGTTTTATTTCAAAATCAATTAATTTTAGTAAAAAGAAGAGCCAATCTAAAGAAATACATTTAGCACAGGTGTTACACAGATGTAGCTTGCAAAGAAGGTGGTGCCTGTAGAATTGAAGTTTAGGAAATATTGCCATTTTGTATCATTCAAGGGGCAGGTGCCTGGGTGTAAAACAAGTTCAGGGGCAGAGGCAGGCCATCCTCTCAGGGTATTGGCTGGTTGTCAGTTCATTAAATTATTGGTTTCTTGCGCAGATCCACTCCAGACTATTTACTATTCTTGTTGCTGTCTTTGTCCCTGGATAAGGAAACAGCATGTTAATGCCTCATATAATCGGTGATGGATGGCCCCAGCCTGTCAGTCACTGACACTTTGAGTGTTCAGTAATTTCATTATCTGCCCATTTCTCTACTCTTTGCAGCCTAGCACTTACGACAAGGTGGCATCCATCCCTAATGACATGGGATGGGCTGAGATTCCCAAGAATCATTTAGAAGAGGTAAAATTCCTTGAAAGGAGGCATTTCCCATTTTTTCTGTCCCCAGTCTAGAACGAAGCAAGAAGCTGGGCCAAGAATATTTGCTGCTGCAAAAAATATAAAGAGAAGAATAAATAGCCTAGGTAAGAGGGCTATAAAATGAAACCTTTAGTGACTAATGACAATGATTGAGGTAAATGTTTTCTAACTCAAAATGGAGTTAAAAGTGCTTTTTTCCCCCAATTTTTTTTAAACAACTAATATTGGTGTAGATTGGATGCCCACCAAATAAATAAGATCAAAGGAGCCACATTTGCCACTGGTTTGATGGAACTGAGTGGTTTGCTAAGCCAACCTTGGCCAATTTTTCTGCTCTGAAAAAGCTCTGAATCAAGCCTTATTTTTTGAAAAAATAGAGAGTCTGTAAATGTGTTGCATATCTACATTATTGGCTGTAATTGTTTGACTAATTCCTATGTGCCACATGCATTTATTTCACCTAGTCTTTATATCAAACTGTAGCTTCAGAGAGGTTAAGCTTCAGAGAGGTTAAAGTTAACTGCCCAAAGTCACACAGCAAGCAAGGTGGGACAAGGATTTGAATTTCATATCTCCAGCTAATGTCTCTACATCTAAGGACCATGCATTTTGGACTTAGTTGCCTTTTTCTAGCCTGGGTGGAACTATGCCACTCCCCACTTTTAACTGTAAAACTCTCCCAAAAGGTAAGAATCACCTCGGGAGATTGCGAAAAAGAAATCATCTTGGGTGTTTTTAAGAAAGAAAAACAAAAAACCCACATACACAGGTAGGTTCCTGGGCCTCAATTCAGATCTATTGAATCAGCATTTCTGAGGGTCAGGCCTTATCATCTCTCTAACAAGCTCAGCTGGGGCTTACAGTCATCAGGAAAATTTGGGAAACAGTCCGTAATCTCATGGGGCAAATCCCATGGTTCATATTCAAAATATTTAATAACCAGGGAAGGACTGGACTCTGCCCAATCAGAAAGGACCCTCGCTGTAGCTGAAGTGGGATCTTAGAGGTCCTCTCATGCCAAACCTTAGTTACTTAGGTAGAGGATGTGAGAAAAGCTGGGAGGTCTAAACAGCATGTCTGGATGGTGGGACAAATGGGGAGCTAGGAGCAATAGCTTTTTAACTAAAGGACCTGAAAGTATGTTTGTATTTTAACTGGTGTGGCTGTACCAGTGAGTATCAGTTGAGTATCAGCCCTGGTAACCTTCATATAAGAAACTGCAAGCAGATGGTAAGGGTTTCTTTTTCTATAAATTCCATATTTCTCAAAACTTTGAGCCATCTGCATGTGAATCACAGGGAAGCTCTTTTTAAAAATGCAACTTTGATACCACTACACACCTATGAGAATGGCGGAAATCCAAAACACTGACAAGACCAAGTGCTGGCGAGGATGTGGAGCAACTGGAACTCTCATTCATTGCTGGTGGGGGTGCAAAGTGGTACAGCCACTTCGGAAAACAGTTTGGCAGCTTCTTACAAAACTAAACGTACTCTCACCATACGATCCAGCAATCATGCTTCTTGGTATTTAACCAAATGAGTTCAAAACATATGTCCACACAAAACCCTGCATATGGATGTTTATAGCAGCTTTGTTCGTAATTGCCAAAACTTGGAAGCAACCAAGATGTCCTTTAGGAGGTAAATGGAGAAACAAACTGTGGTACATCCATACAATGGAATATTATTTGGCATTAAGAGGAAATGAACTACCAAGCTATGAAAAGACATAGAGGAAACTCAAATGCATATTACTAAGTGGAAAAAGCCAGTCTGAAAAGACTACATACTGTATGATTCCAACTACATGGCGGTTTGGAAAAGGCAAAACTAGAGACAATAAAAAGATCAGTAGTTGCCCGGAGTTAAAGAGGAGGGAAGAACAAAAGATTTTTAGGGCAGTGAAAGAATTCTGTGTGACACTACAGTGGTGGATGCAGGTCATTACATATTTGTCTAAACCCAATGAATGTACAAAACCAAGAGGGACTGTAAACTATGGTCTTTGGGGTTAGACAGAGTTACTCATTGAAAGAACCGGAGCATATAAATTTCCTTCCTCAGTCTTGGCTCCCTTCATGGCCAGGCTAATCATCCCCTTATGCCTCTAGTTTCAAAAAGCACTTTTTCTGTGAAGCATTCCCTGATTCAGCTAGCCAGGACTGATTTCTTCTTCCCCTAATTTTAGAACTTAGTGACTATTTTATTGCCTCTTCATTCCCGCCCCCATTCATGTCTTTTTCACTTCCTTTAGCATATCAAGGCAGCTTTAATGTAGTGGTGGGGGCACAGCCAAATGGCCTGGGTTCAAATTCCATTTTGGCCACTTGTTCGTGTCACCTGGGAAAGTCACTTAACCTGTCTTCCCAGACTTCCTCATCTGTAACCGTGGGGGAATTAAGAGGGCCTGTCTCATATGAAGCTTCAGTTAGGGCACAGCAACTTGTGTTATTCTTTTTCCACTTTCCTTGCTCTCGTGGAGGGAGACAGTGTAGGGCAGTGGACAAGCTCTGCAACCTGACAGATCTTTGATTTTGACCTTGGAAAAATTAACCTTTTCAAACCATAATTTCCTCATTCGTAAAATGAAAGTAAAAATGCCTACCTTTTAATGTAATTCTGAGGGTGAAAAATATCACCCCTGACTCTGTTGGCATGAATATCTCTTTTATGCTGTCACTCACGCTGCCATAAACACGAGTGTGTGAATGAATGAATTATGTATTGTCTTGCAGCACAGAGGGAATCTTTGAGGGTAAGATACAAATCTGTTGTGAACCTAATTTTTACATCTTAGAACTTCCATCTGGTCATGTCTATTTTGAAGCAGAGCCTGAAAGGAGGAACTAAAGCATTGAGGGATTCAGTTAGTTCTAATACCAAAATTGTACACGAATTTACAGATATGTAGAAGCTTACAGAGTCATTGTGGTACATGGCAAGGGTGAGCCTCAGATCCCCTTAAAAAATTCAAAAGTTTTACCACTTCTGAAGGTCTTAAGTTTAAACACTGTTAAGAATAGAACTTACAATGATTTTGAAAGATCCTGGCTTCTTTGATGCTAAAATGGGAATTGTATTCTCTGAGATCTACTTCCCATTGTCAGCTCACTAAGCAATTGCTCACATTCTCTCTTTTCACTTTATTATATTTAAAGACATTTTAAATATTTGGGTGAATCATTCTTCTTGGTAATTAGATGTAGTGATTACTCTTATATTCCAAGGTATTACATTTCTTTTATACACCTCAACATCATCATTCTCAGTAATGACCTCATGTTTAACAATGGTTTCACAAAGATTCTGGATCCCTGAAACCAAGAGATGGTGAGCCTGTCGGGGGATGGGGATGGAGGACCTAAAATCTCCTTATTCTGCCTCTATTTTAAAATTGAATCATCCAAGATGAGAAAATAGAAAAGAAGAAAAACTGAAAAACAGCCTCAACAGAGTTAAAACTTTATAGGGTTTCTCAACATCTTGGAATAGTTCTTTGAATTGAGATAGCAGTTTTCAGTCTGAGCTGATAGATCTCTTTGGGATTTAAAGAACTAGATACTAGGCTGTGGTTTCCCCCAGGAAGCAATGGTTCATCCTGGGAATAGCCCGGAAGAAGCAGTGTCAGGAAGTGGAGAGTGAGCAGGTCTGTGAAGTCCTAGTTCCTGCTCTGAGGCCCTGAGCAAAAGCAGAGAGAGGAAAGGAACTCTGTGCTGTCATAGTCTGGTCTAAGGATCCTGTCGGGATCTATTGAGCATCTGCAGAATGCTTTTCCCTGTAAAATGGAGCATAAACAGAATCTGCTACCATTCAAAGCTGCTGACAACTTCTGAAGGTCAAAGAGGTCACCATTCTGGTGTTAGGGCCGGGAGTCATGTGCTCAGAGAGGATCTTGGAGGGGCTTAGGAGGCACCGAGATGAATTTTTCCCACTCTTTCTCTTTCCTTCCTGCAGACCTGGTTGGTTAGGTTGTAGGCATCTGTTACCATGATATCCAGAGTGCTGAGGCTCGAACAAGAGATTTCTCTCTCCCATGTCCAGGTGTTGGTTGTTGGTCCACGGAGGGGAGGTGACTCTGCTCCACAAGATCATCTAGGGACCCAGGCTCCTTCCATCTTGTTGCTCTACTGGCCTCTCAGTTTGTCTTTTCCACGTGGTTGAAACTAGTTACTGTCATGTCCATATGGTGGTGAGGAAGAGAACAGTCAATTTCTTTTTAAGGACGTGACTCAGAAATTGCACACATCACTTCCGCTCTCGTTCCCTTGGGGGGAAACAAAATCTTGGTCTCATGATCACCTCTAGCTGCAAGGCAAGCAGGGAAATGAAGTTTCTAGCAGGATAAAGGCTAAAATGTGGCAGGAGGGGTTCCAGTTCTAAAAGGAAGAAAGGAGAACGCGTTGGCAGTCTTAGTTACAGATCTCGTTCCTTATTCAGGCAATGGCCTTCTAATTCTGCTGTCACATCCCTTAGGGGGCCTCAGATTCCTCTCAGAAGCTACATAAAGGGGAACAGAGAAGCTGTGGGGTTGAACATTCAGGCTCCAAACCTCTCCTCAACTATTTCACCTTGATTTTACTTGTTTTACGCAAGTAAAATGCATGTGGATTTTCACATCAATTTCTTTTAAAGAAAGATTTCCTGGGCTAAATTATCTTTGAAAGCCTCTGCAGTAAGCACTTTTTATAATCCTCTGCATTATCCATTACTGGCATTGTTCTCCCTCTACCTTATCACCTCTCTCCCTTCCTGGGTGTCTCTGGGTCGCTGTTTATAAGGAATGCATTTATGTGCCTGTGTGAGTCCTCAGGCTCATTTACTCACTCAAGCTCTTACTGCAGGTAAGCGACCTCATTTTTGCTTCTGGATTTCTTGAAAGGCAGTATTTTTTTCCTGATCCTCTTCTCCTCCAGCTCTACTTTGGAGGGTCCTCTGCCTCCTCCAGGGCTCAAGGCCTCCCTCCTTGACTCAATTTACTGCTGTCACAGAGATCTTCTCTAACTCCCAGCTAAAGCCTGTTTTAAACTCTACAGAAAGAACCACTATGTCATTGTTTACCACCCAGCGCTAGGACCCAAATCAATGCCAAGCAATTGCTTTGGGGTGTCAGTTCCCAAGTTGGTGGGTATACATCACCCATTTACCTCCAGTTATCTGGTTACCTTGTTAGGGCAAAGGGTTCTGCTATTTTAGTAATGATACCTTGAAATTGCTTAGTGCTTTACAGTTTCCACGGCTTCCCCCATGCCCCCACATGGAGCATCTCATTTGATTCTAACAAGCACCTGGAAGGTAGGAATTTTCATCATTCTCGGTTTAAAGATGAGGATACAGGTGATAAAAGGTCAGGGGACCCAGCCCAAGACCACACAACTGCTAAGTGGCAGAATCAGTATTTGAACTCAGTTCTTTCGGAATCGCCCTTCATGTACATAAACTCTTGGTAGTATGGACTGCAGAGAGGATGAAACATGCTGTTGAAAGTTTCTTTCATGGTCCTTGCTTCATAGGAAGGGCTCAAAGTAAATGTTAGTTTTCCTTCCTCCAGTTTCATACCTGATACTTTTGTAAGGTGGCCTCACTTACATCATCTTGTACACTCTTATAGCTCTGGAAGTGGGCAGGGTGGGCATGCTTATGTGCATTATACAGATGTCAATACAGAGGTTAAAACAGAGGAAGTGACTCTACCGTTGTCACATAATTAGCAACATAATCTGCAGCTTAGGGTACTCCCTTTCCATGAGCTGCATCACGGAAAGTGGGATAGTAATGCATTTACTTTAAAAGTTGATATTCAATCTTCAGATGTTAACAAAGTCCTGGTAGAGATAGGATAAGATTTGAACAACTGATATCATTTCCTGAAACCAGAATAGAGGCCAAATCATATGAACTGGGCAAACTTACTTGATTTCTCCCAGAAATGGACTGACTGGTAGGTGTGAGCTTCTCGTGTCCCTTAGGAAAGGCCTGACTCTAGACACTCTGAAGTTTCATTCGTTCATTTGTGCACTGATTTATTCATACATTCAGATAAGCAGTGTTTAGATAAGTAGACAAAGAGGGGGAGACATGCTGAGTGTCACCCTTAGCTGGTTCTCAGGTGCTGCGTGGAACTAATTCAGTTTTCCGATAAGCCCACCCAGTGAGTACCTCCTCTATGTGAGTCACCAGGGGGCTACAAACCTCGGTCCCTGCACTTCAGTTTCTTACCCTTGATTACAAGGAAAAAGACATGAACACACAGACCTAATACAACCAGAATGTGACTTGATCATACAAGAGATAGAAATAAAATTGTCCTGAGAGCACAGAGGATGATGAGAGTAATTCCAGTGAGAAAATCTGGGGAAAGCTTCATGGAAGAGGAGCCATATCAGGAAGGAACATGAGGGACTCCCCTGGTGGTGCAGTGGTTAAGAATCCGCCTGCCAATGCAGAAGACACGGGTTCAAGCCCTGGTCCGGGAAGATCCCGCATGCCGCGGAGCGGCTAAGCCCATGCGCCACAACTACTAAGCCTGCGCTCTAGAGCCCACGTGCCACAACTACTGAAGCCCGCGCGCCTAGAGCCCGTGCTCCGCAGCAAGAGAAGCCACCGCAATGAGAAGCCCGCTCACGGCAGCGAAGCCCCTGCTCGCCGCAACTAGAGAAAGCGTGCGTGCAGCAGCAAAGACCCAAAGCAGCCATAAATTAAAAACAAACAAACAAAAAAACACGGAACATGAGCAAAGCCTCAGAAGGGGAAAATGCAAGGGATAGTCAGAAAATCTCAATGTTCCACGTTGTTTCAAAGTATTGGGTTGGCCAAAAAGTTCGTTCGGGATTTTCCGTAAGCTCCTAGAACCCGAATGAACTTTTTGGCCAACCCAGTAGTTTTGGCTAGAAGACATTAATACAGAAGGTGAGTTGTGGTCCATTTCAGGAATTTTGAAGTGGGGCTAACGAGTCACCCTAGGGGGGGTAGGACTTCTCTTGGAGGCGGCAGGGAGTAGGGGGTGATAGGAGCTGACAAGGCTCTAAGAGACCAGTCACAATCACTTCCTTCCGTAGGGTGGAATTGGGGGCAGGGAGTGACGAGGGACCTGATACAGTGAATGAGCACAGCGCCCCTTCTTCCATCCCCTTCCCTGTTTGCTGATGCTCCATTCCCATTGCTCTCCAACCTTCTCATGGCCTTCATTCTTCGCTCTGCAGCCCAGGGTCCCCCTCTTCACACCCTCTACAGCCTTGCCCAGACTTCTTTCTCTTCCTGCTGGTCCTTCCCTCTCACCATTTATTCTTTTCTTCGCTTTTTCCCCTCTCTCTTTTTCATGAGTAAATTTCAGACCTTTTTAAAAAAGCTCTGTCTCAGATACCCAGCTTGTCTTGCTACAGATGACCTCAGCCTGTATTATAAAGGGCGTGGAATGGGAGTGGAGGTTGGGAAAGATGTTGTGAACATTTTTGCCACTTTTAAACTTCCTGCAAAGTAGGTCGAGTTATCCTTAGCTTCCGGATGAGGGAACTGAGGCACAGAGAGGCCAAGTATCCTTCCTAAGCTAGTCATTAGCAGCGTCAGGAATCTAAACAAGGTATTTATGACTTAGTCTCATACTAGGTCTTTCTACCATTTTAGACTGTTTCCTCTGAGTTAATTTTCTACGTGCCCAGAGAGTAAGTCTAGGCATAGAGGGGTGGGAAGCTTAGTTACAAGCAAAACAGTAGGATTATGAATAGTAGCCTCAAGTAATAGCTGCATGATGCCTCTAAATGTGGCTAATGGTGCTGCAAGCTCTAGAGCCCTCTTCAGTGGCAGTGAAACTGGAGGAATCTTGCTGGTGGCATTGTAAATCAGAGCAACTATTTTGGAGAGCAGTATGGTAGGACGTACCCAAAGCTACAACATTGATCATGGCTTTTGACTAAGTAATACCACACCTTGGAATTTATCCTAAGGACTTGTTTGAAAATGAAAAGATGCTAAATGCATAAAAAAATCACACTTTAAAAAAAGGAAACATACTAAGGTATGTCCCCTGATAACAATAATGATCATTATGAAGATTTTAGGGCAAAGTAGGAATAGATTTATGATAGGTTAGGTGTAAATGAAAAAGTAGCTCACATGTTATATGTACTTGATCACAAGTCTCTACAAAGGTGTACATTTCATCCAATCAGAAAACATAAGGATAGAAATAGTGCTTATGGATGACTTTTTTTCTTCCCCAAATTGTCTTTGGTGTGCTGTGGTTTTCATAATGAAAGCATATGGAAGAGAACTAAGGGATTAAAGTTTGCTCGGAGCTGTTGAGACCAGCTTAGGTTTCCCTTTCCACGTTGGATGTTGACAAACTCTAGAAAACGCCCTAGACCTCGGGAGCTTTTAGGGCAGAGCCAGGTTCCACAGAGCCGATATCCCACACCTTTTATTCTTCTTGTATTCTGAACGCCTCTGGGAAAATCTCCTATGATGTGCATTCGCAGGCAGCATTTTCAGACACTCTGGACCGTTGCTTTTAAGAAACTACCTCCCTCTGATAATCTTTTCACTAAGTTTCCTGCACAAAGTGTATGTGTGTGTGTGTGTTGTGTGTCGCTCTGTTTTGTGTTTGGAGACTTCAACCTACAACTGTTTATTCTTTCAGCCTCAGCTGAGGGATAATGTAGAACAAATTCTTTTTTGGGGTTTCTTGGTCCATGGAGAAGCTTTAGGGAATCCATGAATGCCTTACTACTGAGTAGAAAATTTTATGTGAAATATATATATATATATATATGTTTCTGTGGAGAAAGTATCTGTCATTTAATAGTTTTCTCTAAGAGCTCTTTGAGCCTTTAAATTTAAGAGAATGGAATGGAGTCATCACGGCAAGGACAAAAAGAGCTGCCTAGTCTGGAAGAGGAAGGAGATGGAAGTTTAAGAATCATATATCTGGAGCATCTCTGTTTGTTGGTGGTGGGGAAGCAGCATCTGTCCTCCATGTGCTTTCTCCAACTTTTCTCTCATTTTCTTCTTAAACTTGAGGTTGATTTTTATAGCTGAACTTTCTGAATATGCGAGTGACAGCCCAGAAGTTAAAATCATTCTGTGGCTTCCCAACATTTGCTGCTCTCTCAGCTTGTAACAGATGCAACAGAAGGATTTATAGCTATTACTCCATAGAATATGGTGTATGATGAGGTCATCCTCACATGAGAAAAAAAAAAGCCTTCATAATTTACCTTCAGATCTGGGTTTGAGTGAGTGCTCAGAGGCCTGACTCTGCCGTGGTGTGAAATGGATTCCCAGGAAGGCGTATGGCTCAGTTGTCTGACCTTCATGGCATATTTAAATACATATTACGGTGTTCATGGTAGTAACTAATATACCTAAGGTTATGCACAGAGGAGAGCTGAGGGAAACATTCTCAGCAAAGCTGTGGGCTGCCCTGGCAGGGAGACAGGCACTTGGCTTTGAACTGGCATTTGGAATCTGGGTGGGAGAGTGACAGCAAATATTTTCCACATGGGTGCCAGTTACTTTGGCACTGAAAAAACTAAGACACCCAAGGCAGAAGAAGTTGGTTCTATTGATTCAGGGTATGTTCTGCTTTTGTGAGGTGGTGGAGGATGTGAGAGTGGATGTTCATTTATTTATTTATCCATTCATCAAGCATTTACTTAGCACATGCTATGTGCTGGGCACTATTTTAGGTGATGAGGATGTAAAGATATGGCCTCTGCCTTCAACTAGCTAACAGTAAAGTAAAGATGGGTGTAAATGAATAAGTTATGATAATGTGCAGTTCAGTAGAAGCATGTATCGAATGCAGAGATAGCATATAAGAGGGACTGATTGGAGGGAGTGAGGAACTCTGTACCGGGGGCTCAGGGAGAGCTGGAAAGTATGGAGGTAAAAATATGACTTGGGTTTTTTTTTTTCATTTCAGAAAAATTTATTCTTAAGAAATGTGCGGAATCTCATGAGATAAATGGGAATTTACATATATTTCACATAAGGTTTTCTTTTTTTATTGGGGTATAGTTGTTTTACAGTGTTGTGTTAGTTTATATTGTACAGTGGAGTTCCCTGTGCTGTACAGCAGGTTCTCATTAGTTATCTGTTTTATACACAGTAGTGTGTACGTGTCAATCCCAATCTCCCAATTCATCCCACCTCTCCTTTCCCCCCTTGGTGTCCGTACGTTTGTTCTCTACATCTGGGTCTCTATTTCTGCCTTGCAAACAGGTTCATCTATACTATTTTTCTAGATTCCACATATATGTGGTAATATATGATATTTGTTTTTCTCTTTCTGACTTACTTCACCCTGAATGACGGTCTCTAGTCCATCCATGTCACTACAAATAACCCCGTTTCGTACCTATTTATGACTGAGTAATATTCCACTGTATATATGTACCACATCTTCTTTATCCATTCGTCTGTCCATGGGCATTTAGGTTGCTTCCGTGACCTGGCTATTGTAAATAGTGCCACAGTGAACACTGGGGTGCATGTGTCTTTTTGAGTTACGGTTTTCTCTGGGTATATTCCAATAGTGGGATTGCTGGGTCATATGGTAATTCTTTTCAGTTTTTTAAGGAACCTCCATACTGTTCTCCATAGTGGCTGTATCAATTTACATTCCCACCAACAGTGCAAGAGGGTTCCCTTTTCTCCACACCCTTTCCAGCATTTATTGTTTATAGATTTTTTGATGATGGACATTCTGACTGGTGTGATGTGATACCTCATTGTATCTTTGATTTGCATTTCTCTAATAATTAGTGATGTTGAGCATCTTTTCATTGTCCTTTTTGACCATCTGTATGTCTTCTTCATAGAAATATCTGTTTAGGTCTTCTGCCCATTTTTTGATTGGTTTTTTTTTTATATTGAGCTGCATGAGCTGTTTGTATATTTTGGAGATTAATGCTTTGTCCATTGATTCATTTGAAAATATTTTCTCCCATTCCGAGGGTTGCCTTTTCATCTTGTTTATGGTTTCCTTTGCTGTGCAAAAACTTCTAAGTTTCATTAGGTCCCATTTGTTTAGTTTTGTTTTTCTTTCTATTACTGTAGAGGTGGGTCAAAAAAGATCTTGCTATGATCTGTGTATGACTTGGGTTTTGAAGGATGAATAGGAGTTCACCTGTAATAGATGGTGGGATAGGACATCCCAGTTGGAGGAAAAAACATTTGTAAGGCCTGGAGGCAAGAGAGAGAATTAGGCATGGGTGAAGATGGTTTGCTGTTGCCTTCACATAAGCAAAATGGTGGGAACACTCAGTAGATGAAAAGACTGAGGCCCAGGTTTTCCCCGGTGGCGCAGTGGATGAGAGTCCACCTGCCGATGCAGGGGATGCGGGTTCGTGCCCCGGTCCGGGTGGATCCCACATGCCGCGGAGCGGCTGGGCCCGTGAGCCATGGCCGCTGAGCCTGCGCGTCCGGAGCCAGTGCTCCGCAACGGGAGAGGCCACAGCAGTGAGAGGCCCGCGTACCACAGAAAAAAAAAAAAAAAGACTGAGGCCCCGCATAAATGGGCACCACGTGGTGTATTATTAAAGAAAATAAACATTTACTGAACACTTACTTTATACCAGATCTTCTATTAAGCACCTAGATACATTATCTCATTCAATCTACCCAGCAACTCTCTGAAGCAGGTACTAGCATTATCTTCATTTTACAGTCAAGGAAACAGAGGCTCAGAGAAGTAAAGTGACTTGCCAAAGGTCATACAGCAGAAATGGATTGATGGTAACTTGGAAAAGTGTTTGTGATAAAGACTGAGAGAAATAAATGGATTTGAGAAGTATTTAGGTGGCAAAATCAACAGAACTTAATGGTGCATTGGATATAGAAGAATGTGGGGAGGGCAAGGGAGGATTTGAGGATGACTTCTAGATTTTTGTCACATGTAATGGGAAGGATAGTCATGACAATCACAGACTCCTAGAGGTTCTGGGAGAGAGAGTGTGAGTTGAGTTTTAAGTGCGCTGAGTTTTCAATATCTTTAAGATATACAAATAGAGATTTAAAAGCTGAAATGAAAGTCCATTTGTCATTCATCTCCCAACACTTAGTGGCTTAAGAGAACATTTAATTGGTTTAGGATTCTGTGAGTTGGCAGGTTGGGCTGGTCAGCTGTTCTGGTCTTGGCCGGGCTTCCTCATGCATCTGCTGTCATGCCTGTGTCAGCTGGGTGGCTCTGCTCCTGGGCAGGTGGCTGGCCACAAGTCTCATGCTGCGACAGGTAACCCAGGGTGTTCTCGTGGGGGTTAGCCAACGTTCTAGAGGAGCAAGTAGAAACATGCGACGCTTCTGGAGGCCTGGGCCCAGGACTGGGATGCCTTTCTTCTGCCATGTTCTTGTTGGGCAAGACAAGTCACAAGCCACCCCAGATGCAGAGGCTGGAGCAGCAGACCCTGACTCTTGATGGGAGAAGCTGCAAGTTACAACTGGAAATGAACCTGGGTACGGGGAGGTGTGACAGTTGGGGCCATTGCTGCAGGCAGTGGGCCACACGTGTGTTCTCCAAGAAAGCAGGGCTCCTTTACAGTTTCAGAGCACATCCTCTCTCCTCCACCTTCCAGCTCTCACTCTCATGTCTTGCCCATCTTGATGTAATAAGGGTTATCCGGTTGTCTGTTGCGGGGCTGCTAGTCTGCTGGCTGCTGGGATACAGAAGTGAATAAAGCACAGTCCCAGCACTTGAGGTTGAGGAAAGTGGTGGTCCTGTTAGTGGTGAAGGCGAAGTTACTCTGTGCGTCCCAGAGTCTCCCCGGTGTCCTTTATCTGATGTCCTCCTGATGTAACCACTGTTGAAGCCTCAGCCCTCTGGGACAGGGGCTGCTTCCTGTAGGTGTGCAGGAAATGTGTCACCCACCAGTGGGATGCGCTATTTCTGAACACGCTTCAGACAGAAAGCACGTTCTCCTATAAGCAGAGCCATATGCCACATCTTGAATGTTAAAATTTAGCCACCACTGAATCATCTAGAGATGAAATAAAGGTTATGAGTTTTTTAAAGCAGAAATAAAAGCCTTTCATCTCTATTTTTATAACTGTCTTCTGATTACAAAAGAAATAGGAGTATCTATCATACGAAATTTGAAAGTCTGAAAACATATGAAGGAAATAAAAATCACCTATTGCACACATGATTATATCAACATACATGTACATTAATTTTGTAAAATTAGGTTAATACTTTGTATAAAATTTTTAATTTAACATTGTCATTATGCAGAATATACATATATACATATATATTTTCAAAACATTTGTTAGTCTTATGTATACTGTTTTATTGATTGTATTTTACACTTGACACTACACAATGACACATTGTATTCAGTATTATAAAATAAGGATGTGGAGATGTGATTTTATCTTATCATATGGAAGTATCACCGTTTAATTAACCATTTCTCTATTGTGGGGTATATATGTTGTTTCGGAGGGTTTGCTACTATAAATAATGCTGTTATGTCCTTCCTGGTGCCAAAATCACTGTGGGCATATGATTATTTACTCTGGATATAGTCTTAGAAGTGGAAGTACTGGGCTGGAGGGTATAAGGGTTTCCAGTAGATACTGAGAAATTGCTTTGCAGAAAAATGCTATAGCAGTTATAATCTCATTCTTTGAATTTTCTTTGACTCAAAACCTATCTGGGTGGCTATTGTGGAAACTTTCCCAGCAAGCATTTGTTCATTGTTTCCATCATTCAGTGATTCATTCATTTATTCAGTAAACATTTATAGAGAGATAAAGTACCTGGGGGAATAAAAATGTCTCAGGTACTTACACAACTTTATGCATTTGTCAAAACTCATAGAACTGTATACCAAAATAAGTTAATTGTCCTGTATGTAAATTTAAAAAGTAAATTTATTTATTTATTTAATTTATTTTGTTTTTTGGTTTTTTTAACATCTTTATTGGAGTATAATTGCTTTACAATGGTGTGTTAGTTCCATCCCATCCTTCTAGATGGTCACAAAGCACCGAGCTGATCTCCCTGTGCTATGTGGCTGCTTCCCACTAGCTATCTATTTTACATTTGGTTGTGTATATATGTCCATGCCACTCTCTCACTTTGTCCCAGCTTACCCTTCCCCCTCCCCGTGTCCTCAAGTCCATTCTCTAGTAGGTCTGCGTCTTAAAAAGTAAATTTAAAAGTGACTAAGGCATGCCCGTAGCTCCAAGGAACTTAAAATCCAGTGAAAAAGATAAGATATGCACACAATAATTACAACACAAGACAGCATATTAAGATATCATATAGGAGGGGAAAATACGCACTGGTATATTTTGTGCCCTAGGAACTGGGCCAGGTGTTTTACACATTCATTCATTTGTTCATTTCCTGGGAATACAAAGATGAAGAGCCAGAATGCCTGTTCTCAAAGAGACCCCAGCAGCACCGGAGTTAGACCTGCAGTTACTACCAACATGATAATTATAGTAACAGATGCGTATGTAAGAGGAAAGAGTCTGCCTGGGGGAGTTGAGGTTGGTTTCTGAGAAGAGAGAGATTTTGATATAAGGCATGAAGGAAAAATAGTGCTTTGCCTCATTTACTCCTCACAAGTGCCTGGAAAGGCAGAGGCCTCGTGCTTGGTCTACAGAGGAAGAAACTGAGGCTTACGGGGGTTCAGTAACTGGCCCGAGGTCACCCAGCTCAAAAGCGGAGTCACAGCATCCACCTAGATTTGTGACTGCTGTCCTAGTCACTGGATCCCTGGACAGGGACTGCAAGTTCGGCTGAGCCTTATGAAATGGGGAGGAGGGAGACCTGGCATGACCGAAGCGCAGCATCTCCTGGGAAGAGCCTTGGAAGTAGGGAGTCAGGTGAGAGACCAGAGGTTCATTTGGGGAGCAGTGCAGGGAGGTGATGGGGAGCCGGATATCAGAGGGCCTTGCGTTCTAAACTAAGGGCTCTGGCCCTTAGTTGCTTGGTAGAGGAGCCATTGATATCTTGAGAACAAGGGAGTTGCCCACCGAGAGGTGTGCCTCAGAAGGGATTCATCTGGCAGTGACACCTTCAAGGGTTGGGTGAGGGGTAGAGGGAGACTCCCAGTTTCCCCTGGAGAGTTGTCCTGCTTCCAAAGATAGCATTTACCTGTTAAAGAAAGGAAACCGGTGCAGATAGCCCAGCGCTCTGTTCCTGACTAGTTAGGCCCATCCATAGTTATTCTAGGATTTTATTTGCTCTAGCAGTTCTTTTACTGATTCAGTCAAAATAGTGGAAAAAGCTCTGACCTAGATTTTGTTATATTATTTCAGTTAAAATAGCAAATAAACAAAACCTCTCTGACTCAAATATTATTTCCTTTCTACTTTCTATCTCCACTCCCAGTTTGCAATTCCAAAAATAAAAGCTTTGTTTTCTTAAAAAATAACAACATCCAATGTTGAAATACTCCAGTGAGTGAGGAGATGGTACTGGTACAGTGGGATGGGAAAGATAAGGACCCGAGAGACCCAGCCCCCAACAAAGTCTGTTCTGGTTGGAACCAGGTTTCTCTCTTTGATGGCCCAGCTGAAGCTCCGGCCAGTGGGTGGTCTGTGGCAGAGGCTGGGTGAAGGGGTAGCAGGGCAACGCTGCGGTACTCCCTGGGAATCAGCTGGAAAAGGGGAGCAGGCAGAGCCTCCAAGGGGATAAGAAGAGTAGTATTTGGAGGAAGTGTGGACCAGTTCCACCTCCATTTCCTTGTTGATGAGCGTGTAATAGGTGGGTGGTGGGTATCTGAATTTTATGTATGTATGTATGTATCTACAGAAAGAAGAGCCCATCTCTTTCTTTTCTATAGAACCATGGTTTCCTCCACCTCTAACTCCAAGACACCAATCCTTGGTCTTTAGCTCCAAAATCATCCTTAGGATAGTTAGTTTTCTTTTTCCAGGTCCTACAAAGCCCCTGCCTGCTTCACCACCTTCCCAACTCCATCTCACATTTATCTGCCACCCTCCAGCCTCACTGACTTTCTTTTGGGTTCCTATTCCAAGGTATTTTCAGCCTCAGGGTCTTCACCACTGTTCCCTGTGAGTGCAGTGATTTTCCTTCTTTTCTTCTTCAGATGGCCAGCTACTTCTCATGATTCATTCACCATCTAGAAAGAACATTTCTGACCCCCCCCGGTGTGAAAGATATCCTCTTTACTATTCTCTGATTCAGAGAACATCTTTACAATTTGTAGTTATATATTCATTTCTTTGACAGGGACAGTGTATTTTATATACTAATATATATGTATATATATTGTATATACATATGCTATATATTATATGTGTATATATTGTACGTATAATATATATGTGCATATTCTTATTGTACACACCTGGCTCAGTGGCTGGAACATAGAAGAGGCTTCATTAATATTTATCAAATGATTGAACCTGAGGCATCCCATTTCTGTGGCCTTATCAGCTCATTTCCAGGGTAAATTGGGTGTGAGCACATCACACATCCCAGGAGTAGGGAGGCTTTCCTCTCTTCGGGGTTGGATACATTGGTTCTTTCTGTACCCCTTGGTCTCTCTCCATGGGTGGAGCTGATGGCCGTAAATGAGAATATTCCACTGAAGATGCTCTGGGTTGGGAGAAATTTCATTAAAGATGAATAATTCACCTCTGAAGCAAAATTAGTGACCAGGACAAAGGCGTTTGGATGGGTTTGTTGAGAAGGTATTTTTCTTCTATCATTGTCATGAACATTTTGGAAATTCTAAAAGCTGTTTCTTCCAGCAGGAAAACAGTTGTCTCACTGCTAAGGTATATTTGGGGGAGTCAATTTTTTTTCTTTCTTGGTTTCTATAAGTAGTTTAGGAAAGCTCAAGATGTTTTTTTTTTCACTCTATTCCAGAGTAACTTATTACCAGGTAGAAATTAGTATGTGTTCTCTGCCATCTTAATCATGTAACACTCCACTAGAATCTCTCTTGTCTGAATAGCTAGCTTCCAAGTTGCTGGTTCCTCACTGCAGTGGGAGTGGTGGTGTTTTGAGTTTTATGGTGTCTTGGGGAAGTGGATTCTGCTTTCCTTTTATGTTGGAGATGGTATTCGGAAAGTTACCTCTCTCCCTAGCTGCAGTGAGATGGGTCACTTGCCCTTGCTGTATTCCTTCCCTCTCATCTTCCTGCCCTCCTTTCCCATTCTAAGGATATACACTACCCAAAATAACTGAGTGAGACCCTCCTCAAAAACCAGGCTTTTGTGATGACCCAGCCTCAGCTGCCTCTAACTCAAACCCTGTGTTTGAGATCTATTTGTTCTTGATCACCATGCCTCTGCCTTTGCAGGTATTCTTCCCTTTGCCTGGAATTCTGCCCTCATCCTATTCCTCTGCCAACCCCTCTCTCCATATCTTCCTCTCCTTAATCATCCTCTAAGACTCAACCCAGGTATTACTCCTCCTCCTGGAAGCCTGACCTGACTGTCCTCCTCTGTTCACTGACAGCATCTCCTGCTAAATAACCTCCATCAAAGACACTCTCTTTAGATTACTGTTGTGTGTTCATGTATGTAACTCACTAAATGTGAAACACTCTGGAGGAGGGCAGGATCTGGTCTAATTTATCTATCATTAGGGCATATACTAGATGCTACTTATTAATTAATGGATATGGAGAACATTTTATTGGCTTCAAGATGTGCCAAAATAAAGCACAGCAAGTTGATTATTTGTACTTAGCTCCTAGTTTTAAGTCTCCCAGCATTATTATAGCTTGTAAATACAGTTGATAATTATGATTCTTCTTTCTCTTTCTCTTCATCATCAAATCCTAATTGAGCTCCAGTCTGTGAATGAGAACTTATAAGATGCTCTCTGTGGGTACACTTGGAAGAAGAGGGAAGACACAGTCCTTATTCACAAAAAGCTTGCGGTCTGAAAGAGGAGGCAGGACAGACAAACAGTACTAATAGAAGAAGGATATGTGTACCTGATTATTGCTAGTGTGTCAGCTAAGCCACAGGGATTAATAGTAGCTAACCACAGTAGCAAAGAACAATTGGGAAGTCGGTCACTGGGGATCCTGGAGCATAACATTCTCGGACACACTTAACTATAAATAAATAAAGATTTGAAATTGAGATTCAAAGTAGATTCATCTTGATCCTAATTATCTTTTTAAAAATGTTATTCTGATTGTCACTTCTGGCCATATATAAAGGAGAATATGTTGGCATTTCCACAATTACATATTAGACACACATTTTTTTAGGTAGGTCTCAGGCTAAGTCAATACATAAAACAAAAATAATTTTTCATTATGCATATACCTTCATAGGATATAATGTCATTAATACCGAACACCAGCTTATCAGTGGATATACATATTTATATATAGCTATAATCATGAACACACTTTTTGGTCTAATTTATAACTTAAGTATGTTTCTACATTTTCCCCCTGTATTAAATAGACCATGTAGTTTCAGTTTTTATTTTTTTAAAAATTTATTTATTTATTTATTTATTTACTTATTTTTGGCTGCATTGGGTCTTTGTTGCTGCGTGTGGGCTTTCTCTAGTTGTGACGAGTGGGGGCTGCTCTTTGTTGCGGTGCGTGGGCTTCTCATTGCGGTGGCCTCTCTTGTTGTGGAGCACGGGCCCTAGGTGCGCCGGCTTCAGTAGTTGTGGCACGCGGCTCAGTAGCTGTGGCCCGTGGGCTCTAGAGCGCAGGCTCAGTAGTTGTGACGCATAGGTTTCATTGCTCTGAGGCATGTGGGATCTTCCTGGACCAGGGCTCGAACCCGTGTCCCCTGCATTGGCAGGCGGATTCCCAACCACTGTGACACCAGGGAAGTCCTCAGTTTTTAATTTGTGGTAACAATGTGGAATCCATCATAGAATATGCTACTTATTGCTTGCATATGTCTGTGCTATTGGGTATTTAGGTTGATTGTTTTTTGTTTTCCTGTGACAGAGAGCAGTGTTATGAACATTTCCATACAAGTAGCTTTTATCTTTTTTCTTTTTGAATGAGTTCCTTGGAATATAAGAGTGTATTACCTAAAGTGGAATTAGCAGGTTTATGGGCATAAATAGCTTTGTCATTTGGCAACAATGCTCTCTGGTAGGCCTGGACCAACATACAGTATTCCCAGGAGGATATGAGGATATCCATTTCTTTAGAATATTCTTAAACTTCATAACTTCAAAATTAATTTTCACTAATTCAAATGGTATCCCACAATTTCAGAAACGAGTTGATGTGCTTTTCTAGAACTCTGCTGAAGATGGTCTGCTGGGCACTTGATCTTCTTCCCTTATACACCACCTGTTCTTTGCTTTCAGGCATCTCTATTTCTCTCTACTGCCTGTCAGCACGGCTTCTGGTCTTGGACCAACAGTGGTTATCCTTTGCAATATAAGGAGAAACAACCAAGCTTCATTACTTTGCTAGTAGTTGTTCTTGTTCTTGTATTTGCTCTTTCCCTGACCTCATGTTTTCACATTACAGAAATGACAGCTACCCCAGGTCCACTCAAGTGCAGGGAGTTTGTGAGCTTAGTGGATTCTCAGCTGTGCCCATGGGGCCAGGCAGGACCTGGCTTCTGCTCAGGTGACCTTCCAGACCTACCAGAGATTTTTAAACACCTTGCTGAGTTGAGGAGAGAGCAATGGCCTTGAGGTCCTGCATGGACTTGAATCTTGGCTCTGCGCTGAGTGAGCTGGGGAGGTTTCTTAGCCTATCTGAGCCTGAGCTTCCTCCGCTGGATGACAGGGAGAACAGTACTGAACTTGGAGGGTTTCTCTGGAATAGCTTCTCTCCTCTGCGTTTTTAGAGAACTGGGGCTTTCTGGAGTTAATTCTAATGCCAACTACCACTGCCCAACTTCTTTCTATATGGTAGATGCTGGGCTCTGGGTTGAGAGTTTTCTTCTTTGTTCCGCATGGCAGCCCTATGGGGTCCGCATGCCTTTGTGCAGAGGCAGAAAAGGAGGCTCTGGGGACTAAATAACATGCCCAAGGACATGCAGGAAGTGGTGGTGCTGGGATTGGAACCCAGGACTATTTGCTTTCTGTGATTTAGGCTTTGACTACTGTACATTTAGTCTCTGGGATAATTTGGTCTCCGTTAAGTAGAATCTATCCCAGGAGCTCATTAACCACCTGTGACTCTGCTCCTGCCTTCATTCAGCCAACACCTGTTTGTTGAATGCCTCTTTCGTGCCAGTCCCTGATTTAGGAGCTGGGGTACAGCTATGTAGTGCTGACGGGCTTACCTCCTCCAGACTGGCTGTGGGAGAGCCTAGGACTTAATCCTGAGAACTCCATCCTCCTCAGCATCCAGGGGGGCCTGTGCAGACACTGGCTGCCTGGTGGAGGTGAGCTCTACTCGGGGGGGTCCACACTGCAGCACAGGAATGTATTGTCAGCGGTGGCTTGTAGGCCTCCCGTGGCTTCATCCTGTCATACTGGGTATGTGGTGTGACACATCTGTCCCACCCTTGGGTGGGGCCTTATTTGTGCTGCACCTCACGCTGCTCAGAGCTGCATTAATTAGAGGCTACTGGAGAATTTGAGTGAGGCTCATGTAAAAAGGGAGGCTCCTGGCTGAACCATAGATCTCAAATGCGTAAAGGCCGTTAAGGTGAGAGATTCATCCTCCTTGTTCTGGGTTGGCTGGGAATAAACACTGCGAGTCATTACAAGAGGCGGTGCAGCGCCCATCACCTTGGCCCTACTCTGGTATTTCCCATGGCCCCGACCCCCAGTATCTTCTGGAAGGACTGCTCATGTAGTTCTTGATTGTCTTGAGTTACTGGAGTTCTAGAAACAAATCCAGTTTCCCCAGAGGCAGTCGTACCCTCTGGCCTCCTCTGGAGGCTCCCGCAGATAATTCAGGTCTGTGTGGGAACAGAGCCCTTGTAACAGCCTACAGCTCCCAGGCAGTTGCCCAGGGAAGGCCACCTCTGGGCACAGGTCAACCCTAGAGGGCACCCAGCTGTCAGAGCTGCAGGGCAGCCGAGCCTTCAGGCCAGGAACCAAGATTTCCCATCGCTCAGATTCCGGTGAGCACTTCTGCACCCACCTCTGTGGACCCAGCTCCCTGTCTTCGGGGGCAGTGTATGTCCTTTGCTCCCAAGCCTGGAGGAGGTTTGTTACTTCTGAAAGACTCAGCCCAGTGTGGCCTTGGCCATGGGCACGGCCTGTAAAATGCAGATGGCCAGTCCCAGCTCCCAGAGATCTCACTCTCGGTGTATAGAGAGTGGGGTCCAGAATCGGTGTTTTTGTAAGTTCTTCAGATGAGCCTGGTTCACGTGGTCCGTGCGCCACATTTAGAGAGGTCCTTACATGTTATATGTTGTACACAGGCGCGCACACACACACACACACACACACACACACACACACACCTGCATCTGCATCTCTCTTTCTCTCTGACCCACCCCCATACATTCTCCCACTCCCAGCCTCCTACTCACTCACCTGTCCCAGGGGACTCCCTCCCCCATATGCCTACAATGCCTGAGAAGCACATGACACATTTTAGATATCGGACACATGCCAGCTGGTTGAATGACCCCTCTGCTATGATTCTGGGTTAACTTCTCCTTGGAGTGGAGCCACATATTCTCCACTTGGACCCTTCAGTGTCCTGGACAGTGGTAGCAGGCTTGTCCCTTCCCTTTCCCCAGTTCACCTCCTACCCACACGGAACCTACTCTCTTGAGTCAAAGTTCCAATTTTAGAAGAAAAACCAGAGCCTGAGCCCTGCCAGGTAGGTGGCCTGGAATAAGAAACTGAGGGTGGAGTGTGATGCAAAGCGTGGGTGTGGACCCGGGTTTCAGGACGGCGGGGAGGCGGACAGGGACTGTGGAAGGAGTGTCAGGTCCTCACTCCCAAAGAGCTGAGCTTGCTTGAACAGCTATGGAACCAGACCTGCAGGTTCCTGTGTCTTCCTTGACCACTGAGCTTGGAATAAAGAGTGGCTTGAGGGTGACTCTGTGGTTCTCTCCTGAGGATTTTGTTGGGTTTACTTTTCACTTAGCCTTGAGGAGATTCCAGCAGAGGTTCTGGTACATGCCAAGCTGCCACGGGAACTTTAGTGGTGCTGATACCGCTGAGTTAATTGACACCCTTAATCAGGAAGGAGGTGGAATATAAAACTTTGGGAGGGAATAGCCAGATTTGTCGGAGGAAAGAATATACCAGGCGCCGCCATTTATGTGTTGTGGGACTTTGCTTAGTTATTCAATCTTTGTAAGACTCTGGTTCGTCCCTGTAAGAAATGACAATCATGGCAGTTACATTTCATAGGTCTGTTGTGAGGATTAAAGGTGTTAACGGATGTGAATGTTGAGTTCTGTTCCTACTACCATTATTATTAACTGAAATTTATCAGTAGACTACTATCTATTCTGTAAATATTTACTTATTAACAGATATTTTAAGCATCTATTATGTATCAGATAGGGTTATGGTAGGGTTTAGTTAGCTAGTTATCTTAGTTAGTTTGTTTATTTATAGCACAGATCAAGAGGCTCAAAACTTGCTTTCAAATATTTCATAGTGTAGAAAGAAGATAAAATATCAGTGTTACAATTCAGTAAAACATTGAGGTAATGTTAGGATGCATGGAGGGACATATAAAAGAAGGAGTAACAGAGTCTGTCTGGAAGAGTCTTGGTAGGCCTTATGGAGGAGATAACTTTGATTTGAGGCTTACAAGATGGGAGTAGTATTTCAAGTTTAACAGTTAAGCACATGTATGGGCTGAAACAAAAGGATTTATTGGCTGATCTAACATGAAAGGTTAATAGCTTCATCAGATCAGGCTTGATCCAGCAGCTCAAATGATATTATCAAGGACTTAGGTTCCCTTAGTATTTCTACTGGCTTGTGCCATGTTGGCTGCATCCTCGGTTCCACTTTGTCTTCCTTCAGCAACTTCAGGAACTCCCTTCAAGATAGCAAAACAGCTGTAGCCATTCTATAACTCATCTCTTTATTCTATATTATTAAAAGAACTGGGTTTGTTATGATGTTTCCTGAGGGGGGAAGAGGTCCTCTTTCCCAGAAGCCCTAGCAAGACTCATGTTGAATTTCATTGGCTCCAGTTAGGTAACATGTTTTTTTCCCTTAACCAATCACTGTGCCATAGGGGTGGGATGGATGATTGGCTTAGGCCAAATAGAGCCTCTACTCCTTAAACTAAGAGGATGGGTCAATGCATGGTCCATGCCACCTGAACCACATGGCTCATTATGGGGAGAACTGCTTCCCCAAAGGGACATTGTTCCCAGGGGGAGAGGGCATGGATTCTGGGAAGCATGGAGAATCTAGCTCTCCACCATACCAGTAATTTGGGTGAGGAAAAAGCAGGGGGCAAGTGAGAACAGAGTATGTTTGAAGAACAACTCTTAGCTGAGAATCTCTAGACCAGCACTGTTCACTAGAAGTTTGTGCAATGATGGAGGTGTTCTATAATCTACTCTTTGCAGTATGGTAGCCACTGTCCACCTGTGACTGTTGAGTGCTTGAAATGTGGCTAGCATGACTGAAGAACTGAATTATTAATACTAATTGTACTTAATTTTTATTTTTTAAATTTAAGTAATCCTGCATAGCTAATGGCTATAGCGGTAATTGGAAAAGCACAGGTCTAGATCCAGACAGGGTTCTGAAAGAGGACTGAGAGAAAGAGGGAGAGAGAGAAATTAAGCCAGAATGCCCTGGTTATGTGTCATTTTGGGAGAGAATTGAAAAAAGTCACTGAAATCATTTTCTCGGTTCTGTGGTTCATATGAACAATACAGAAAGTAGAACCCAAGTGAAGAGCTAGTGACAGGAAATGAGGATAGAGACCTAGAGACTTAGGCTGGGGCCAGGTTGAAAACCCTTGTGCTTTGCCACTTACTTCAGATTCTACCCTGTAGGCAATAGGGAGTCACTGAGGATTTGGAGGAATGACATGATCATATTTGTGTGTGAGGAAGGCAGCCTGGCCCCTTGTGGAAGATGGACTTGTGTGACTAGAGGCAGGGAGACCAGTCAGGAGGCAGACGCAATAGAGCTCATGAGAAAGGATGAGAATTTGAACTTGGGAAGGAGTGGTAGCCATGCATGGAAGGGTGAGATACGGACATTAGGGGCAGAGTAATGGAGTGGGTCTGCATGTGGTGTGGGGAGGAATATAGCAGGATATAGTGGGTTGGCTTGGACAGCCGAATGGATGATCGTGCCCTCTTTGAGATGTGGCGTTCCAAAAGGAGGGGGCAGGTCTGAGTGGTTTCTTGATAAACACTCTTTAGGGCAGATGGTATTTAGTCTACCTGTAGGAAGATGTCTGATAGGTTCTTAATCTCTTCTCTCAAGGAGTTTACAATCATCTACCTATGGAAATTAGATCTACATAAATGAAGTCATGAGAAAAATAATTCCACGTGCATAAAGACTGTAAGGCTTAAATGCTGCGCGTGCTTTATGAGTGGTGTCCTGGGTACTTTTTCTGCGTAACAAACCATGCCAAAATTTAGCAGTGCAAAAGGAAAACATTTTATTATGTTCATGATTCTCTGTGTTGAGGGTTTTGACTGGGCTCTGTGTATACCATGTCTGAAACCTCAGCTGGAAAGATTCAGAGCCGAGGCTGACTGAACAGCTGGGGCTGCAGGGCATCTGAAGCTATCTTCCCTCGTAGCTCGTGACTGATGCTCACTCTTCACTGGGTCCTCAATTAGGCTGTGAGCTGAAACACTATGGCCCCTGCATGTGGTCTTACCTACTGTGGTCCGGTTTGGGCATCCTCACACATGGCACTGGCACCTTGAGAGCAACCATCCTAAGAGTGCACAGCTAACCATGGAGGTCACTTGGCACTACTTCCCCTATAAACTGTTGGTCAATATAATAGCAAAGATATGCTTTCAAAGGGAGGGACATGAACTCCATCTGTCACTCAATAGGAGGAGTATCAAGGTCAAATCGTAAGATAAGCATGTGGGATGGGAGATACTGGGAAATAAGTTGGCCATAAATGGAGAGATGAGTTTGGAACTGGGGTAAGGAGCGATGACTCTCTGCTGGGGATGGGGCTTGAGCTGGTGCTTGAAGGGTGGGTCGGTGGATGCTGGCAGGGAGAAAAGGACACATGCATGTTGTTGGGGACAGAGGGGAGGATTTGTGTTTCTTTTGGGCTATCTAGTCAATCTCGTTAATGCTGAGGACAACTAAATAGGCTAAGGAAGAAATCCTACAATGGGATACAGCAATTTAAAGCAAATGGCTTCCTCCTAGGTATCCACCCAACACATTCAACATCAAGTTTAAAGTTCTTTGTGCCCACCCACGTTGATCAGCCTTGTTAAAATGGAAAGCCATTTCTCTTTATTTTTCCCATGGTTTTCTGCTTTATTCTGGAGTGAGAGGAGCTACCACACCATGCAATTGTGAGTCACAAAATTTTTGAGTTAGTGCAGTAAGTGCGCTAGAAATCACGTTAAATAAAATACTTGCTTACTTGCCTTTTCCCCCTTCCATTAGATTGAGAGTCTCTGGAGAAAAAAAAAACGATGTGTAACCTTTTCCAGCTTCTGGAGCAGAAACAGATACATAGTAGATGCTCAGCACAAGATTATTTGGATGAATAACCTTCATTCAAGGTTAAGTGAAAGCAGTGCTGAACACCTGGGCGCTTTGATGCCGTGTTTCTGCTCCTGATTTTGCACTCCTTCTCTTTGTCTCACAATCCAACCAGCTCCTCTGTGCTCCTTATTCCTCTAGCACAAGAATCTGATCTGTCCCTAATTTCTGTTTCTGTATCTGACGGTCCCTGTCCCAGAACTGAAGCTTTAATTTCCAAGCACACCTTGTCTGTGGGAGGGAGATTGTTTAGACCAGGGTCAACAGGCGAGGAGGCTGCAGGCTCCCTTTCCTCTTTTCCTTGGCAAGTCTCCCTGACCTGACTCTTTTGCTGAAGCTAAGATATGTGAGGAACTTATTTTTTATGGAGATATTTTGTGAAAGATAAATTTCTCAGGACCATGGCCATGGATTCTTAGCCAAAGGAAGGACAAGTAGATATGATCAAATGTGTGCTAGTGAATCAATACAAATAAATTATGTGTTCTTTGTTATTATGTCCTAGGCTACACGAGAGAGGGCTCTTAAATCACCCGCCATCAGCCACTGGAGGTTCTCCTTTCCAAGGAGTTAATGTGGAGACAAAGTCCAGGCTTATGTTATTTTAAGCAATCCAGATAACTTTCTAGTGGGGATATTGGTTTGGCTGCTAGAGGAGTGCTAGCAACTGCAAAAGACCAGAGGGGAGCAATTCTTCTCTGGGTCTGGCGTGGCCCTGAACATACCCTACATATTTTCTACCTCTAATGTCTGGGGTTTATGAGCACTCTCTTGCTTGAGTGGATGATCCTTTTACTCTATGATTCAGAACTCTGGGTTTTCATCAAGTGCTTGTCCATGAGCTTGAGCTTGAGACTAAAATTGACACCCCCTCCCCACTTCCCACCTCATGCATGGGATGGCCCTTCATCTGTTTGGTATTGGGATGCGGCTGCCATGGTCAAATTCTCTGGGCAACCCACAGGTGAGATCCAAGCAAGCAGTGTGCTAATAAAGAGGCTCAAGAGGTAACCGGAAATGTGAATGAGGCCAGGAAATGTTAATTGAGGGAAGAAGCTTCTCAGAAGTTCAGGCAGTTGGGCAGGAGGTAACAAACAGACCCTTCAGTCCCCTAGGCAAACGGGCAAGAACAAGATGGAGCAGAAGGAGTAATTTGGCCATGAGCATGTTTCCAACAACGGGAGGATGCAGAGATGCAGGGAAATAACTTGAAAACCCGTTCAACCAAGCTGGGGCATGAAATGAGGGTTAGACTGTGGGAACATATGAGATGGTCCTCCTGCGAGCGTTGGAGCTGGATTTCAGGCCCAAGCCTTCAAATGAAAATGAAGCATATTAACTTCCTTGGAAACCTCAGAGGCATCTTTGACTCCATGCTTTTCTGTTATACACTATTTGCAATTTTTAGCAACAGTTTTCGTAGGGCTCCCCCCGCCCCTTTCTTTCTTTCCTTCTCTACGGCCATTGTCTTAGTTCAGATCTCTTATCTCTTATATTGGGACTGTTGTAATATCCTTCTCACCAGACTCCCTGTTTTTCATCTTCACTGATTCACCCTTCATACCCCTGACAGTTTTGTTTCCAAAATGCAGGTGCCAACTGATTATTCACCTGCTCAAGCACAGTAGACATTTCTATGCTATTTACTGAGTAGAGTTGAAACTCTTTAACTTGATGTGCTAGGCAGAATAGTGTCCTCCCAAAAGATGTCCATGTCCTAATCCCTGGAACCTGTGAATATGTTAGATTACGTAGAAAAGGGGAGATAAGATAGTAGATGGAAATAAGGTTGTAATCAGTTGAGTGTAAGATAAAGTGATTATCCTGGGTTATCTGGCTGGGTCCAGTGTAATCAGAAGAATCCTTAAATGGGAAAGAGGGAGGAAGAAGAGTCAGAGTGATGCAGTGTGAGACTCAACCAATCATTGCTGGCTTTGAAGATGGAAGGGGACCAGGAGCCAAGGAATGCATGCAGCCTCTAGAAGCTGGAAAAGGCAAGAAACAGATCCTCCCCTAGAGCCTCCAGGAGGAATGTAGGAATACAGCCCTGCTGACACCTAGATTTTAGCCATTGAAACCCATTTTGGACTTCTGATCTCCAAAGCTGTAAGATAATACATTTGTGTTGTTTTAAGCCACTTTATTTGTAGTAATCTGTTACATCAGCAATAGAAACTTACATACTTAGTAGTTAAAATCATCATTGTCTTACCCCAGCCTGGGTCTCCATCTCCTTCTCCATGTACCTGAAGCTCTAACCTCTGCAGACCCCAGCCCCCGCCCCCCGACCCAGGCCTGGAACATGACAGTCAATTGCAACCTAATTGTGTCTTCTCATGCTGCATCCTTAGCCTGAAAAGGTCGTTGCCTTCTTCACCTACTAAAAATAAGACAGTTCAAATAGTACCTCTTATAAAAATTTTCCTGGAGAGTAATCCTCTACTTCATCCCTGTTAGGGAATCACTCATTTCTATCATATGTCAACCTTGCTGGATTACTGTGGGTTACTGTGAGATTCCCATGAGACAATAGGTGAAATGACTTACAACCTGGTGTAAGTCAGAGCGATTCCAGCTTTCACCGAAGGTGGTCGTATAAATGTGTATCTCTCTGGTTGCACTGAAAGTGTCAGGAACATTGTGTCCTTCATCCCTCCATCCTCCACAGCATTGAGCGTGGTGCATCGACCATAAGAGACACTGTGTAGTAATTTGTAGCGTTGAACAGGAGACAGGTTGTGAGAAATGCCAGGTCACGGGATTAGATGATAGGTCGTTCACTCCACCCCAGTATACAGGGAATCTGGGGCATGCTGGGTACTGTCCCAGGTGCTGAAGATATAGTAGTGAAAAATAGGACAGACCATTGTGTGGCCCTGAGGCATCTTACACTCTAGTCAAATCCCTGCTCTTGGTCTCTTGCACTGGGAGCTAGTTCCAATCTGGGGAGATCTGCTTATCCCTCGAAAGTCCACTTGGTTCAGCAGCTACAGTGGTTTGGCCGAGAGCTCTTCCAGCTCCTGAGACCTAAGAGGGGATGATGCCGCTTGACAGGAGTGGCGGAAGGGAGGGGAGTATGCGTGCCTACAGGCAGGTCCAGTGGAGACAGACCCTGAAATGAAAGGTGACAAGTGGGTAGGATCGCACACCAGGCAAAATGGGCTTGATGAGCCTGTGATCTTCCCATTGCTGAGGCTGTCAATGCACGTCCACACAAAGCAAGCACCAGCGCTCAGGGAGTGCTCCAGGCTTTCATCTCTACATCAGTGAGAGGCCTTGTGAGGTTGCTCTTTATTTTCTGAGCTGCAAGGTGTCATCACTGAAGAAGTGACGTGCTCCCTCTTGGGACATGGCATTTTCCTACTTGGGGTGGGGGGGGCAAATGACCTGGTTTGCTCAGAGACAAACCAGGATGGCAGGGACCTACTATATGACGAGGCCTGAGAATGTGCCTGGCACGTAATCCTAATCCTCACAACAATCCAGTGAAGGGAATGATACTGGTTTCATTTTCCAGATAAGGACACTGAGGCTCCACTTGCCTCAGGTTACACAGAGAGTAAGTGGCAGAGACTGGACTCCACACCAAGACTGTCTGGGTTAGAGCTTTTGATCTATTACCAAGGTAACAGATAGCTTGTATTTTCCTCTGTGTTGATGAGTATCTCTGGAAGCTTCACACTAGTGGCTTTGGAGCCATGGGTTCATCTTTTATCTGCTCACACCTGTTTCTGCCCTTGGCCTCCTCATGAGGGTGGTGCTGGTGGTGGTTGGATGGAAGGAATGATGGACATATGGGAGGGTATGAGCTCAGACTCCTAGTTAATGGTATACTTTGAGCTAATTAACTCTGGTTCTGGAGAGCTCTCATCGTGTAGTACAGACACTGGCAGGGAATTCTGGGCTAATTTGCCCCCCCCACCCTTACTGGGCTGCATGCTACCTAAATCATTTCCAAGAGATGGCTGTCTCTTTCATTTTCAGAGTCCCTTAGGGAATGAGAGTGAATGGATTTTTAATTCATTTTTAATGGCTCGTTACACAAAACCAGAACAACCTCCCCCTATTCAACAGCCATTTTTCACAAGCTCCTTGTTTCAACAACACTGCATTTTCATTTCCTTGGGCTGCCACTTGCCTTGTTCAGCTACCACACTCTGCAAAGTACTTTCTTAACAATGGCCCCATTTTAAATAGAGCTGACTAATACCTGTTAAATTCTGTATCTCTTATCCCTTCCTTGGATCATGGGGGAAGAGACATGCCCGTGTTTGGGTTCTGACTCCTACCTCCCCTAGCTGCATGGCCTGGACGGTTTGCTCATCTGGACAACGTGGGTAATGATATCTACCCTTCACTGTGGTTATGCCCATTACCTATGTAATGCACATAGAGCACCAAGCACAGTGCTGGGCACTTTGTAGGATTAGCCTCCCCACCTCTGCCCTTTCTATGTTTGTTTTTCTTTTGTCTAAATTACTTAATCAAGTCGTGCTTTTGTCTGTAGGTGTAATGCTTTCTTTAATCTACATCCCATCAGGTATAGGTATATATCTTTGTCCTCTCTAGACGTCCCTAGAGAATACCAACTCTTGAAAACTTAATGCAGTCATACAAGAAGGTTGCTTTCACCATCTTCCCTCCCCTGCCCTTGTGTTCCCTTTATCTTACCCTCTTGTGGACATTCTTGAAGTTCTTTCATACCCATTTTGAATTCTTTCTTCCTAATTTACCTAAAAAAAAGATACCCTTGAAAAACTGTATAAGATATTCCAGAAAGAAGAGGGCTGGGAATTTCCATTCCCCACCCATCTCTTATGACATTACTTATGCCTCTCATCCTTTATGAGGACATCTTGATCACCCCAGCCCAGACTCATCTGCTCCTCCTTTGAATGCCTGTGGCAACACTTGCAGTTCATTGAATGTGTCATATCTCTGTTAGTTAATAGGCATCATGTTAATGAAGACTGTGATAATACTCTTGTATAATAATGAGAAAAACGAGGTCTGTCCTGAAGGAGCACATCCCCTAATGGTGGAGATGCATATGCAAATAGAAAATTATAGTATAATCTAGTGAGTAGCATACTTGGAAGTATGTGCAACAAGGTAGGGGAGCATGGATTACGGGGGATCCATTCTGTCTTGGAGGACAGGTAAGACACCAGAGTGTTGATGGTATTTGAGCTGGGCCTTAAAGAATGAGATCCTCAGGTGGAGAGTGGGAGAAGGGCTTTCAGAGGAGAGAGAAGAGCTTGTGTGAAAGTGTGGGAGCGTGGAACAAGGAGAAACATGGGTATTCTGGTGTGGCTAGAATTTAGATGTTATTTTGGGAAGGTGGCTCTAGAAGAGGGTTAAAATGGCAACTGGGGCCAGGTTGAGAAAGACCTTTTATGCTATGCTGAGGAATTTGATTTTAAAGGCAGACTGAAGCCACTAGAGATAGTTTGGCAGTAGGCAACAAGATTCAGTCTCTGCTTTAGAAAGGTCATTCTGGTGTAAGGATGCAAGAGGGGTGAACGTCAGAAATTAAGTCAACTAGTTATTTTGAAGGCCTCTGCAGTCATCTAGTAGCTAAATCCAATGGTCCATTCTTCATCTTTCTTGTCCATGAACTGCCAGCGGCATTTCACACAGCCAATCACTCCTTCCTCCTTGAAACCCATACTTGTTTTGGCTTCCAGAACACATGCTCTCCTGAATTTCCTCTAATCTCACAGATCATTCTGTGTCAGTGAGGGTCCCTGACTCTAGGTATTTCTCAAGAAAAGACGTTGACTGCAGGAATTGATTTACAAGAGTGCCGGCAAGGCTGGAGGAACAAGAAGGAGAAAATAGAGTTGCTCAAATTTGGTAACTGCAGAAACTGTTACCCTCCTGCCCAGGAGGAGGAAGAGCAGTACAAGAGGCCAAGGGTCTCTGCCACCCAGATTCCTGGGGCTGTGCCAAGCTGCATGAACCCTTCATGTTACTGAGACCCAGCACCGCTGCTGTTGGTACCACCGGCTCTGTTGCTGCTGTTGTCTTGTCACCCAAAAACAAAGTGTGAGGAGAGGAGCTTTTCCCTTGTCCACATGTCCCCCGAGTGACCCCACCCCCACTGGCAGAATTGGAAGCCAGATGACAGGAGAGTCTTAGAAATATACTTCTCAGGGTCCTGGTTACCTATGGTACTTCGGCAGGAAAGTGGGCCGAGAGTAAACAGACAGCACAGTCCACCCTTTTAACTACTCTGAGTGTCCATTTCCATCCCCTATTCATAAGTAGCCTCCTCTCTTCCTGTTGGTTCAGTGGTAGCAGGTGAAGCTCAAAATAGCTGGGTATTTGTTTCAGCTTCCAGTTCAATGGAACAAGTGTTTTTTCTCCTTAGGAACCAAGATTTATCAACAGAGCCAAAAGTTGTGTGAATGTGAAGAAAATACTCTCTGATGGCTTATTGCGAGGAATAATGAGAGGAACACTCCCACTTTTGCCCCTTGATTCCCGGGCCTTTGTATTTTGGCCATTTTTTAGTCGAATCCGCATTCCTAGAAGACAACACTACAACCCCATGCAGTGCTGGCTTCTAGCTAGTTGTGTCATTGAATCTTCGAAAGTCCAATCAATCATTGTATCAGGTCGTCTGCTTCTGGCACATGCAGTTTGTGGAAAGACCAGTGAATTCCATGGACATGCCCATGACAACACTTCATTTGCTGTGAAATGAGTTTCTTTGTTAGAAGCAATCGTGTGGGATATCATGAAAAGATTTTGATCCTAGCATATTTACCGCAGGCAAGGAAAGCAAGTCCAAGGAGAACAAATTGCTGCCTCTATGTGATGGGAGGGGGACAGTGCCGTCAACTTGCCACCAGGTGCCATGTTGAGGCTCAGCACTGGTTTCTGAGGTTGGCAGGTTGGGAACTGCAGTGACGATGCCCGTGTCAGCCTTGGCGAGGGGAAGTCCATGGCAAACATAGGCAAAGCCTCCATCTCTGCCACAGCAGCCACTGTACACAGGAGCCCACAGAGCAAACGGGGATCTGGGGAGAAAGGCTTACCGGCCTCAACAGAAGGCCATCGTGTTCATCTGCTTATTGAGAGACTCCTCCGTAGGAAGTACCATTTGGTGAGTGTTCACACAGGACACACACATTCACTGTGCCAGTTCTGAGAGGTTGAAGCTCATACTGGTTTCCCTCCTCGTTCCCCGATCTCTCAGTGCTGAAACGCCCCAGCTTTCGATCCTCATCTCTCTACTCTATCCACAATCCATCTCCTGGTGACCTAACCTAGTCTCATGTCTTTAAATACCAACTAATCACTGACAACTCCCAAATTGATATTTTTTAGCCTAGACTCTCTGCCCTGAACTCCAGACTCATTTATCCAGCTGTTTGACTTCTCCACTTGAATTCTCTTAGGCATCTCAAACTTAATGTCCAAAGCTAAACTTCTCAGCTTTCCTCCCAACCTCCTTCTCCTACAGTTTCCATCTCATAAAATGGCAGCTCTATGCTTCTAATTACTTAGTCCCAAACTCTGAGGGTCATTTTGGACTATTCTCTTTCCTTCATGCCCCATATCCAGTTTGTCAGCAAATCTTCTTGACTCTGCCTTCAAAATATCTTCAGATCATGTTTCTTTTCCTGTCCACGGCTGTTGCTCTGGTCTACCCCATACCATGTTTCATCTGGATGATTACAACAGGATGCTAATTCACTTTTGTCTCCTTGATGCCTCTCTCAGCACAGTAACCAGAAGCACCCTGGTGCTTAAGTCCTCTAGTAAAAGTCTATAAGGACTTAAGTCCTCTAGTAAAATCCTCCAGTAGCTTCTCATCTCACTCAGTAAGAGCCAGGGTCCTTACAGACCTTCACAAGTCCCAGCAAGATCTAAGCCTCCCCGAATTTCCTGGACCTCATCTCCTACTACTCTCCCTGTCTCTCAGCTCCATCCTCATTGGCCTCCTTGCTGTTTCTTGAATATGTCAGGCACATTCCTGCCTCAGGATCTTTGCATTTGCCTTTTCCTCTGTCTGTAATGTTTATTACCCAGATAGCCACATGGCTTCATCCCTTACCTCATTCAGGGTTTTGCTTGAGTGTCAGTTTTTCATGGAGAACTTGCCTGGGCTCCCTTTATACTGCTTCAGCCTGCATAGCCCTGGACCACACCTGCATATGAGCACTTGCTCTAAGTGCTAATATGTCCATCATCTGACCCACCATCGTCTGACTACTATGTCACTTACCTACTTATGTGTTTGTTTATCTCCCTTGCCAGAATATAAACTCTATGAGGGCAGGGAAGCTGGTTTGTTGTTTTCACTGCTGAATCCATAGCACTTGGCCACGAGGAAGCATTCCATACATATTTGCTTAGTGAATGAATGAAAAAATTATGAGGACCGGAAATTGGATGATCCAGTGGACTGCGACACATTTCAGAGGACTTGATGTTTGTCTTGCTAAGTGTGGGATGAGGGTGGACTCAGGGGTCATGCTGAGGTTCTATCTTGAACCACAGAGTTGATGATCTGCCCTTTAAAAAAAATAGGGAAAGGGATAACCGTTTTGTGAAATTGCGTGCAATGGAACAAGATGACAAAGTTGATATTTCTTGTCCTATTCCTTGTGCTGTTCCTTGTCCTCTCAGCTAGATTGTAAACTCATGGTGGGCAGGGAGCACCATTTATGTTATTCTGAACTTGGCATATACCTAGCACAGTTCTGGATGCCCGGTTGGTGCCCAGACATTGTTAGACTGGGGATCAGTTGGGCTGTGGACAGTAGATATTCAGTTTCTGTTCCCTGGGGGGAGTGCCTCATGAAGTGGGAGGAGGGCTCCAGAATTCAGACTCTGCTGAGACCGAAAAATGCACTTTTGTGTACACTCCCCGAGGAGTATGTTTTAGCACCCTTACTGTGTTACCACTGTCAATCACTGTCGGTAAAGAAGGCCACCGTCCATATTCCAATTGGCTGGAAACAAAGAACTATTAGGTAGGGGCAGGAAGGAGGTGGTGAGAGGTGAGGGGGACCTGGAGGGGACATGCACAGAACCCCAAGGATTTAAAGGTACCAAGGTTTCAGGAAGGTTTAATGAACTAAAGTAATTTTCCTTCAGAGTAAAATTTTACAGGCACTAAAGGTCCTCACTTCACTGAATGTGCTCACGGGCGAGAGCGTCCCAGTGATTTATGAATTTTCAGATTATGGGTTATCCTTTCAGAGGACAGGAATCCCCCGGGGCTTTCTGCTTTGCTTCTAAAGCTGAAGCTGAGTGCAGGAGCCCAGTGAATATACCGGGTCTGATTTGCAGCCTGCTGTGTTGCAGCTGGGCTCTAGAATGGGTGGGTATTTTTTCAGAAGGAGCTTAGCAACGCTAGGATCTGAATCCCCCTCACCCCATCAAATAAGGATGACTTGGAACCCTTGTCTCCTGAAGGATAATTATCATACTAATCACTCACATTTGCATAGTACAGCTTCTAAAGCAGGTCAGCTTTCCTTATTTGATTCAAATCAAAAATCCTGTGAGGCTGGCAGGGGAAGGAGAATCATTATCCCCATTTTAGGAAACTGGAACAGATACTGAAAATGTAAGTAAGTTGCTCAGGCTCCCCCAGTAGCATATGGTGAGACTGGGTTGTGAGTGCAGCCCTCTAGTTGCAAGTGCTCCGCTCTTTCCACGCTGCCAGGCGAGCCCCATCCAGGAGGCAGACGGCTGGACCCAATGGGTCCTGTTTTCATGAAATGTAAAATCTTCCTAGTAAGAAGATTCTTCCCTAAAGCAGATTACACATTAAGGGAAAGTATACATTTCATGAAGACAGGAGCCATTTCTCTTTTGATCACTTTACCACCGAGGATCCTATGCTGTGTTTGGCATAAGGCGGAAATAGAGGAATGAACAGGAGAGGGGATGTGACAAAGACATTAGTTAGTGGCATTGTGTGTGTCTAAAGATCAGGCAGTTAGCTGAGGGCTGGCCTGAGCATCTGGGGGCAGCAGAAGACATTAGATGCCTGGGGACAAGAAGACTGGAGGTGGATGGTCAGCAAGGGGAGCACCAATGGATTTTGTAAGAGGCCAGCCGTGTCCCTTATTGTCACCTAATTATATGAGTCCCTTATTACAATATAGTCCCTTAATATATATATATATAATACATATAATATGTGTGTGTGTATATATATATATATATATATGAACACACAGTAAGCCTTTTGTTATAATATAGTCATCTAATATACAATATGTTGATATTATGTATGTAATATATATTAATATTATATGTTACATGTTTATACATAGTCAGTCTCTTGTTATAATATAGTCCCTCATTATCACCCTCTTCACTCTTATAAAACTTTTTGTCAATCCATAGTTGACTACAGGCTGGGCTTCCTCTGTCCTTCCTGCACGATTCCATTGTCCTTTGTGCCTTCTTTATCACCTTGGCACAGCCTGACTGTGCGTCCAAGTGGTTGGTGTCCCCATGACACTACACTCAACACATGACTGTTCTAGCCCCTAATGGCCCATCCTGCTCTACCTCTGTGCTGTTTCTTGTAACTGAAATGGCACCCTTCTGCCCTGCTTTTTTTCTCTCTATTTTTGTCCAACTAAAATCTGAAGGAAAGAAAGAAAGGCAGGGAGGGAGGGAGGGATAAAGAGAGAGGCCAGACAGGCAAGGGAGTAAGCTCCATTTCTCTATCTCCAAATTCTTCGTACTTCAAGTTTTGGCTCATATAATCTTTCCTTCATGAACACTTTGCTGACCACATTTTCTGGACTTAATTGCTTCCTCCTTTCAACTCTTATCTCACATTATCTGTACCTCTCAGATATACTTATCATCTCATCCCTTCTTTTACTCTCATTCATTTATAATTCATTCAGTGGACCTTGTATAGCACCTGCCATGTGTCGGGTGTTGTGCTAGGCATTGGGGATGCAGAGTTCAATGAGACCTGATGTTTTTTTTTTTTTTTTTTTTTTTTTTTTGGTGGTACGCGGGCCTCACACTGTTGTGGCCTCTCCCGTTGCGGAGGACAGGCTCCGGACGCGCAGGCTCAGCGGCCATGGCTCACGGGCCCAGCCGCTCCGCGGCATGTGGGATCCTCCCAAACCGGGGCGCGAACCCGGTTCCCCTGCATCAGCAGGCGGACGCGCAACCACTGCGCCACCAGGGAAGCCTGAGACCTAATTTTTGACCTCAAAGAGGTCACAGTCTAACAGACAAGACAGACGTATGGAGAAGTCACATTAATCCAGTTTGATAAAAGCTATAAGAGATGTATGAACAAATGCTCTTCCAGAGAATATGTCTGATGCCAATTTACGGTTATATGTGCCTATACATAGGAGCTTTTATATATGTGGCTTTACTACTCTGTGTGTGCGCCTGTATGTGTATAGCTTATATTAAGAGAGAAATGCTATTTACTCATGAATAATTCCAATTTATTTTCATTTCTCCTGCTGTCTAAAATCCCCCTAGGATTTGTAGCCTGTTGGTCAAAATGAAACTTTTTGACAAAGCTTATTTGACAAACCTGGATCTCCCAACAGTTTGTCTAGTTATTTCCTCATTACACATCTCTGTTGCCTATTTCTTTCTCCAAGAACAAAGAAAACAAAAGTTACCTTCACCCCTGGGCCTTGAGCTCTGGATCTTTCCCTGATTCCCAGAGTTTAGCAGGTGTCTTTCTAATTCACATAAGAGGAGCTCAGTAAATATTTGTGGAATTCATGATTGAGTGATAAACTCCTTGAGAGCAAGGATGTGCCCTCCTCTCAGTTTGCCTGCTCATTGCCTTGCACACGAAAAGCTCACATAAACATTTGCTGAATGGAGGAGCATTGCATTAGAGCGGAACAAGCATGGTGGAGTCTCATAGCCCTGGGTGGGAATGCTGGCTCTGTCTCTTGCTAGTTGTGTGCTTTGGGGAGCAAATTGCTTAACACTTAGGACTCACTTTCCTCATCTGTAAAATGCAGATGCTATATTACATCTGCTCAGTCTCAAAAGCGTGTTGTGAGGATTGAGAAGCACCCAGTGTAGTATTTAGCACATAGTAAGGGTTCAATTAATGTTTGGTCCCTGCTTTTCCTTCTTTGAATTTGACTGCCAGCTCTCATCTGGGGGTATCTGCTGGAGAGGAGTCAAGTCAGGCTTTGCTATGGCTCCCAGGGTAGCTCCTCCATCCTTCCTGCATGCCTCATCTATCCAGTGGTGATTCTTTGGTCACACTCACATCTTCTCATTCTGATCTGAGTCCTTCCCAGGCAGACCGGGGCTTGTCAGCGGGTTTACTGCATCTGCTTTCAGTTTTCTGCCCTGGTAATCCCTTCTTTCTGGTGGCCTTTGGAAGGCTCTGAATGGTGAGAGAAGCCAGAGGTTGACAGGCTTTCTTTCAATCTTGGTTTTCTTTGCTAGGCACAGAATATCTTAAGGCTAAAGGTTACATTATCATGCCTTCATAACTTTATTATTGTCCTTCTATGCTGGCTTCAGGGGAAAGGTAACTTCCAGCCCCGATTCGCAGTGTTTGGACCTTTCCTCTGGGGAATGTTGGGGTGATTTTGCGGAGACATCTTCCTTATGCATCTCCTATGGCCTGCTTTCTTTGTAAAGTCCACTCAGTTTAAAGGCAAAGATGCTTTTAGAGATCAGGATTCCACCATAGTGGAAGGGTGGTGTCACTGCCGCATGGCGTTGGGAGAGGAGTCATGGTGTGATGGAGTCTTTCTCAAAGCGTGGTCCTCTAATAGCCACAGGAAGGTTTCTGGACTCTCCGCACCGCAGGATCCACCAAGTCAAACTTGCTGGGAATGGGACCAGGAAATCTGCATTTAGCAGGCTCCCCAGTGACTGTTAGTCTCCAACTCTGCTCATGGAATGGGAAGAACTGTGCCCTGGGCACTTGGTCAAGGCCACACATTGTTGGGACTTGAACTTGAGTCCTTTCCTCTCTCTGTGTCTCAGTTTCCTCATCTGTAAAATGAAGGTAACAGACTAGGTTAACACCATCCCCTTCTGAAGACTATGCTTTACTGCTGAAACACCATTATCTTTCATTGACTCAAAAATGATGATTTGATTTGAGAAGATGGAAGGAAGGAGAGTGATCCAAGCCCTGGGTAAGGAGACACAGACACATGAGAAGGGCTCTGCATTTTTGAGGGGTTTTCCAGACCCAGTTGTTTGTTAAACAATCAGTTAAGTGACCTCTAACCCCCAACATCTCTCGCTTCTTTCTTTGTGGCCTTTGCACGTTTTTGAGATTGTTTGATGTCCCTGAAGGCTTGATGTTGGGAGACAGTGAAGTAGTCTTACTTGCTCCTGCAGATTCTAGATGGGTGTTCAGATCTGTTGCAAGAAGAGCATAGCTTTGAGTTTCTTGGTCTAGATTTTGGGATGGTCTGCACATAGGCACCCATGTTTTTACATAGGGACTGTGACAGAATGACTTTGTCAATGAAAGAAGTAAAATGAAGAGAAGTCTGGCGTGTAGGTATGTGTATGTGTATGTGTTTGTATTAATTTAACACATAGGAATTATCGGCACGTTGCTAACTGTTTGGTTGGAGAAGGTTTGCATAAGGCTTGTCTTCGTTAGCCCCTGAATTTAACAAATGAGGAAACTCGCTATTAACGGGAGAGGCATGGACCACTGAGTGGCCATGGAGAACAATGTTTTGCAGAGGATACACGCTCCTTGCAGTTGTGCTATGCTAATGGGACAAATAGCTTGTTGCCTTGGTACCTATTCTCCTGTTCTACAAATAGCCACGTCACTGATGTTCTTCTTGGCTTGGCTGTTTCTTGCCAACCTACTACTCCATCACAGGACACGGTCTGAGAGAAAACATAAGAACCCTCCAGTCACGGCCCTGCAGAGGAATTGAATGTTGCAAGTCGACTTTTCCAGGGATTCTCTTTGACCCATAATGGATCATATCCCGGCCTCTAAGTTTTTCTTAGTTTACATAAAAGAGGTGGAAATGGTACTGACTGACCGCACGGGGTGCTGGATGCGAATAAATCTCAAAGTGAGTGTTTTGTCATCGGTTAAATGCCAGAAAAACATTCAATATAATGGCTGATTAGTTTTCTTTCATCTTAAATGGATGCCTAGAATGGAAAAGTCCCACCTTGGGAGCAGAAATTCATTATCTCGGAAAGAGTTTAATGGGTGCTGTGCAAATGAACTGGAGGAAGTTAAATTGTGGAAGGCGAAGGAGCTGAGAAAAGTGAAATGAGTTGTGCATGAAATTTAGATAAACACAATTACGTGTAACTGGATTATCATGCGTGCAGGCAGACACTGTATATTAGGCACCTGTGTTTTGATTAAAATCGATTCAGGTGCATGTGCTTAGCATCCTGATAGATATGGGGTTGTGCCTAAGCCACTGTCTGGGCGCACGAGGCGTAGGCAGGAAAACGTCTGAGGTCCAGGTTCCCAGCTGGAGAAGTTAAAAGGGCCTAGGACCCGCCTGGCCAACGGAAGATCATTTCAGAAAACCGCTAACCCTATTACAGGCTGTCCAGCTCTTTGACACATACAGCTTCCTTCTGGGTTTCTTAGTTTCAACTGGAGTCACACAAGTGGTCCTGGAGTCCAGTGGAGTCTAATGACCTGCTTACTCCATGGGTGGGACATGGTAGAAGGCAGATGGCATCAGAGAGTGTTGGGGACTGGGCTTGCCTGTCATTCAAGTTTTTATGGCTGTGAGGCCCTGTGATGGGAACACAGAATCTCTCTGAACCTCTCTGTAGACACAGAATCAGGCCCAGTTCTTTCTTAGCCTCTTAGGTCTACATCTGTAAGTCAAAGTCATCTCCAGATCAAAGGCAAGCCCATCCTCTGATCTCTGGGTGGCCATACGTGTGAACAGAGCCAGCTGGCCTGTGCCCGACCTTGAAGGAGGACAGATGTGGAGAAACAACTGTCTGTACCCAGTTAATTCCTGTTGACATGTTTTATTTCAAATGCAAAGCATTGTTGGGATTAAAATAAATGCTACCAGTTATGGGGGAGCATTAAATTAATAATTATTTTCCCCTTGCTTGATCCTATAATACCCCTCAACTCCACAGATAAATTCTAAGCCCTCCAACTGGGTGATTTGAGACGAACTATATATTGTTACACAGACTAAAGTCGGCTTCCTTTTTTTCCCCCTCCCCTTTTGTTCTTCTCCTCTGCCCTCCTCCTTACCCCCCTCTCAGGTTATACTTATCCTGACGAAGCTGTATGACTTCAACCTGGGAAGCGTGACAGAGAGCTCACTTTGGAGGTAAGTGGGTTAGAGATTCTTACCAGGCTACTCGGGTTCGGCTCACGTGAGGAATGCCAGCTAAGCAGTTGGAGAGCCTGTTTTGAAAGGAGCAGAAGATGGTCCTCCTCCTGGATGCCCTCTTTAATGCCCTGGGTGGCACTGATGGCCTCCATCTGCAGATTCCTTAGCACTCTGCTGATCTCCCGTGGGGTCTGTCACATATTCTCCCTGGCAGTGTGGTTGCTTCTGCGTTCCTGCAGTGTCTCCTTTGACTGGATAAACACACATGTGGGTAGAGAGATCAGAGCATGCCTGGGAAAAGTGGAGGCCGTGGATAAGGGAGCGTGCTGCAGGAGGGATGCTGGCCTTGGCATGAGTCTCGGCCCAAGGACTGTTTCTTGTCCTTTGTGCCTGTGAGATGCTGTGATTCTTGAGAAGCCCATGATTCTGGGAATAGACACATGTGGGAATCAGGCCCATGTGATGACATGTGTGGTCCCAAGCCTTTGTGGGCTTCTTCATCCATAAAATAATATTAAAAAATATATTTTACAACTGTACTGGTGTAAAGACAAATATATTAATATTGTATATTTGTTTTCAGCCTAAAATATTCATTTTTTTGTTTGTGGCTTTAAAAGAAATGACAGGGCTTCCCTGGTGGCGCAGTGGTTGAGAGTCCGCCTGCTGTTGCAGGGGACACGGGTTCGTGACCCGGTCCGGGAGGATCCCACGTGCCGCGGAGCGGCTGGGCCCGTGAGCCATGGCC
>NC_041233.1:60260080-60286612 GCF_002837175.3 Physeter macrocephalus
GCCGGCGCGTCCGGAGCTGGCGCTCCGCAACGGGAGAGGCCACAACAGTGAGAGGCCCTTGTACCACCAAAAAAAAAAAAAAAAAAAAAAAAGAAATGACAGCATTTTTGTGAACCCTAGGCTCTGTGTCCATGTGCCTGCAGGGTAAATCAGCCCCGACGGAAGGCTGGGACAGGGAGGAGGATGTGGGTGGATTAAGTCAGAGAGGGCTTTCACGAAGCCGTGAACCCCACAGTTTCTCTGGCTAGGGGACGCCGCACACTCACTCTTCCGTATACCTCCTCACATGCAAGTTCACGGTCACCTCCACGCTGCTGGCAGTCACACAGGGCACCAGCAAGTTTCATCAGCCACTCTGAGTCAGCGCTTCGTGCTCTGTGCTTATTACCTCCACGGGCCTCCAGAGGGCTGTGTATCCATTCCATTTGCTCTGCCACTCGTAAACACTGGGGAGAACACTGTCACAAAAGGCCATTCACTTGGCTGTGTCTTCATCCCAGAGCCAGTCCTGAGGGTCTGCTGGGGTTTTGGAGCAGGGGGGTCTGGGCCGTGAGTATCAGCATGCCTGGCTGCTTCTTCATCTGATCTGTTTGCGGAGAATCAACCAGAGCCTCTCTCCCAGGGAGGGGAGCAGTCACAGCATCTATTAAATATTTAGGGTTAATTGCTCATATCGATGGAGGCCTGCCTCCATTTGCACAGGATGCCCAAAACCTAATTTTGCTGCTCAGTGAAAACTGGCAGAGGTATAAGTAACCAGGTGCCTCCCGTAGATGAAAGCATGCCTGTTTCCACTCACGTGGGACTCCTGGGGACTTAGAGCCTCAGAAACCATCCTCTGAGGCCCTGTCACAGGGATATGGTGGTGATCCTTCACAGTGATATGGTGGTGATCCTTTAAGCCTGACTCCAGTGCTGTCTGCTTGGTGCAAATAATGAAACAAGCCAGAAAAGCCCATGCTTACAATGGGAAACAGCTGTACCCGGCAGCCCATGTTATAGGAAAGGTTTGCTAGTTTTAAAGGTGGACCAGGCAAAACCATGGGGCCGAAGCCAGGTGCTTAATGCCCGTAAGTGACAGAGCGTGTGCCCCACAGTCATAAGAGCCAGTGTATTCACTAGTGTGTGTCAAGGGCAGCAGATGGCCAAGTGGCCCTAAGGGCACCCTGATGTCCCATTGCCGGGATTCAAATCCCAGCTTGTCCACCCAAAGGGCTCTGTGGCTTTGGGCACTTTACCTAACCTCTCTGGATCAGCTTGCCAGGGCTGCCGTAATCAAGGACCACAGGCTGGGTGGCTTCAAACAGCAGAAATGTATTCTCTCCCAGTCTGGAGGCCAGAAGTCTGAAATCAAGGCATCTTTAGGGCCACCCTCCTTCTGGGGGCTCTAAGGAGAACCCTCTGTTGCCTCTTCCTGCTCCTGGTGTCTGTCGGTGTTCCTTGGGGCTGCATTACTCCACTCTCTGCCTTTATCATCTTATCCTCTGTGTCTGTGTCTTCTCCCCTTCTGTCCCTTAAAAGAACACTTGCCATTGGAGTTAGGGCCCAGCCGGATAATCCAGGATGCTCCCATTTCCAGATCCTTACATCTGCAAAGACACTTTTTCGAAGACGGTCCCATTGCAGGTTTTGGGGGTTAGGACATATTTGGAACGGGGGCTGCCATTCAACCTACTTCACTCTCTTAAGTCTCAATTTCCCTGAATGTAAATTGGAGATAGTACAGATCCTACCTTTGCAGTACAGATCCTACCTTTGCTCCAGCCACAGTGTCCTTGCTGTTACTTGAACCAGCCAGCCTCTTCCCCAGAGCCCTTACACTCGGCTCTTTCCTGGGTCTGAGCTCTCTTCTTCCAGGGAGCAGGGCACACCCTCACTTCCCTCCTCTCTGCTCACCTCATCAGTGAGGCCTTTGCCTGAGGACTTGGCATTCCATCACTTGGCTGCATTTTCCTCCTTAGTACCTGTCACCCTCTAGCTGCTAAATATTTACTTATTGATTTATTTATAGTCTGCTTACACCCAGTAACATCTAAGCTTGTAGAGAGAGATAATTTTTCCATTTTGATTCAGTGCTGTATCCTCAACACCTAGGACAGCATCTGGCACACAGGAGGTACTTGATAAATGTTTGCTTGATGAATAAATTCATGGATGGGTTGCAAGGATCAAATGAAATATTAAATGTACAAACATTTAGGACAGTTACCCACATGTGGGAAGTGCTCAGTTAATTATAATAATTAATGATTATTATAACCCTGTGTGTTTGTATAGTTTTGTTTGTAAGGATCCACTAATGCCGGGAACCGTGGGATGGAAATTGTAGGGCACCAAAGGGATGTATTGTGCGCCATCTGGGAATTAGCACAGATCTTTGGGGGGATGGCAGGGGATAGGGAGGGGAGAGGAGTGATTTATAATGTTGTTCTTTCTGCTGACTGGGGGGAATTGGAATAGCAATGGCTACCTAGTCAAAGACATTCTTTCATAGAGAAGATTCTCTGAGCTGGGTCCTGGAATGATGGGCAGGATGCAATTTGGCAAACGGAAAGTGGAAAAAAGGCGAACATATGTATATGTATAGCTGATTCACTTTGTTATACAGCAGAAACTAACACACCGCTGTAAAGCAATTATACTCCAATAAAGATGTTAAAAAAAAATGCCCCTTGCACAGGGCAAAGTCCAGGCAAGGCTGGGCTGCAGGAGATAAGGCGGCCGGGAAGGAGGCACGGGAGCGGCTGGGTGTTGGACCAGGTAGGGAGGGTGGGGGGACTCATCGAGTTCACAGAAGGGGTCAAATCAAAGGCAGTTACTCAGAGCATAGATTATCGATAACAGAGTATATATGGTGTGACCTTTCAGGGATTTGAAAAAAAGTGGTGGATCTTATAGGCTTTCCCTCTGGATAAATGTTATGTGGATGTATTTTTGTGTTGTGATTCAGAGGGTTCACAGGTCTGATAAAGCCCAGCTTAGGAACCCCTGCAGAGGGTGTGATTGAGGAAAGGGACTGCTCCTAAACTTTGTGGGAATTATCCAACTTCCTGGGGCCTCACAGGGTGACTTCTTCCTTTTTATTGTCTTCCCTACGCATCCCCTAAAGCTCTGTGCCCTTGTCCTCTTTTGTGTATTGCTAATGATGTATTTTACAGTTAGAGCCTAGAGCACTATGATCTTCCTTACTAATACAGTGAGCAGAGAAAAGAAGCGAAATGCAACACACACCCTTTCATTTTTGTGATTCAGTCCAACATGCCTAGCCAAGTTGAAATTGAATTTGGTGATTCTTCTTCAATTTTCTGTACAGCACAGGCGCCTGGAGCGGCAGCTGTCATGACAAGATGACGCTCCCTGCCAGGTTACAGTATGACATAATTATTTGTCTCACTGAATTAAGAATTGAAAAGCCATCTACTTCTAAATAGACAAAAGGCTGTTTAAAGGCATTCTGCACTGTAGCAGTAGCGTGTGCCCTTGTGACCCTCTTTCTGGAACTCCTAGGTACCAGTATACTGGGGGTGGTCAACATTTTTTCTCTCCACCCACACAAGGATGGTGGCGTAAATTGGTCACTTAGCACAGCTGTCTGTTGGCATCCTTTAGTCAAAGGACATTTTACATATAGGCTGTCAAGCTTGTAGAACTAATGGGATTGGGGACTGACTTTTTATTAAGACCCAGGGCTTCGCTTTCAGGGTGTTTTCAGTCCATAGTGTGTCAAGCCTGGAGGCTGTCCATCCATCAAGAGTGATACTGGAGACCGACTCTGTTAGATTTTATAGAAGGCTGACCCAAGGAGGAGAGGTGACTCAAGGTTGGGAGGCTCAGTGTCAATCAGTTTCCTCCTATTCAGAGTATTTAAAAGTGAAAACTCTGGGACTGATGTCCTGGGTTCAAGTCCACACTCCTCCACCGAGCCGCTAAGTGACCCTGAACACGTTTCTTCGCCTCTCTGTGCCTCCGTTTCCTTATCTGTACAATGAGGGTTATACTCGCGCCTACCACGTAAAGTTGTGAGGCTTCATTGAAATAAAATATGTAAACTGCCTAGAAGAGTACCTGACGTGCAGCGCCCATGTGGGAAATGCTCAAGGAGAGTTAGTTGTCGTCATGTGATCCATGAGTAATGGAGCTGCTTCTCTCTGCTAGTTCCTTTACCTGAGCTGTCTTGTTCTATCTTTTGCAAGAAACTTGAGAGTCGGATATCCCTGGCCCCAAGTTCCAGATGGGAACATTGAGCATTACAGAGGTTAAACAACTTGCCCCGGAGCATGGAGCTAGCAAGTAGGGGGATCCTACTGACTCCTGAGTCTGTGCTCATTCTACCCTGTGTGCTGTGTCTGATGTCGGGTGAGAGTGGATTTATGGACTCCTTCAGAATAAGAGATCTTTTTTTTTTTTTTTTTTTTTTTTTAATGGGTAGGAGAATGGGATGACATGGAAAGTGGGAGAGGGAGAAATTCCCAGAGTGGGAAAATTGCTCTAGAGTGGTTGGGCTGGGATTTCGACTTTTAGGCTAAAACATTCCTTCTGCAATTGAGATGGATGCTCTCCAGTCCAGCGCTGTCTGATTAGAAATAGATGGGAGCCACATAATTTTCCAGCAGTCAATAATGTGAAAAGAAACAGTGGAGATTAATTTTATTAATAAATTTTCTTTAACTGAGTTAAATAGAACTATCATTTCAATAGACAATCAATAAAAATAATTAATGGGCTATTTTGCCTTAGGGTTTTTTCTTTTTGTAGTAAGTCTTTGAAATCCAATGTGTATTTCACACTTAAGGGCATATCTCAATTTGGGCCAGCCACATCTTGAGTGTTTAATGTTAGTTAAATATGGCTAGTGGATACCATAATGCCCAGTGGAGGTCTAGTAACCTGTCTCTCACATATTTTCAGTTCATTTGGGGGGGACGGTAACTTTTTTCACTATAGAAATGCGTATCTGTTTTATCAAAGGACAATAGGTAAAAAATTCCACCTGTTCTGGAAGGCAATTATTTTATAATGTTATGGTACTGGGAATATGTGCAGTGTCAAAGGCTGACCTGATCCATATTAAAACTCTGATAATCTAAAAGGAAAGGAGGACTGTGGAAATCTGTCCACAGAAATAGAAGAGGCACCACAAGAACTTTTAGGTCTTTGAACTGTGATTCTTGGTAATTCTGAAATAATCATGGCTGTGGACCCTAGAGTCAAAGAGACTTAGGGTGAGAAAGAATCATAGCAAACGTTCTCTTTGAGCCCCAGAACCTTATTGTTTCAGAGATAAGGATGTGAGTTCAGGAAGAGGAAGACACTTTGCCTGAGTTTCCTGGATCAGAAGTCTGAGATTAATAAGAGTGCGCCCTGGCTCCTGATCTCCTTCTGTAAACTCACACATCCCCTAAATGGGAACCCTGGAACTGGATAGAGACAGCCCTCTTCTTTTTTAAAATTGAATTATAGTTGATTTATGATGTTGTGTTAAATTCTAATGTACAGCAAAGTGACTCAGTTATACATATATATGCATCCTTTTTCATATTCTTTTCTGTTATGGTTAATCACAGGATATTGAATATAGTTACCTCTGCTATACGGTAGGTCCTTGTTGTTTATCCGTTCTACATATAATAGTTTGCATCTGCTAACCCCAAATCCCACTCCACCCCTCTCCCACCCCTCCTCCCCCTTGGCAACCACAAGTCTGTTCTCTAAGTCTGTGAGTCTGTTTAGAGATAGCCCTCTTCTTCACGTCTCCTCCATTCCCAACTGCAAATAGGCCATTGTTATATGGTGTACAGACGCCATGGGGCTCAACGGCTGGGTCACGCTCTCTCTCATTTCTGTGACAACAGCACGTGGCACATGCTTTGGTGCCATCTTCACGTCCCTTTGCACGTATGGGTGTGTGCATCTCTGCTGAGTTTGGTGGCATTCGTGGTCCTTAATTTGGGAGCAAGGGCGCCACTTTTCTTTGAATGTGGTACCTATGAAAAGGTTGATTAATCCACTGCTTGAGGTTTTTGAGTCTTTAGTTTAGAACATAAGTCACGGTGGGGACTGGCAGATCGCTGCTTGGACTCAGTTCGATATGTCTTAAACATTAACACTTAGACTGATAAACAAACACATTGCCCTCCCCTCAAAAAATTGTTTTTAAGGTCTCATTTTCTGGAGGTAGATGAGCTGGCAAGCGATCCCCAGCTTCCATCTGTCCATCTTAAGCATTAGTCTTTAGTAAAGGTCCGTGAGAGGCCAGCTTCTGATCAGGTGTGATGTCTCCACCTGAGCTTTCCCCTGGAATTTCTATTGGATTGGGGTCCTCACAGAGCTAAATGAATTTGCAGTTGTCTTGGTGTAAGAGGAACCAGGAATCCTTTACAGTGGATGGTACCCCTGCATTGCTACGTTACCTCAGTTCCCTCCCTCCCCTCTTGCTCCACCCCCAGCCTGGCAGTGTGGGAGACATTCTGCTCTTGGAAAAGCAGCGAGGCTTCTCAGCCACTGCTCCTGTATGCCTGGCCTCAGGACCTGCAGCGCAAGGGGGCTTCAGTTCGAGGGGTTCCTGGTTAGGGTGTTTATGTGCCCACTTCCTGGTCACATCCTCCTGGATACCTTCCCTGACCCTCCTCCCTGGATTGGGTGCCTCTCCTCTGCTTACCACTGCTGTCTCATCCTTACACTGTGTTGTTCATTTGTTCCCAGCCTGGGAGCCTCTCGAGAGCAGGCACCACGTGCTCTTCCTGTTTCTGGATCTACACTGCCCAGCATTCAGGAAGCACTAAATAAAGGCTAAAAGAACTGAACTGAAGTACCAATAGCCCCTAACCAGCCCCAGCCCCAGCCCCAGCCCCGTCCTGTCCTGTTGCTTTCCATGTATTGAGTTGTCTATCCCCCTGCCACTGGGGAATCCTGTAACTTTTCATCTGGCTTGCAAGCTGTTGTCTGGACCATTTATTTCCTCCTCTAATTGTTCTGTCAGTGACCTTTCTGGGAGACCTTTGGATTTATTAATTTTTTTGTTTGCCAAGAAAACCCTGATAATAATTGCTAAGACTTCCCAGGAGTTATTAGTTTACAAATTTTAATGACATTCATGATTTATTTATGTGCTTCCCTCCCTCTACAGCTGTTCACCCCAATTCCTTAGTGGAATTCCTGCTGAATCTGAGTGAATTAATGGAAACAAAACTGCAGATTGGAATGACATTTTTTTTTCTAGGCTGTTAATTAAAAGCTTTCCATCCTATTCACTAGGCTCTTCATATGTGAGGTCCCGAAGGCTGGGCAGGTACAGGCTGTGAAATCCTCCCTGTAGAAATGGGGCCTTTGTCTGTTTGCTTTCAGTGGTAATTAATCTGGTGAAAACTCCTGAATTGGTCACAGAGCATTCAGTTGAACAGATATTAACTGAGCATTCATTATGTAAGCAGTCCTGTGCTCATTGCTGGGTGATGCCAAATAAGTATGTCGTGATTGCTATCCTCGAGGAATGTTTAGTTCAGTTGAAAGGTAAGATTAATGCATATAGGAAACAATGTCAGGCATATGCAAGTATATATATGTATATGCAAAACATATTGCATTCTGTGATGAGTGGCCCTACTGTAGAAATATATATATTTTTATTATTATCACACCTCATTCTGTGAGGATGCAGAGCAATTCTAGGTATGAATTAGAGAAATGATCAATGTGTCTCATGTATTGTGTTTTGCTGTTTAATATAAAACATCTTATTTCTCCATTAGGGTGTGAAACTTTTCAGAGGAAAGACTGTTTCATACGAGAACTAGTAGTTTCCATCATTCTCAGAAACACCTGGTAACAGATGGGATTAAGTATGTGTAGTGGTTAAAGAAGTGGGTCCTGAATTCAAATTGCCTGGATGTGAATCCCAGATCTACTGCTTGCTAACTGTACCACCTTAAGCAGTGTTTTCATTTCTGTAAGCTTTGGTTTACTTATCCATATAGTGGGATGATAGTAAGACCTATCTCATGGAAGCTTTGTGAGGATTCAGTGAGAAAATGCATGGAATGCAAAATGCCTACTATCTAGTAAGTACTTAATGTAATAATTATTATTTGTTCGTAGGCTCATATCCTCCTAGCCCAGCAGCTTCTACCAGCCTCCTGAGGACAGTTGTGCTGATATCTTTAGGAGGGTGGGGTGCAGAACATACCTAGAGTCCAACCAAGCATGTGGTGCCTGGAAATGATACATTTCTATTGAGAGAATGTTCCGGAGTCTTCTCCTTTTTTTTTTTAAATTAATTTTTATTGGAGTATAGTTGCTTTACAATGTTGTGTTAGTTTCTACTGTGCAGCAAAGTGAATCAGCTATATGTATACATATATCCTCTCTTTTTTGGATTTCCTTCCCATTTAGGTCACCACCATTTTGTTAATGGTTTTCTGTCTGTTTTGTAGTTCTTTTGTTCTTCTCTTCCTCTCTTGCTGTCTTCTTTTCTTATTTGATAATTATTTGTAGTGATATACTTTGATTATTTTGTCTTTATCTTTTTGTTTCCGTTCTAGGTTTTTTCCTCTGTGGTTACCATTAAGTTTGCATTAAACTTTTTATAGTTGTAACAGCCTATTTTAAGCTGATAACAACTCAACAATCACATACAAAAACTCTACACTTTTACTTTCTTCCCCAACACTTTGTTTTTGATGTCAGAATTTACTTGTTTGTATATCATGTAGCCATTACCAAATCTTGGGGTTATAGCTGTGTTTTGGAAAGATGTGTTTAGAAAGGGTGATTTAGTGTGGGAAAAAAATTGTAGGCAGGGAGGATCAGTTCTGAGACTGTTGTGACATTCTTATTGCTTTTTACCTCTATCTATCTGTCTATCCATCCATCTATCTATATGTGTCTTTGCTTCTATGTTTATTTGCCTACTTTTTTGTAGAATGTCCAATGATCTGATGTTATTTAATGGGTCAGGAACGAGGAAGGCAGGAAGCTGAAATTCAAACTTGCTTGAGGGAAACCAGAAACTTCCTTGCCATCCCCCTGAATCTCTGACTGGCTGTCAGGTATATAAACATGAATTCTATACCACTGAAGTTAAGGTGTGATGACTAGCTCACCAAGTCGGACATGGTGAAGGGGCATCAGGAACCAGGCATGCTTTACTGGCTTACTATACTCAAAGGTCAACCTTCAGCATTCTGGAAGCATGGGGCAGAGGACAAAGGAAGTGATTGACTTCCTAAGATTATTCCATTTCATTCCTTGCTGTGGGGATATGGAAGACAGGATTGTAACAATGCAAACTGGAAAGAATTTGGAATTGGAGCAAATTCTGATTTACTCTGATACTATGATACCTTCTGTTGGCATTCCCTTTAAACACACCTGCCTGAATTCTCTAGGACATCAGAATTGAGATGTTGTATAAGATTTTGTCTGGCCAGCAAGGAAGAAACTATAAGTTTCCTAAGCTTCTAAGTTTTTTTCTTTTTTTGCATATTTAGATTTTTATGCAATAATTTCACTAATAAAAAATAGAGTACTATAAAAAAGTAGCCACCGTCTTAATCCTGTTTAAAACCATTAAGTTTCAATATATATATACCTATACATTTTTTACCTATACAATTTTACATAATTGTGACTCTTGTATAAACAATTTTGTTTCTTATTTTCATATAATATTTAACTAAGCATTTTTCTATGTTATTCACAACATTTTACAAGCATAATTTTAATGTTTGCATAATAGTGTATTGTATTGCTGTTCTGTAATTTACTTAATAACTATATTCATTCCTCTATTTTAGAGATTTAGATTGTCTTACAGTTTTTCACTATTTAAGAATGTTGCCATGAATATCTAGATACATAAATCTTTGTTTTTGTCTGAATTTTATATTATTTTCTTAGGATAGACTTCTAGAGGAGAAATTTTAAGACTCAGCATACTTATTCAGTTGGTTATGAAAAGGTGCGTTTCTGCAACTCTTATGCTGGGAAGGAAATCTCTGAAATTTAAAGAGAAAAGTTATCACAGTTTCCACTGTGTATATATGTGTGTGGTATATGAATACTGCACATATGCATTTATATGCTTTAGGGTCATAGTATACCTAAAATTATCGTAAAGTTATTGGAATAAGACTTGGGTAATGAGATTCTGGAAAATGATGTATCCCCAGTCTCCAAGAAGAACATACATGTCCCCTGCTGAGTGAGCATACGCAGGCCCATCTGAACTGATAAAATGAAAACAATAGCAATCACATCAATAATAGTAGCTAACACCATTGTAAAGCAATTATACTCCAATAAAGATGTTAAAAAAAAATAGTAGCTGCTCACACTTACTGAGCACTAACTATGTGTCAGGCACTGATTGAAGTGCTTTACATATGTTTTTACTCAGCCTTATGAAAAATCAGTTAGGTAAAGACTGCTGTCATCCCCATTTTACAGCTGAGGAACCTCAGGGCCAGAGAGTTCAGATGACTTTCCCAAGGCCATGCACTTAGTAGGTAGTACAGCTGGAATTTGGATCCAGACGCTTGGATACTAGAGCCTGTGCACTTAATCCTACTCTAGACAGTCAGGAAGGGACTGTCTAGAGTCCCTAGGAGGACCTGACTGAGGTTGGAAGTTGTTATTGGAGTTTCAACCAGTCTAAGATTTATAATGCTCTTTGTGCAAGACCTTGGTGCAAGACTCATGTGGAGGAGGGAGACTACAGGAAATTCCTACTGGATGATACCCATGGCTCCTTCAACCCAGGGCATGATCTGTGATGGAAGCTTCAAGGGTAGGAACGTGGGAGAGTATAGTCTCTTCCTTTCTGTAAAGGTTTGGAATAGGGCTCATCTCCTCCACAGTTCTCTTAATAACCCCCGAGGGACTTGTCGAGCAGAAGCTTACCTGTTCTGTACCTGTCTTACCTGTTACCTGTACCTGCTTGCCTATAGGTTCTTGAGAATCACTGTACAGAGAGGTTAAAAGCACAGACTCTAGTGCATACTGCCTGGGTTCGAATTTCAGCTCTGCCACTTCCCAGCTGTGAGCTTTGGGCAGTGACTTCTATGGGCCCCACTTCATCATTTCTGGAGTAGGAGTGATGACAGTACCTACCTCACTGGGAGGCTGAGAGACGCCCTGAGTTACTAGTGGTAACTTGTTTGGAAGAGTGCTGGCGCACAGCACATGTGCTTTGTGAGTGTTTGCTTCAGTTTCTGGACTGCTCTGCCTTTTGCCCTAATCCCTCAAGGCTCCAGTCCAGTCTCCTGCCTGCCAGGACTTATTCCTTTGTTTCCCAGACACAGTGAGCAGATACTTGTGGAGCGCTCCCATATGCTAGATCCCACGGGTGGAGGGGGAGCAAACAGGCCCGCTGCCTGCTCCTTTCCTGCTTCCCTCCAGTGTGGAGGCTCAGGGACCCCGGACTCTCCACAGTGGGTGAGAGAAAGTGTGGGCTCCACGAGGCAGTGAGAGGGCAGGAGCTCCCCCAGCAGGAAGATTGTGGAGGGCTTTCCTGAGTGTATTCATTTCCTAGGGCCTCTCTAACAAATACCACAGACTAGGTGGTTTAAACCACAGAACTTTATTGCCTCGCAGTTCTGGAGGCTGGAGGTCTAAGATCAAGGTGTTGGCAGGGTTGGTTCCTTCTGACGGCTGTAAGGGAGAATCTGTTCCATGCCTCTCCCTTAGTTTCTATGATTGGCTGGCAATCTTTGGTGCTCCTTGGCTTGTGGAAGCATCACCCCATCCCTGCCTTCCTCCCCACAGGGCCTTCTGCCTGTGTATCTGCATCCAAATTTCCCCTTTTGATAAGATTATAAATTGGATTATTTTATTTTATAAATTGGGTTATATTGGATTAGCTCACCCCACCCCATTCACGTATGACCTCATCTTAACTAATTACATCTGCGACAAACTTGTTTCCAAATGAGGTCACGTTCTGAGGACTTGAAGGTATGAATCTTTGCGGGAGATGCAAGGCAATCCACACCAGCTGGGAAGTGCCCATAGCTGGGGCTGAAGGATGAGGCCGAATTAACTGGGAGCTGAGGGGCTGGAGAGGAGAGGGGGGAGCTATTCCAGGCAGCCCTGTGCAAAGGCCCTGTGGTGGGTGGGATCTTCCCTTTTCAAGGAGCCAGAGTAAGCCAGTGGGTGAAGGGGAGCAGTCTGTGAGATGTGGGAGATGGCAAGAGGCACGCCTGTGGTGTCTGGTCAGCCATTTAAAACATGTTGGGTTTTACTTTGGGCTCATGGGATACACCTAAAAGGCTTTAAGCAGGAGTGTGCCATCATTTAATGAATGCTTTAAAGATCTATTATCATTGAAATTTTGTTTAATTTTTTAATTACTGGCTTTGTATTATTGTGAACTTAACATTTTTTTTTCTTTGTTTTGTTGCCTACTTGTAATTCCTTACATGTATTTTTCTTTTCATGCGTTCTGTATGTTTATATGTTGGTGGCTTGTTTTCCTTATCATTTATACATTTTTTTAGTATAATATATAAACTGAAAGCATTGTTGAATCTGATACCAACATTTCCCCCATTCTGTTTTTTCCTGTTATCATAGCATGGCTTTTCATAAAGTAGGAGTTTTATATTTTGTAAATAATCAAATCTGCTCATCTTTATTTTTAAAAAACCACATTCCTTCTTAGTTTTATTTAAGATTGAAGAGCTCTCACCTTTTTAATCTCTTCTTACAAAGCAGCACATCATCCCTTAGACGGGAAACGTGCTGAAAATTGTTGAATAAGCTGTGACATTCATTTTGGGGAAACATCTGCTTGTTTTCGGCTCAATTATCTCATCCAGTCCTCCCCCAAAACTTATGAAGTAGGTACTATTATGCTTTTCTTATTTGAAGATGGGGAAACTGAGTTTTTTAATAAATTGAGGAGTCTGCTAAAGTTCACACAGGTAGATTTGGGCTCTTAACCCAGATGAACAGCTCATGACTTATTCATAATCAAGGAATTTCTCCACTGGAAGCTTCGAGTGGTTTCTTGGGTGGCCTTCACCCTGTCTCTTCAGAGTTTAGTACCCATTTCACAGATGAAAACTAGGAGATTCCCAGCAGAGCAAATGCTTCCATAGGTTTTTGTTCTAGCCGGGCCACTGCCTCACTTCCCGACAGCCTTTACTTATGCCACGTGCCATTCTGGAATGCCCTCTTCTCTCCTCCTAACCACTTTCAGGACATATGTTCTACTTTCTTCCGGAGACTTTCTTGAGCACCCTAGCCCAGAATTCTCTCTCTTCTTTCTTTTGAGTCTCTTAGAATCTGCTTTTCTGCCCACTTACCTGCTACTTGGTCGTACCACATGTGGCTTCTTGAGATCGCCCACCGCACGTGGCTGTGTGCTCCGAGTGTCATATGTGCAGAATAAACGTCTTTTGGGTAGCCAGATCCACCTGGGTTTCCTTGGTCTTGATATGGGGAGTCTGTTGAAAGCCTGGCTGGGTCCAGCAGCTTCAGGTCCTGCAGGGACTCCGAGTACCTCTTATGCTCCTGTCACCAGCTTTGCAGTAGCAGTGTTTTCTGCTCTGTAGCCTGTACTCTGTCACAGTTAGATGGTGTAGGATGGGATAAGTGGATATTTTGGAGTGACAGCAATGTGTTGAAAGCCAGCCAGCTGAAAACTGAGAATGCACACGCAGAATGCCACAGTTGTCAAAATTCACTGGCCATTTTGAGGCAGTTGCCAGATTGTTTCATCAGGGTTGACAAAATGAAAATTTCCAAGAGATTGGGGGACAAGTGGGGGTGGTATGTGCTTGGGGGCAGTTTTCATACTCGTTAGGGTATGCTGAATGGCTGCTGTGCACCGGGAATGGGTACTTTCTCATATTATCTCGAATCTAAACATGCTGATGGCAAGATGTGTAGAGAAGTGCTGGGTATAGTATGAGCTGAACAGGATGCTACATGTGTATGGAAGTGTTATGTGGACTTCTGGCTTTGCTATCTTGCTCAGAGATGTCAGAAATTATTACATGTTTATAAAAGATTAAGATGAAAAAAATTAAGATGAAAAAAAATTTTTTTAAAGATTTTCCTCTGCTAGGGATCTGTAGGAGTTGGGGAGAGCTGAGTGTTACTGCACCCACAGCCCCAGAGCCCTAGCGAGCATGGCCTCCCTGGAATCGCGGGATGGATGCAGCCACAGAGGGACCTGTTGAGCCTTAGGCGTCTAAGTAAACCTCGTTGATCTTTTCATACAGACTGGCACCAAAGCCAAAGTCAGTCCTTTCAGGGTCCAGCTAAGGATCTCACTGGGTGGTACTATCTTTCTTTCATGGCCCTTTGGTGTGTGCTGTGACGGACAGCATCAGCCAGTGAGGGCTGGACCAGGGTGCTCCCAACATCTTTACATCAGAAATATCACTGGACCCGTCATTTTTCTCCTCATCGTCCACTATTAAAGCATCAGTGACGAGGTGAATGCACCAAGTTTATCTAGACCCATACGAGCAAATGGTGGAGTGATAGTGCATGCCGCCCCAAATCACCAAAGGCAATCTGGTGTTCCCTCAGTCTCTTTAGAACAAAGCAAGCTTTTTCCTGCCTGGGGACTTCACATCTGTCTGGAATACTCTCATTCTCCTCCTGCCCCTAGTCACATTTTTCACAAGCCTAGTTCTCCTTTACCTTTTATTTCTTCAGTCTAAGCATCTCTTCTCCAGAGAGATGTTACCCAGCCATCCTCTCTAAGAGAGGTTTCCAAGGTGGTCCCTCTCTCATTGTCTGATGGCACTAATTATCATACAGCTTAAAGTCATTTCATTTTATGTCTTATGTAAGGGTTAGTGAGTTATTTCACTTCTGTGCCACCTTCCCCACTAAACAGAGATCCACTGAGAGGAGGGGTGTGTTTGTCTTATTCAACATTCTTTCTCACCACCAAGCACTGTGCTTGGCATGCGATAGGAGCCATGTGACGAGAGATAAGCAGGAAGTAGGCAGCAGGAATCCACAGGCAGAAGCCAGGGCAGGCAGGCAGACATGAGATTCCCAACTCCCTGGATAGCGGTTCTTGACTGAACCCCTTGTAGATCTCTTCCTTCGCACATTCTCTCAAGTAGATTGCTGACATTTCATGTAGGAGAAACATGTATCATCAAGCCTTCCCTCCAGATTGTAAGGATGAGGAAAGCGATATTCAGAGAAGGGAAGTGACTTTCTTCATGTCACTTGGTTGGGGCAAGATACTGGACCAAAACTGAAACCATCACACCTTCAGATGGAAGGCAGGCAGCCCTGAAAGGTCTTGGGAGTCCCGTCCTTAGGGGCTTGTGACTAAACCCTTTGCCTTTGAACCAGAGAAGAAGTGGGAAACTGAAGACATGGAGGTGATCAAATGCCGGGCTCTCACCCAGGAGAAATCTGGCTGAGTCTGAAAAGCCTCTCTCCAAGAGGCCCTTGAAAGAACACGGCTTTTTTCTTTTCCCTAAAGTGAAGCTACAAGCTGAACACAATGCACCTGACAGCGAAAGTCGGGCTCTGTTTCAGAGCACACCAGGGAGGGAAGGCTCATGCATCTTTCACCTTCTCTGCACGGCTGGGCTTCACACACACAGGCTGACTGCAGTGCTTCTGTCCTTGGTCACGAGCCTTCATGGGAGGCAGATGTGTAGGCATCAGACAGTAGTTCTCTGTTCACGTCCCACATTCATCAGCTTGTGGTTGACACCTCATATGCATTATCCCTGAAATTTGAAAAGGAAGGGAGCAAGGAAGTACATTTAAAATACAGCCAAAACAGTGAATAGTACGTTTAAAAAAAGGTCTGAGAGGGAAAAGGGACACAGTTGTGGTGGTTTCTTTTGAGGAAGTGACCTAACGTTTGACTTAATGTTCAAGGTCCGGTACTTGAGGCAGAGAGGTCTGATCAAGAAGAAAAGACACAGATTAAGTAAGGTAAGGGAGCTATTAGGTGTTTATGTAACAGAAGTTAGTAAGTCTACGTCACCTCACTGTACAGTAGAAACTAACACAATATTGTAAAACAACTGTACCCCAATAAAAAAAACACCTCAAAAAAAACCTGTTATGGTGGGAAAGTAACAGGATAGATATTTTTTTTTTTTTTTTTTGGTGGTACGCGGGCCTTCCTCCGCCGTGGCCTCTCCCGTTGCGGAGCACAGGCTCCGGACGCGCAGGCTCAGTGGCCATGGCTCACGGGCCCAGCTGCTCCGCGGCATGTGGGATCCTCCCGGACCGGGGCGCGAGCCCGGTTCCCCTGCATCGGCAGGCGGACGTGCAACCACTGCGCCACCAGGGAAGCCCTAACAGGATGGATATTTAAAATATGTAAAAAGATATATATTTCCAAAAAACAAGTTATTTAATTGTGTTGACAGCTCTGACTTATTGGATTTATTGATCCAGGAATTCTTTAGAGTAATCAGAGTTGGGAAGAGTCATGACCATCACTAATTGTTATGTTTATAACCTTGAGTCCTTGACGTTAAATCAGTCTAGATGCTTTGTTAGGCCATGTGAAAGAGTAGTTTTGGTGTTTGCGGGAAGCTGAATTTGAACACTGGATGCCTCAGTTATTCTCTGTAAAGTCATGGACAGATTATGTAATAACCTCTTTAATCTTCACATTAATGTCTTCATCTGGAAAGTGCAAACAGCGTTTATTTCAGAGTGTTAATGTGAGCATTCATTGAAATAATCGAGAAGTGCCTATTATAAGCGGGTGTTCATTCATTATTTCCATTTTTTTCTCTCAACAGTTTGGGAAAATGTGGCCGTAATGCTTGTGGAGTTCACATGTTTTGAATATCTCTTTACTAACTCAGGTGCTTTTTTTCCCCCCAAGTCTCGTTTGGAGTATTTCAGTTTTGAATATGCACCCACAAGACTGGTTCTTTCTGTAAACTTTAATATCAGGAGGAAGAATAAGGGTTTAGGAGGATTTTGTTGGTTGTTTAGAGTCCTTGCATACCATTCTCTTCGGAGGCTTTCACATCCTTGTTTTATTCCCATTTAACACATACATTCCTGGAAGCCTCCTTACTGTGTGCTGAACACCACACGGGGCAGTAGGGACCCCAGGCAGGGGTGGGGAAGATAGACCATGTCCCTGCTCTCATGGAGCGGACACAAGAGTGGGGATAACAGGAAGCAGATGAGTAACAGTGTTACCTGAATACGTATGGCGAGTGCCACCGGGTGGTGTGATCGGTGGGCACGGGGGAGGGGTGGTGAGGGGCGCCAGCGAAAGAGTGTCGCTTGCCATCGGTTTCTACAAGAATGAAGTCACTAGCCACTGCGTTAGCTGACCTTTAACACACCCTGAAAGGAGTTCAGGGTGGAGATCAGGAACGGGGCACTCTGTGCTCTGGGAAAAATTATCAGGAGAAAATTTTATGAACGCAGTTTCTTGCATCTTCTCATACCTAGAGAAGCACTAAAATCATTCACAGAGACATCTGCTCCTTGTGACTAGCAGCAACCTTCTACCAAGATGTGTGCTTGGTTGCATGTACCCCCTTCACCAAAATCACATATATATCCTGACCTCCCCCCTTACCTCTTTGGAGCAGTTCCTCAGAGCCATCTGAGAGGCTGTCTCCCAGGCTATAGTCCTTAGTAAGCCCCCTATAAAACAAAAATCACAGCTCTCATGTTGTGGGTTGTTTTTTTTTTCCAGTCAACAGGGGGCACTTTTATTAGAATGGTCAGGGGTCACCTCACCTACGAGCAGGGCTGGGACTGGGGTGGGACGGAGGAGGCAGGTGAGGTGCCCAGGGTGCATTATTTAAGGAGGCACTCCTCCTTAGGGCCCTGCATGGGCCTCCTTACATTTCGTGCCTTAGATACCCTGCTTGCCTGTCTCCTGATGGTCCTAGACCTGCCTAGGAGTTGACCTTTGAGCTGAGACCTAAAAGAAAATGAAGAGGCAAGCCTTCAAAGAGCTGCATGGTCATCAGCTAAGCAAGTGAGTGAAGATCGCTTTTGCCATGGTTCATTTCAATGTGGTGCAAAGATAGCTGCGTAAATCCTGTAATTGCCAAAATTGACCCATCAGTGTTAAAGACCCTTTTACAGTGGATCATTTTCTTCCTTTTACACAGCCATCAAATGCAGCACTAATGAGGGGTGGTATTCCGTGGTTTTACAACCCGAGCTTCTCTGCGTTCATTAGCACGCAGGGCTCTGGCTCCATGTGGTTCTTAGAAACACGCACCCCCCCCCCCAACCCTGAATCCTTGCTTCATCTTTTCATATAGGGGTGTTTTTAATTGCTGAGGAACCTTGTGGCTCAGCCCAGGTGATTCTATCCATTTCGTCCTTTACTCTGACTTCAGAGTGCTTTAAGGGTTTGTTCTCTGACTGAGGGAAAATGTCTTGGCTGCTTTCTTCGGGAAATGTCTCTTTATAAATAACATGTGCAGCTAGAGACCATTAATTAAGAGCATACCAGTGATATTAACACATCATTGAGAAATGCCACATCGCAAAGTTCCAAAATTATGCGCAAAGTTCTAATTCCTGAGCCATGTCTGATACCTTACTCTTTCTAATGTGGACTCTGTAGGAGCAGAATCTCATGCTGTTGCAAAGCTGTGTTCTCATGGGACCTCCCATCTCCCGTGCTTTGTGTGGTTTGCCAAGGATGCTCGCTTGTGTCTTTCACTTCAGATATAGGCCCCTTTAATCTAGCTATTCCATGGCCATGGCTTCCAGGACAGGCTTTCCCCATCCAGTCCAGCCATCTTTCCCCCTGGCTCTGATTTCCTGATGGCATCTCTCAGATGGACCCCTCTAGGCAATGCCACCAGCCATCTCTTCCCAAACTCGAAGCAGAACACAGCATGTGTCATGTTTGAATGTGTTAGGTTAAATGTTGGAACTCGGGACTAGGAATTTCAGGAAGCATGATCACTGCACATATTGTGTAGTGCTGACTGCCTTGGTTCTCTTGCTGGCCTCATCATTATTAGCTGCAAAACATTTCCTGTTGCTGTACCTTGGTGTCCTCATCTGCAGAATGGGCATAATGATGATGGCAACCACTACATAGAGTTGTTTTCTGGAGTAAAGAGGAAGTTCTTGGAACAGTGCCTGGCATATCATAAGAGCTCTAGTAATGCTTTATTTTTTTTATTTTTTTATTTTATTTTATTTTTTTACGGTACGCGGGCCTCTCACTGTTGTGGCCTCTCCCGTTGCGGAGCGCAGGCTCCGGACGTGCAGGCTCAGCGGCCACGGCTCACGGGCCCAGCCGCTCCGTGGCATGTGGGACCTTCCCGGACCGGGGCACGAACCCGTGTCCCCTGCATCGGCAGGCGGACTCTCGACCACTGCGCCACCAGGGAAGCCCTCTAGTAATGCTTTAGATGGTTGTCATTACTATTGTTATTGTTAGTATTTCTGTTATTATTATGGTTGAAGCACAGTAGATGCATGTTCTAAGTCTCAACAGATCTCAAAGGATGGTGCACATTTTACCCTATTTTTGTCTTTCACATAAAACATATGTAAACAAAAGCACTCGATTCAGTTAATATTTATTTTTTCCATACTGATCCTATCATCTGGAACTGTCCTTCTTGGCCAGTCTAAATCCTTGGGAAAGGGAAGCATCGAGCCACCTTTAGTAAGTGGCAATGAGTGGGAGCCATGTATTCATTCATTCGTTTGTGCGCACATTTATTCAGCACGTATTTGTTAAGCCCCACCATGTGCCAGCCCCTTGATGAAACTGATGGATCATTATTATATTTAATAAATATGTTTGTTCTCATGAAAAACTATATTTCAAACAAAAGTAATACCTACAACTGCTGACATCTCCTGGCACCTCAGTGTGAGGGAAAGTTTTGAGAGAGACTTTGATGGGGTACTGGGGAAAGCGTGAGGGTTTAGGTTGCCTTGGTCCTGGGGACAGCAAAGGGTATAGGGTGGCTGGCCAAGAGGGCAGCCCTCAGAGTGACAGGAGGAGTGGAGGGAGTGGGGGAGAAACGAGTTCAACGTGAAGGAGAGGCTGGCCGTAGTGAAGATGGCGTCTGCCGTGTTGAGAGTGACCCCGTGGGCTCTGGCCAGCTTGATTTACATGAGGCAGGCCCGTCCCACACCCGTCTCCTCTAATCACTGCTCCTCTCACCTCCCCTGGATGTCTGTCTTGGAAGGGCTCTTGCAATGAGCCCACCTCTAAGGCATCATTCTGACTCTGTTGCCAGCCTATCTTCTGAGCATCTTTTTAAAAAATATTTATTTATTTATTTATTTATTTATTTGTGGCTGTGTTGGGTCTTCGTTTCTGTGCGAGGGCTTTTCTCTAGTTGCGGCGAGCGGGGGCCACTCTTCATCGCGGTGCGCGGGCCTCTCACTGTTGTGGCCTCTCTTGTTGTGGAGCACAGGCTCCAGACGCGCAGGCTCAGTAGTTGTGGCTCACAGGCCCAGCCGCTCCGCGGCATGTGGGATCCTCCCAGACCAGGGCCCGAACCCATGTCCCCTGCATTAGGAGGCAGACTCCCAACCACTGCGCCACCAGGGAAGCCCCTGAGCATCTTTTACGGTGAGAGGCCAAAGGATTTAAGGCTGCCGGCCCTCAAGGAACCTAGAGACTGACACAAAGCACAGGAGTGAGCAGAGATCATGGTGGGAGAAACAGCCCTACATGCGCACGGGGACCCTGTGTGGTTGAGGAGAGGAGCACCTGGAGAAGAAACGGGCCGGTGTTGGCCAGAGGGGCCAGAGGGTAAAGCAGCAGTCACATCTACTGAGAGGTTACTGGGTGCCATGCACTGTTCGAAAATTCATACGCTTATTTTACACATAGTATCAACAGTGTATATATGTCAATCCCAATCTCCCAATTCATCACACCCGCCTCTTTCCCCCTTGGTATCCATACATTTGTTCTCTACGTCTGTGACTCTGTCTCTGCTAATGAGAACCTACTGTGTAGCTCGGGGAACTCAATGTTCTGTGGTGACCTAAATGGGAAGGAAATCCGTCAAAGAGGGGATATAGGTATACACATAGCTGATTCACTTTGCTGTAGAGTAGAAACTAACACAACATTGTAAAGCAACTGTACTCCAATAAAAATTTTGAAAAAAAAAAAGACAATGACTTGTAGATTAAAATTCTCACAACAGTCTGAGGAGGTGACTACTCTCCTGATCCCCGTTTTGAAGATGAAGAAATGAAGGCACAGAGAACTCAGCTCCATCGTGGATTTGGCCTTGCAGCATGGCTAGGATTTAATGAGGCAAAGAGACAGGGGAGAGCTTTCCAGGAAGGGAGGAGGAAAGGCATGCGGTCTACGTATGGGGTCCCCTTAACTAAATTGGGGGTGCAAGCTGACGTTTAGAGCTGGGACCCGTCGGAAGGGCCTCATTAGAGTCCGGCCACTTTAGAAATGTGAGGCCCCTGCTCTTGACCCCACTCTGCACGTTGGTTCCGGGCTTCTGGCAATCCAGGTGGACCCTCAGATGCAAATCGCCAGAAAGATGAATGAGAATTGGCAGCTGTATTTAATTATGCAGCCTTCTGCAACGTGTCTACAGCAGACATTTTTCTTACAGAGAGTAATTATTCTTAGCATGCTCATCTGAGTGAGATTATACTTTGGTAATTGGTTTTGAATCCTCCATCCATTTTCATTTGAGCCGTCTTGCTGGAATCCTTTCTATCAGTGTTTGTGAGCTGAGGCCCAGGTACTCCTGCCCCTAAGACACAGCTTTACGGTGATCTTCTTTCTGCCCTTGCTGGAAACCTGAACGGGGAGGGCAGGGAGTCCCCGGGGGGGGGGTGCACAGAGTCTGGATTGTGGGATATGCTTGCTTGGTACTCTCAGACCCTGCTGAGAGGTCTTTATTTTTATTCCTTTGCCTCATATTTCTGATTAGAGTCTTAACCGATTGGAACACAGTCGTACTTTAGGCGAGGAGGTGACTTCTGCTTTGTCCCACACTGACTGCTCTGCTCACTCTGACCGTTTGATTCAAAGTAAAATCATTCACACGTAGCCAGACACTGGTCTACGTTCCTGAATAAAGCACACAAAGTTTACACCCTAGTCAACCACATCCTACTCCAAGTCTCCGTACCCACGGCTGTCATAGAAATAGAACTGCCACGTGAAACTCATAAGATGCTGTGAACAGTGCATGTGATGATAATTGGCAAAGTGCTCTTAAATTATATGTTAAATTATAAATGGCAGGCACGGTCACCAGCCTGGCCTGAATTCCAGCAGTGACTCCCGTGTGACCTTTGGCAGGTTGGTTTTCCTTCCTGGGCTTCAGCTTCGTTGTCTGGAAAGTGAGGGGATTGTGTCTGATGATACCCCTGATTAAGTATTTTTGAGAATCTCTCTGCATGTTGGGGTCTTTGGCTTGGACAAGAAAATAGAGGACTGGTTCTCAAATTGAGTGTCCATCAGCATCACTTGGCCACGACAGGCCACCATCCTGCTAGATGCCAGCTTCCAGCTCCCATCCTCCAGGGACCCTGTTCCAGTAAGAGTGAAATTGGACCTAGGGATCCTCATACTTTTGCGAATGTCCCAAGGGATTAGTCCGCAAGTCATGTTTGGGAACCCCTGCAATAGGGGAAGAATAACAAAGGAGATGCAGGTAAAAGCTTCTTGCGTTGACATCTCCTTTTGGGTTTCTGATGAGCTTCCTTTCTTTAGCTCCATTTCCTTGTGTGGGTCTCATGTGCTCGCCCATATGTGCACGCGCACGCCCATTCCCATGCGCCATTACAAACGATATGGGTTGAAAAGTTTGTTTTCTGAAAAGCACAATATGCTGGAGTCTTGGCAGAAGGAAAATTGTGTTATGTGCTGAAAGCATCATCATTTGCCATGACTGAGAGCTTATGTCTCGAATGGCTCGAAGGATTGATATTCTGTTTGCAGAATGTGATTATAATCACACGCGCGCACACACAGACGCATACTTGAGTATGCTCCCACACAATAAATGTGGTAAGAAAAGAGCAAAGAAAGATCTGAAGAACCCGTGCCCTCTTCAGCAGGGAGCAGGGGATGCCAACGTGTCAGTCATGTTCACAAGAAGGGCTTTTGCTTCCTGTTTTCAAAGCTAGAAGAAAATGGAAACATAGCGAGGGCTTCTGAGGCAGAAATGCAGTAATGTGGAATGCAGGATGTCTTTGTCCCCTGGACTACTTTCCCTCAGTGATAGAAGACCCCTGGTTTTCTGCTCTTCCTTAGTTGCTGGGAATCCGTTGATTCCTAAGTGAACTTGACAACCTTCATTCACTCCAGAGTGCTCCCCACTGAAACGTGTAGGTTCTAAGCAGTGGGACCCAGTTCTGAGCACAGAGCAGAGGTGGTCAACAGCCCCATGTGACTTTTACCTGACTGTCTTTAGAAGAAGTACTGTTCTGCCTATTCAGAAGGAGAGTGTGTGTGAAAGGTAATTTCCTGCTTTTTTTTTTTTAATAGCAGAAACAATTGCCTTCTGGAGGTAGGGCCCCAGCGCTCTCCTTTGGATGCATAGTCATACAATCACCGTTTGCAGATGCACAGTCTCTCATTTTTATTATAATTGTGGCATGTCTTTAATTTGCGTGGCTTCATGCACTTAATCCATAATTATAAAATATGCGACTAGCCCTTGGTCTCATCTTGCTCTCCCACCACAGAGTCAGCTTGGTGTTTTTATTAATTTAACTTTATACAAGCTAACAGATTGTCATAAAGGAAAAAAGAATTTCTCAACCAGTTCGGCCAATAGCTGTGCTCCGGCAAAGGGCCCTATGGTACGTGTTGAACAATAACCACCTCTCTCCAGCTCTACTTGCAGCTTCTAATTGAATTTCTATCCCGTGGATATTGCGTTGCAGCTATTCATCTATCTGTTCCATGAAGTCTTCCGATATTAAACAAGATCTTTCAGGTTATTATTGTAATACAAATACTGTTAGACAGTTGATTTGCATTAAAAATTCACTGCCGTGGTGACATGAACACAGTGATGGGAGTTTGTCCTGAACAAGGCCATGCAAAGAAATCACATTAATAGGGGTGAGAATGCTGTGTGCTTATCTTGTTTGCTTCCTTGACACCCTTCTTTGTTTGAGAGAGAGGATTTGGTCATGCTGACAAATTCCGATAAATGACAAAATACTTGACATTTTCAAATAGTCCTTGGTTTGGCCGTAGGTAGCTGCCATTCTGATCTGCCACCGAGAGGCACGTACTTTCCGCTGAGTTTCTCTTTACCTCTTTTTCCCTTTGCTATCTCGTCTCTAGCACACATTGCTGTTTTGGTCAGCATCGGGAATATCTGCCGCTGATGGCTATTCTGTTATGAGAAACACGTTAAAGGTCTTATTGCCCCCTGGATTGTGTATACTGGTCCCTTTCGAATATTCGTCACCTATAATTTTTTGATTTTTGTAGACTGGCTAGTTCACCAAAGTTTGGGGACATCAAAACTGTGGAGACCTTCTGAAAAATCCCAAGAGGTAGTTTTCTTAATAGGTGAAAGCCAACCTTATATGTAATTGGGATGGGTGAAATTAGGAGTGGCTACGTCTATGCCAACTCTGAAGGTATCATAACGGAGGGCAACTACTGTCCTGCCTACTGTTCCTTTAGGTTGTAAGCTAACCTCAAGTCTACCTAGCCGTGTTCCTTCCCACGTCCCTGGCTTACAACTCTCCTCCTCGTCATGTCCTTTAATAACCTCTGTGATGATTTCTCCATTCATATCAGAAGATACCTTCAGTACTCCGATTTCATCGTCTGAGCTCTCTTTTTCAGCCACCCAGCAGCATTACCAAATCTTGGTCCTCATCATTGTCTGGAACTGCCTTACTTATAATAATAAGAACCCTGAAATTCCCCTCTCTGACCACATTCTCTTCTTTCTCCAATTTCCTCACACTCTTATGTCTGCTGAATTTGAGTTTTTGTTTGAGTACATGATGTCTTCCATTTTCCTGATTCCTCCTTAACCTTAAGCCCTCAAGTCACATGTCTCATCATCCTTAAAAGACTGTCTTCTTCAAAGGCAAGAATCAAGCTTTCTAAATACATAGTGCTTTGCTTGGAATAGATGCTCAATGAATGTTTGCCAATAGGTAGATTTTTTTTCAAGTCACGAGTGTTTGACCAATCAAGAAATTATACCCTGTCTTCTATTTTGGGATGTGCATTGGGTCAAGGATGCCATCTTGGCAGATAAACCATTATTTGTGCTTTGCTTTCACAATAGTGGTTTACGTGAACAGCCAATCTTGAATTTAAGTCTGGCTCTGCCACTAAATATCAGTGTGACCTTGGGCAAGTTACTCCTCTTAACTTCAACTTTCCCATCTTCAAAACGGGGCATGATGATAGGGTCCACCTTATAAATTACTTGTGATAATTACATTAATAATTGTTTGTAAAGTGGTTAGCATAGTTCCTGGAACTTAGTAAACTCTTTAAAAAGTGATAATTATTATTAATTCGAAGTCATTGACCTGCTAAAGTTTCAAATCAGTGTTTGCCTCCAGTGAACCTCTGAAATTTCAGCTTCAGCTCTGAAGTGTTGAAGACATTTGAGTCTATAAATTGTGACTGAGACCCAGCTGCTCTAATGCAATTCCTAGTTAGTTATTGTCACTGGCCTGCCCATGTCCATGAAAAAATAGATGGTCTCATGAGCTCAATGGTGCATATTAGAAATGTTTCTAAACTGTAAAACCTGTATGCCTGTCTGATTAAGTTCCAGGCTGATGGTCAATGCAGAGCTTCAGAATGGACATAATTATTAGTGTTTTTGAATCTCTAGACACCATATCACTGATGGGAAAGCTTTAGAATGGCTAAATAGACTCACGTGGCAAAAGGAAACTGGCTGTTTTTCAACTAACACTGCCAAACATAAGCCCACAGTCTCCTCAAGTTTATTTGGGAGTTTTCGAACCATGTCTTTTCTTTCTAGTTAGTATTACTCCATGCATCAAGGTCAAATGCCAGTAAGTAGCAAATCATATTTCTCACCTTGGCGTGGTTGTTAAACCTGATATTTCTTTTTTTTTTTAATTAAAAAATTTTTTAATGTTTTTATAGAGCAGGTTCTTATTAGTTATCCATTTTATACATATTAGTGTATATATGTCAATCTCAATCTCCCAGTTCATCACACCACCACCCCTGCACCTCACTGCTTCCCCCCTTGGTGTCCACACGTTTGTTCTCTACATCTGTGTCTCAATTTCTGCCCTGCAAACCGGCTCACCTGTACCATTTTTCTAGGTTCCACATTTATGTGTTAATATACGATATTTGTTTTCCTTTTCTGACTACTTCACTCTGTATGACAGTCTATAGATTCATCCATGTCTCTACAAATGACCCAATTTCATTCCTTTATATGGCTGAGTAATATTCCACTGTATATATGTACCACATCTTCTTTATCCATTCATCTGTCGATGGGCATTTAGGTTGCTTCCATGACCTGGCTATTGTAAATAGTGCTGCAATGAACATTAGGGTGCATGTGTCTTTTTGAATTATGGTTTTCTCAGGGTATATGCCCAGTA
>NC_041233.1:60287748-60290777 GCF_002837175.3 Physeter macrocephalus
TGCACAGTCTCTCATTTTTATTATAATTGTGGCATGTCTTTAATTTGCGTGGCTTCATGCACTTAATCCATAATTATAAAATATGCGACTAGCCCTTGGTCTCATCTTGCTCTCCCACCACAGAGTCAGCTTGGTGTTTTTATTAATTTAACTTTATACAAGCTAACAGATTGTCATAAAGGAAAAAAGAATTTCTCAACCAGTTCGGCCAATAGCTGTGCTCCGGCAAAGGGCCCTATGGTACGTGTTGAACAATAACCACCTCTCTCCAGCTCTACTTGCAGCTTCTAATTGAATTTCTATCCCGTGGATATTGCGTTGCAGCTATTCATCTATCTGTTCCATGAAGTCTTCCGATATTAAACAAGATCTTTCAGGTTATTATTGTAATACAAATACTGTTAGACAGTTGATTTGCATTAAAAATTCACTGCCGTGGTGACATGAACACAGTGATGGGAGTTTGTCCTGAACAAGGCCATGCAAAGAAATCACATTAATAGGGGTGAGAATGCTGTGTGCTTATCTTGTTTGCTTCCTTGACACCCTTCTTTGTTTGAGAGAGAGGATTTGGTCATGCTGACAAATTCCGATAAATGACAAAATACTTGACATTTTCAAATAGTCCTTGGTTTGGCCGTAGGTAGCTGCCATTCTGATCTGCCACCGAGAGGCACGTACTTTCCGCTGAGTTTCTCTTTACCTCTTTTTCCCTTTGCTATCTCGTCTCTAGCACACATTGCTGTTTTGGTCAGCATCGGGAATATCTGCCGCTGATGGCTATTCTGTTATGAGAAACACGTTAAAGGTCTTATTGCCCCCTGGATTGTGTATACTGGTCCCTTTCGAATATTCGTCACCTATAATTTTTTGATTTTTGTAGACTGGCTAGTTCACCAAAGTTTGGGGACATCAAAACTGTGGAGACCTTCTGAAAAATCCCAAGAGGTAGTTTTCTTAATAGGTGAAAGCCAACCTTATATGTAATTGGGATGGGTGAAATTAGGAGTGGCTACGTCTATGCCAACTCTGAAGGTATCATAACGGAGGGCAACTACTGTCCTGCCTACTGTTCCTTTAGGTTGTAAGCTAACCTCAAGTCTACCTAGCCGTGTTCCTTCCCACGTCCCTGGCTTACAACTCTCCTCCTCGTCATGTCCTTTAATAACCTCTGTGATGATTTCTCCATTCATATCAGAAGATACCTTCAGTACTCCGATTTCATCGTCTGAGCTCTCTTTTTCAGCCACCCAGCAGCATTACCAAATCTTGGTCCTCATCATTGTCTGGAACTGCCTTACTTATAATAATAAGAACCCTGAAATTCCCCTCTCTGACCACATTCTCTTCTTTCTCCAATTTCCTCACACTCTTATGTCTGCTGAATTTGAGTTTTTGTTTGAGTACATGATGTCTTCCATTTTCCTGATTCCTCCTTAACCTTAAGCCCTCAAGTCACATGTCTCATCATCCTTAAAAGACTGTCTTCTTCAAAGGCAAGAATCAAGCTTTCTAAATACATAGTGCTTTGCTTGGAATAGATGCTCAATGAATGTTTGCCAATAGGTAGATTTTTTTTCAAGTCACGAGTGTTTGACCAATCAAGAAATTATACCCTGTCTTCTATTTTGGGATGTGCATTGGGTCAAGGATGCCATCTTGGCAGATAAACCATTATTTGTGCTTTGCTTTCACAATAGTGGTTTACGTGAACAGCCAATCTTGAATTTAAGTCTGGCTCTGCCACTAAATATCAGTGTGACCTTGGGCAAGTTACTCCTCTTAACTTCAACTTTCCCATCTTCAAAACGGGGCATGATGATAGGGTCCACCTTATAAATTACTTGTGATAATTACATTAATAATTGTTTGTAAAGTGGTTAGCATAGTTCCTGGAACTTAGTAAACTCTTTAAAAAGTGATAATTATTATTAATTCGAAGTCATTGACCTGCTAAATTTTCAAATCAGTGTTTGCCTCCAGTGAACCTCTGAAATTTCAGCTTCAGCTCTGAAGTGTTGAAGACATTTGAGTCTATAAATTGTGACTGAGACCCAGCTGCTCTAATGCAATTCCTAGTTAGTTATTGTCACTGGCCTGCCCATGTCCATGAAAAAATAGATGGTCTCATGAGCTCAATGGTGCATATTAGAAATGTTTCTAAACTGTAAAACCTGTATGCCTGTCTGATTAAGTTCCAGGCTGATGGTCAATGCAGAGCTTCAGAATGGACATAATTATTAGTGTTTTTGAATCTCTAGACACCATATCACTGATGGGAAAGCTTTAGAATGGCTAAATAGACTCACGTGGCAAAAGGAAACTGGCTGTTTTTCAACTAACACTGCCAAACATAAGCCCACAGTCTCCTCAAGTTTATTTGGGAGTTTTCGAACCATGTCTTTTCTTTCTAGTTAGTATTACTCCATGCATCAAGGTCAAATGCCAGTAAGTAGCAAATCATATTTCTCACCTTGGCGTGGTTGTTAAACCTGATATTTCTTTTTTTTTTTAATTAAAAAATTTTTTAATGTTTTTATAGAGCAGGTTCTTATTAGTTATCCATTTTATACATATTAGTGTATATATGTCAATCTCAATCTCCCAGTTCATCACACCACCACCCCTGCACCTCACTGCTTCCCCCCTTGGTGTCCACACGTTTGTTCTCTACATCTGTGTCTCAATTTCTGCCCTGCAAACCGGCTCACCTGTACCATTTTTCTAGGTTCCACATTTATGTGTTAATATACGATATTTGTTTTCCTTTTCTGACTACTTCACTCTGTATGACAGTCTATAGATTCATCCATGTCTCTACAAATGACCCAATTTCATTCCTTTATATGGCTGAGTAATATTCCACTGTATATATGTACCACATCTTCTTTATCCATTCATCTGTCGATGGGCATTTAGGTTGCTTCCATGACCTGGCTATTGTAAATAGTGCTGCAATGAACATTAGGGTGCATGTGTCTTTTTGAATTATGGTTTTCTCAGGGTATATGCCCAGTAGTGGGATTGAT